>NW_026294551.1:71317044-71647044 GCF_007827085.1 Peromyscus californicus insignis
AGATGCAGTCAATGGCTGAGTCCAGTCTCCAACCTTGTGGAGAAGGAAAACAGAAGGTTGTAGGGTGACTGGACTGGCAGGGTGTCGCGGTTGAGCTATGGGGAAGGAGAGCAAAGTGAAGAGCCCAGACTGGCCTTTGCTAGCTACAGCTCTGTTGCACCAATGTTTATCCAGCACCTGCTCAATCATAAAGACAATAGCCACATCCCATATCCTGGGGACCCAGAATAGAGGAAGACTCTATGACATCATCACCACAGACACATAAACAAAGGAAAACAGTAGAGAATGTAACATGTAGAGATGGGTTAAGAGCAAGGCCCCCCAAAAGATGGATCTGTACTGGGGAAGCTGCGAGGGAAGGAAGCCCAGAGGACCTGACACCTGCAGGAAGGACCAGGCATCTAAGGAAGGGTGCATCCCTGCACCTGCAAACTCCCCAGGGCAGAGGTTAGGGGAATCCCAGACCTGCTGTGTTCCTTGCTCTCTGAAGTCTCTGGTTCCCTGGGGGTAAGTGTGGCCTTGATCTTTTGCCATGGAGCAACCCAGCAGGGTCAAGGGAGGGGCAAAGCTGAAAATGGTCTGCCATTATCT
This sequence comes from Peromyscus californicus insignis, assembly GCF_007827085.1. Taxonomy (NCBI): domain Eukaryota; kingdom Metazoa; phylum Chordata; class Mammalia; order Rodentia; family Cricetidae; genus Peromyscus; species Peromyscus californicus. Next base: position 71,317,639 of record NW_026294551.1, read on the forward strand.
GCTGGGCTCCTTGTTGTCTTTGGATCTTTGGTATCTGACCGTGATGGTGGAGGAACCTGTAAATTGAAAAGGTTGTGGGATGAATCTGTCCTTGGAGAATTTTCCTGAGTTCTAGTCCTTCTCCATAGAAGTCACCCAAGGGACCTAGGCAGACTCTCAGGCCCAACTGCACAGCCACCTCTAGTGGTACAGGAGACAAAGCTTGAAGGTGTATTAGATGAGCCACTGTGGCCTATTTCTTGTCATCAGATCCAGTCCCCAAGATCTCTGGGTCCTTTAAGAAGCCATGCAAACCCCCTCATCACCTAAACACCCACCTGGCCCCTGCAGCCAGTTCTACAGTACAAAAAGGACCACATTCATGCTCTAGCCTTATATGCTGTGCAAGCTTGCTTTCCTTCTAAGACCCAGGAATGTGAGATGCTAGTAAGCGATCAGATGGCTTCAACCTGAAGGGCTTCTCAGAAATCATTCTAGAGAATTAAGGAAGCATGGGCTCCATCAGGTCCAGAGGGCCCCAGGTCCTCTGAGAGTCAAGGTGGGCAGGTGAGACCAGAGCTACCCTTGGACATCTAGAAAACCTCTTTTGGCTGTTGTTCTTCTCGCTGGGACGTGCAATCAGTTTCTTGGCAGCCCTGGGCAGGTTCTATCCCCCTGGATCAGGAACAAATTGAAGGCCTTACCTGCTGTCCTATGAACCTCACCAGTACCCCATATTCTCTTTCTGCAGCCCAGTGTGTGCCCATCGTGGTGTGTGTGTGTGTGTGTGTGTGTGTGTGTGTGTGTGTGTGTGTGTGTGCATGAGTGTGTGCACAAATGCATATGGAGAACAGAGGTCAACCACGAGTAGCTTCTTCAGTCACTCTCCACCCTTTTCCTTGTTTTTTGAGATAGTGTCTCTCATTTTTATCTGGAATTTCCAATTCCATTAGGCTGACTGGCCACCAGCTTTAGATATCCACCTATCTCTGCCTTCCCACTTCTGGGATTACAAGTGCACACAACCACTCCTGGTTTGTTATGTGCACTCCAGGGCTGGACTCTGAGCTTGTGTTGACTGAGCCAGGCATTAACTTTTGTTTGTTTGTTTATTGTCCTCCCCCACACACACAAGATCTCCCATATTCACCCAGAGCCCTGGATTTCTCTTTTGTCACATCCAATTGCACTCTTGTTACTGTTGGCATCAATTGTCCCACCTGACCAGGCCCAGCTTCAGCGCTGTCTCACCTACCAAGTTTTTCTTGTCATCCTCTGTCCTCTGAACCCATGACCTAAGGGCTGGAGCTTTTATTGGATTTGCATCTTTAATTACAGGAGCCATACATGCTTGTAAAAACATTCCCACATTACAGATGCGTGCTCAGTAAAACAAGTGTGTCATCCTGACCTCCTTTTCCCTAGGGCTCACTGCAGTTAGCTGGAAATACACATGGGGACTGGTGGTCTCTTGGGGACCTTCCCTAACTACTTGATGTGGGATGACAGAGTAGGTGGAAGTGATCAGTCAGTGGAAGCTTCCAGAGTGTGGTGATATGGGTTGACTTAGAAAACCCTCAAGGTCAGTCTGTGGGACCTCTTGATTCCTTTTACAAGACAGTTCAAAGCGCAGAGCCCCAGGGAGGTATTCCTAGCTCATGTGGGAATAAGCATTCTAATTCACCCAAGAGCCAGAAACTCAAGTTCAAAAAGCACACAGGTCTCCAGAGAATGCCCTTGGCCTAGTGTAGCCAGCCAGAACAAGCCTAGGCAGAACTGACTCTAAGTTTGGCCACTTTCTCATTGTGGTCACTTGGTGAGATGGAGAAGGGCAGGTTGTGAAGCCCTGCCTTTCTTAGGAGAGGTTGTAAGAACCATAGCTGTGCTGGCATGTCCTTCTCCAGGGAGAAGGGATTGAACTATATTAATACCATATTAGGTCACTCTACCCCAGCTTAAAGATGGCCTGGAAGGCTCAACCAAGGTGTTAGCATATCAACTAGAACTTAAAAGAGAAGTAAGCAGAGTGGCCAAGAAGAGGGGAGGATGATCTGGTGGTGGTGGTGGTGCACGCCTTTAATCCCAGCACTCAGGAGACAGAGGCAGGGGGATCTCTGTGAGTTTGAGGCCAGCCTGGTCTACAGAGTGAGTTCCAGAATAGCCAGAGCTACACAGAGAAACACAACAAAAACAACAACAATGAGAGAGAGACAGAGAGAGAGACAGAGAGACATAGAGAGAGACAGAGACAGACAGAGACAGAGACAGAGACAGAGACAGAGACAGAGAAGGGCAGCATCTCCTCCAAGAGAGGCCACAGACATTGTAAAAACTGAAAATTCAGGATGTGATTAAGTGGAGTTAACTATTGGGGTATGTAGACCTTCTCTGCCAAGCCAAGAGGTCAAACCTTTGTCCCAATGATCAAGATGCATTAAGAAAAGCTTGACAAGTTTAGGTAAATGATAGTGGTGGCCAAGACCAGGGTCCCAGCTTAGAATTCAATATAGCATGCAAGGGAAGGGGGAAAATGAAGAGGATTCAGGCTTTATGGATGAGGGTGTAGATCCTAGACCCACAGAAGCATTAAGCAAATATTTCTATGAATAGTTCTATGTTTAATGTATCATATCATAATTGCATTTTGACCAATTTTATTTCTCAAATGGACAATCATACTTGTGTAATAATGTTAAAACAACCTTCTTTTGTAATATACTGCCAGTATATGTGTATGATCCATGGTTTGATGATAAGTGATTGAAGAAATGAAGAAAGCTTTAAGCAGGTAAAATCATGTTGCTGGATTAGTTATAGCAGGAATTGCAGCTCTTGTTACTATGCTTGCTACTATTACTGTTGCTTCAGTGGCTTTGTCTCAATTCATTCAGACAGCAGGGTTTGTTAATCAATTGTCTATGAATGTTTCTAGGACATTAGAGATTCAAGAAGATATAGATGTAAAAATGGAACATAAATTGAATGTTTTGTATGATGTGGTACAATTTCTGGGAGATGAACTCCAAAGCCTGAAAACTAGAGTACATTTGACATGTAATGCTAATTATGAATGGATTTGTGTTAGTCTTCTTCGTATAATGAAAGTGCTATTGGGTGGGAAAGAGTCAAGGCACATCTTAAAGGAATTTGGCATGATTTTAATGAATCCTTAAATTTGGATTATAATCCAATATATAACATCAAGAGATTATAGAAATGAAAAAAGGCTAAATTGGATTTTGATGCAGTTAAAACAGCTGAAGATATTCCAGAACAAGTCAAAAGGGCGATCCCATCATGGTCATCATTTACTTCGCTCTTAAGTAGTGCTGTAGTTGGTGGAGCATGTGTCTTAGTAGGCATAATCTGTTTGCCTATGATTCTCAAGCTGATTTTGAACTTGTTATGGAGAATGGGTTCAGAATTCCATTCAATAAAACTCCACACAGTCCTCTGACTTGACACCAGAGGCTGGTAGCCAAAGACGGGTAAGTTTTCTTTGCCTCCTTTCAACCTAAGACAGGACATGAATGATGGAATTCATGCTCCCAAGACAGGTAAGATTCAAGTGTGGTAAGGAAAGAACCTAAGACAGGCACTAAGAGAGACTCAGTGGAATCTTAAATAAAAAGAGAGGAATTGTGGGAGCCCACAACTGACTCAGTTTCCCAATCTGATTCTGAAGTCTATTCTGAGTCAATAGAGTTCAAGCTTGTTTACTCTAGGGCTGGGAAAATGTCCTGATTAGCCCACAGAGTCTCCTTGAAGGGCTGTGAGAAAGTCCTGATTAGCACACAGGAAGGACCATACTATCTAGCTACATGTAGGCTGCTGATGCCGACCAGAGGTACATCAAGATAGAAAATGAAACTGCCTGCTCCTTGATGCAAGGCAGGATAGATAGTGGTTGAATGCCTGTGCTGTGCATTGTTCTACCTCTGTCCTTCAAAACTGTATATAAGCTGGCTATGAAATAAACTCGGGGTGTCCAGCATTGACTGGCAGACCTCTCAACTCTTTTCTGTCTTCTCTACAATCCACATGCCTCTACCCAACTACTCAGCTGACTGGTCGGCAGGCTCCAACAGATGCTGTCTGAAAATTGGGGCATTGGGCTGTGAGTATGGTGAGGTATATGCACTGGAACCAAAAGTCTCCAAGTCTCTAGTGCCCTGAGTGACTTTGACATGGCTTTCCTCTCCAGGCCTCTACCTCCAGCCCCAAGACCTTTGCTCACACTCTCGACTCATTGTCTTTCTCTTCTTTGTCTACAGGGTACCTGCTTATCCTTACCTTTTGTGCTTTTCCAAGAAAGAGCTCACTGGCTTCCTAGGTCAGAGTCTATGAGTCAAGAGTCCCACATTCTATTACTTCCTCCCATTCACCACAGGGGTCCACTGGCTTGCTACCTCCCCAAACAGCCTGCAACCTACTCACCTCTGTATCCCCAGCACCTGATAAGGGGGGGGGGTCTGTCCCTAGTGAAGACATTGAATAGCTGAGTAAATAGGTAAACCAAAGGGCAGATTGCATTTGAGAAAATAAAAAGGCTTGGGCCAACAACAAGCTGGCTCAGCAGGTAAAGGCACTTGCTGCCAAGCCTGAAGACCTGAATTCAATCCTTGGAATCCACAGGATGGAAGGAGAGAACTGAGAAGTGGTCCTCTGACCTCCTCGTGTTTGCTGTGGTGCATGTGTACATACAACCCCCCGAAAAAAGAATCCAAAAATGTAAAAAAAAAAAAAAAAAGAAGAAGAAGAAGAAGAAGAAAGAAAGAAAGAAAGAAAAATTAAAGAAATATTAAATTAAAAAAAAAAAGAAGACACTGCACTCACAAACTCACAGAAGTTGTGACTGTGTAAAACCTGTACAAGGTTAAGCCGGGGAAGAAGGGGATCATAAGTCCCCACCCCTAACCATGGAGAAACAGGTGATGGCTTCTGAGGGAGGGAGTGATCGTTTTCTTTAAGGATGTAGCCCCCAATAGGTCCAGCACACTCCGGTGGATACCCCACACTGGGGAGGGTATGGGCAGTACAACGGGATTCAATGGATTATTGAAAATAGAGGATACAGAGTTGGGGATGGGATGGGGAAGTGGGAGTGGGTCTGGAGGGAGGGTAACTATGATAAAAATACACTGTGTGAAATTCTCAAAGGATTAATTAAAATATGTTAAAAAGAGGAAGAGGAGGAGAAGGAGGCTGGGTGTGGTGTGCACTCTAATCTCAGCACTGAAGAGGCAGAGGCAGAGGCAGATGGATCTCTGTGAGTCTACATAGTGAATTCCAGGCCAGCCAGCACTACACAGAGAGACTCTGCCTCAATTTTTTAAAAAAAAGTGGGGGGAAAGAAAGGAAGAAAAGAAGAAGAAAGACGAAAGGGAAACAGCTCAACTGGACACATTTTTCCCCCCAACTGAGAATTTTCTAGATCTGCATTGTGTAGCAGGCTTTCTTTTGGGCTACAACCAGCTTCCAAATCATTACATGGAGACTTATTATTAATTATGAATGCTTAGTCTTATTTTATGCTTGTCTCATTAGCTCTTATAACTTAAATCATCTACATTTTGCTTTGGGGCTTTTTACCTTTCTTTCATTCTGTATTTCCTACTCTGTATCTGCCTGGCTGGCCAGCGCTGGGCATCTCCTTTTCTTTCTCTCTCGTTCTCTCTTCTCTCTCATTCTCTCCTCCTATTTATTCTCTCTACCTGCCAGTCTCACCTATCCTTTCCTTGCCTAGCTATTGACTGTTCAGCTTTTTATTAGACCAATCAGGTGCCTTAGGCAAGCAAAGCAACACAGCTTTACACCATTAAACAAATGCAGCATAAACAAATGTAACACATCTCTGACCAGTTAAACAAATATCTCATAACATAAGCAAATATAACACATCTTTACATAGCTAAAGTAATATTCCACAACACCATTGGTTCATTCTGAAATGGGGAGAATGCTTGCGGCTCTACTTCTGTGTCTAAAATAGCTAGAACTCTGATCTTTACACATCCTGGGCAAGTACTCTGAAACTGAGCTACACCCTCAGTCTCATGGCGTAGGTCACGGACCTCCGCCTCTTAAGTGTGTGGCTGTGATGCAACTTTTCTGAAGCTGAGCCAGAGGTCTAGCTTAGGGCCTGGTGAGTCATCTCCCAAGAGTATAGGGTGTACAAGGCCACCTGTGGCAACCTTTGCTTTCACTACCGCAGGTAAACCTCACCTAATGAGATCCTACAAGACACCCCAGGGGCTGGGGGTGTAGAGCTCCATGGTAGTAAATGTCTAGCAAATGTGAGGTCCAGTTGCATTCCTGGCATGAAAACACACACACACACACACACACACACACACACACACACACACACACACACACACACACACCATGATGCTATTACTTGTCTGATTCTTCAGCAAGTGATTCTTCCTGGCTCACTCTGTCAGGGTTAGGAGCTGATACTGCTCTCTCTCTCTCTCTCTCTCTCTCTCTCTCTCTCTCTCTCTCTCTCTCTCTCTCTCTGTGTGTGTGTGTGTGTGTGTGTGTGTGTGTGTGTGTGTGTGTGTCTTCATCCTGTGCTGGAGATGGAATCCAGGACCTCTTACAGGTAGATCAAGTTTTCTCTCATCAAGGTACACACCAGTCTCCTCCATTATCTTGAGGAGCCATACAAGGCAGCTGGCTGACTACAAGAATGGCCTAAAGGTTAGAGGTATCACAGAATGTCCATCCACTTCAAACACACTGCTAGGGTCCCTGTTGTAATTTGAGTGTGAAGGGTTGCCCACAGGCTCACACAGTTGAACACTTGGTCCCGCTAGTAGTCCTGGCTTTGGAGGTGATGAGACTTCTGGAGAAGAAGGTCTGGTTGGTGGAGGTGGATCTCTAAGGGTGAGACTTTGAGGGTTATGATCTGTGGTGGTTTGAAAAGACATGGCTCCTAAAGGGAGCAGTACTATTAGGAGGTGTGGTTTTGTTGGGGTGGATGTGACCTTGTTGGAGGAAGTGTGCCACTGTGGGGGTGAGCTTTGAGGTCTCATATATGCTCAAGCCACACCCAGTGTCTCAGTTTACTTCCTGTTGCCTGCAAGATGTAGAACTCTCAGCTCCTTCTCCAGCACCATGTCTGCCTGCATGCTGCTATGTCCTGCCCGGATGATAATTGACTGAACTACTGAACTGTAAGCAAGCCCCAATTAAATGTTTTCCTTTGTAAGAGTTGCTGTAGACATGGTGTCTCTTCACAACAATAGAAACCCTAGCTAAGATGTGACCCAACCTATCCCCAGCTCAAATATTCTGATTCCTGATCCATCAACATGTGAGAGATCTAAGTCACACACTCTTGCTGTCAAGAACTCTACCATGCCTTCCCTGCCATAGTGGACTATGCCCTCTAAAACCATGAATGCAAATTAAGCCTCCCTTGGAGCTGCTCCTGTCAGGTATTCGCTCACAGTTCTGAGGAAAGTGCTCTTGAGAGCCTAGACAGGAAGCTCTCGTTCCAGCAGACCAACAAGAGATACAAAGAGCTGCAGAAATGGATAAAGGGAGAAAAGTGGTAAGCACACAGTGTTCATTATACTGATGACAATCTGCTGGCCATCTCCCACCCCTAAGCCCCTTTCTGATGGAGGAAGTCTTGCAAACCCCAGAGGTTTGGGTATCCTAAAGGACAGTCCTCTGCTATCACACCTTGATGTGCCAAGGCTGAACCTTCCGCATCTGCTCAGACCACAATTCATCCTCATTTCTCTCATGTTTCACTCAGTACCTTGGAGTACTTTAGCTAGTCCAGGCCCTCCTTAAAATTGCATAGGTGAGTAATATCGCTGTCAAAGCATTGTCAAAACCCCAAAAGCAAACTGGGCATGGTGGTGCACTGGAGGGGCAGAGGCAGGTAGGATCAAGAGTTCAAGACCCACCTAGGAAACATGAGACTCTGTTTTAACAACAAAAACAAACACCAAAAAGCTCAAGTTTTCAGAAATGTATAATTCCATCTTAAAATTTGGGACTGGAGAGATGGCTCAGTGGTTAAGAGCACTGGCTGCTCTTGACGAGGACACTTGGGTTCCCTGAACCCACGTGGTGGATCACAACCAACTGTACCTCTAGTCCCAAGGCATCTGATGCCCTCTTCCAGCCCCCACAGGTGCCAGTCATGCACATGGTGCACAAACATGCAGGCAAAACACATATATACATAAAATAAACATTTAAAACAAATTCTAAATCCACATAACATTTCAAGAGACCCTATTTAGTTTCTGCCCTCTGACTTCAAGCAAGCTTTATTTGTCCGAACACAATCAAAATATCACACAATATTTCCCCCTTTTTGTCTAAATAAAAAGTGAAAGTTTTAACTAACATAAAAAACTATATACAATAAGTACAATAACTATATACAAACATATGCAGGCAAGAATTACATTAACAATGTCTAGTCCATTTGCATTTGACAAAACAAACAAAAAAAGAATATTTACAGTCTTATATTAAAAAATATAGTTGGGGGGGCTGGAGAGATGGCTTAGAGGTTAAGAGCACCGACCGCTCTTCCAGAGGTCCTGAGTTAAATTCCCAGCAACCACATGGTGGCTCACAACCATCTGTAATGAGATCTGGCGCCCTCTTCTGTATACATAATAAATAAAGAAAATCTTTTTTTTTTTTTTTTTTTTTTTTTGGTTTTTCGAGACAGGGTTTCTCTGTGTAGCTTTGCGCCTTTCCTGGAACTCACTTGGTAGTCCAGGCTGGCCTCGAACTCACAGAGATCCGCCTGGCTCTGCCTTCCGAGTGCTGGGATTAAAGGCGTGCGCCACCACCGCCCGGCTAAGAAAATCTTAAAAAAATATATATATATATAGTTGGGGGCTGGAAAGATGGCTCAGAGGTTAAGAGCACCGACTGCTCTTCCAGAGGTCCTGAGTTCAATTCCCAGCAACCACATGGCAGCTCACAACCATCTGTAATGAGATCTGGCGCCCTCTTCTGTATACATAATAAATAAATAAATCTTTAATATATATATATATATATATATATATATATATATATATATATATATATATATATATATAGTTGGGCAGTGGTGGTGCATGTCTTTAATCCCAGCACTCAGGAGACAGAGGCAGGCAGATCTCTGTGAGTTTGAGGCCAGCTTGAGCTACAGAGTGAGTTCCAGGATAGGCTCCAACGCTACACAGGGAAACCCTGCTTTGAAAAACCAAAACCAAAAAAATGTATATAGTTTTAGCTGGCAGTGGTGGTGCATGTCTTTAATCCCAGCACTCAGGAGTCAGAGCCAGGCAGATCTCTGTGAGTTCGAGGCCAACCTGGTCTACAGAGCAAGATCCACGACAGGTACCAAAACTATATGGAGAAATCCTGTCTCAAAAAACCAAAAAAAAAAAGAAAAAAGAAAAAAAAGAAATAGAATAATAAGAAATATAATAAACCATGTAAAGATGGAAAATATACACTCTAGATACTGTACGTCTTTAAATTTCTTGACTACTAAAGAACAAATGATAACTGCTAAGAGACATTTGATTATGAAAGTTGCTAGATTAAACCAACCTATATTTTTAAAAAATATCTTGACTTCAAAATTTAAGTCAAAAGATATGTTGCTTTGGGAAAGAGGTTCTGCTTTTATTTCCACAGAAAATGAGGGGCTCTGGATTCGTTCTGGGTTAATGTTTGATTGAGGAAGATCCCCTGCATACTCTCCAATGGTAATGGATGGCCCAGAATATTCAATGTTTCAGAGCCCCTCTGTTGCAGTTTCCTCTGAATTCTATATCCAGAACAACTTCAAAGCTGCTGGCTGAGATGATCCAGCCTCACAGAATATTCCACTCAGGACTTGACTATAATCCTAAATTGTCTCAGGGTCCCCCAAAGAATACCAGCACCCCCATTCAACAGAACGTAGTCTAGAGAACTACACCCATGTTCCCAAAAATAAATTATGAATGTTTGTCATCATTTAGGGGGTTGGTTACAAGTTGTTATGGATAATGGCCAGGAAAAAAGCTAAACAAAGGAGATTAGATTCAGGGATATTGTTCTGAAAAGAAAAAAAGGGATATAGAAATGATAGGATAAAAGAGCAGATTACTTTAATTCAAAAAACAACTATTAATTTACATATTTTACATTAGTATGGATTTTGGTTTATTGATTCAAATTCAAAGTTAATTTTGTTATACTGTATGTATATTTCTACTCTAGTTCAGGGTATTACGTTTATTCAGCTCAATTAATATATAATTAAGAAATACAGATTAATAGTCATCTATAATGGCAATCTTATAGTCATGTTAAGTTTTCTAGGTATACAGAGATATATTTCAGATAGATAGGCAATCTTCAAACACTTCAAAGATCTACAGAATATGGCATTTAAAATGTTTTAAGAACTTAGACTTTTCTTGACAGTGAGACACATCTGCTCCTAGCAACACCAATTACTTCAAAGAGGACGATGGGCACTGAAGAAACTCCATATGGAGTTTGTTTTCTTTATGGTAAAAGCTAGTCATGTGGGCAAAGAAACTGCCCTTATCTCAATTGCTGACAGTTACTGTCCAAACTGGACCAGCAGGATGCAAGAAAGGTGACTGCCAGACTTTGTCAAGACAAGGTGGTAACAAGTCTTTCAAAATTCCCTGCTTCACAAGAATGTCTGTCAGATATGCTAGGCCTATACACCAGAGCTGGATGCCCCAGTGTTACAGAGGAACTTTGGGTGACTGTCCAGGTAGCCTGATGTCCCTGTCATTAGGTAACATTTCATTCTTCTGGGGTCTTTGATGGAGTTGAAGACTAAATAGTTATAATTACAGTTATTCTTAGGCATAATAGAAAGTAAAATTAGATACAAAACTTTAGACTCACCAAGATAAGATAGATAATTAGAAATTTTCTCTAATTTTGCCTAATGCAAATGGATTGGATATTGTTACTGTACTTCTTATCTAATAACTGTTTTTGTTGTATATAGTTTTACTACAGTAAGGTTCCTTTTTAATTAGACATAAAGGGGGAAATGCTGTGGAACAATCCTCTTTTACACTATGAATATGTATTATTCTCACTGGTTAATAAAAAGCTGACAGGCTGTTAGCTGGGCAGGAAGTTAGGCAAGAAAGTCAAACTGAGAATGATGAGAAGAAGGAGGGTGGAGTCAGGAGAGACACCAGCCAGCCACCCAGGAAGCAAGACATACTAGAGGACAGGTAAAGCCATGAGCCATGTGGTAATACATAGATTAATAGAAATGGGTTAATTTAAATGTAACAGTTAGCTAGTAACACGCCTGAGCTATTGACTGAGCATTTATAAGTAATATTAAGCCTCTGAGTGGTTATTTGGGACTGGGTGGTCCAGAGAGGAAACATCCTTTTACAATGAAGCAAGATCGTGAGCAGTTATTAGTGCTGTAGCTCCTATGAAGTTTCGAGGGGCTTGGATTAGACAGCTGCAATGATTGGTGCTATGTGGTTTACTAAAGAGCAAGCAGTTAGTGCTTTGAGAACTGTCTGCTGTGAGCAGCAGGAACTAGTTGTACCTATACCTCAAAGTGACAGGAGAATGAAAGGGAGGCTAGAAGTTTGGTTAGGGGATCCAAATCTCATTATTCCATAACCCCCTAATTTTAATAAGATAACTGCTAGAGGTATAGAGCCACTATGTAGACCAGGCTAGCCTTGAACTAACAGAGATCTGCCTGCCTCTGATCTAGGAGGTTTACTTCTAAAGATCATTATGGACATATGAGATGTCTGGCAGAAAGCTGTCCAGCACAATGGAGGACACACAGTAAGTTGTAGGTAGGGATTTCCTGTCCCACAGCTACTCTCAAATAATCACTCAGAGGCTTAATATTAACTATGAATGATCAGCCAATAGCTCAGGCTTGTTACTAACTAGCTCTTACAACTTAATCCATTTCTACTAATCTATGTGCTGCCTCAAGGCTCATGGCTTTCACCTCTATCCCATTTTGTGTGTCCAAATCCTTCTCTGTCTGGCTGGTGACTCCTCTGATTCCACCCTTCCTCATCCCGTCATTCTCAGTTTGGCTTTCCCATCTAACTTTATCCTGTTCAGCTATTGGCCAGTCAGCTTGTTATTAGCAAATGAGAGTAATACATATTCATAGTGTAGAAGGATTGTTTCACAGCATTAAGTACTCAGTAGTTACTATGTTTATGTGTCTCCTTCCTTTCACATCAGCCTGGGGTGCCTCCACGGTCTCATCTACCCTTATCCCTTGAGCTGCAGCTGTGACCTTCCCCTACCACAAAATATTCTTGTACATTACAGGTCCTGCTGACCTACCCCAATGGAGCATCAGAAAATTTAAGAAAGACTTGAAGGACTGAGTATGTAGCCAGTTGGTAGAGTGCTTGCCTACTGTGTACAAGGTCCTGGGTTCCACCCCCAGCTCACATAACCTGATCATGGTGGCACAGCCTGTAATTCCAGCACTAAGCAGGTGGAGACAGGAGGATCAAGGTCAAGGCCATTCTTTGCTATGTTGAGAGTTTGAGGCCTGACTGGGCTACATAAAGTATGGTAGAAAGAGAGAGAGAGAGAAAGAGAGAGAGAGAGAGAGAGAGAGAGAGAGAGAGAGAGAGAGAGAGAGAGAGAGAAGAGAGAGAAAGAGAGAGAGAGAGAGAGAGAGAGAGAGAGAGAGAGAGAGAGAGAGAGAGAGCTTGGGCATGGACTTTTGAAACCTCAAGGCCTACCCCCAGTGACACACTTCCTCCAACAAATCCACACCTCCTAATCTTTCTAATCCTTCTTAAACAGTTCCACTCCCTGGTGACTAAGCATTCAAATATATGAGCCTATGGGGGCCATTCTCATTTAAACCACCACATATATCATGCCTACACGTATATATTCATATATAAAGCTTTTTAAAACTAGCAACATGAGGGGCTGGGGTGAGTGTGATTGCTGCACACACATGAGGACCTGGGCTTGGATCCCCAGCACCTATATAGAAAGCTGAGCTTGGCTGCATGTGCCCTGGGTAGAAAGGAATGCAGAGACTGGAGATGACTGGGGCTTACGGGCTGCCAGCTCCAAGTTTGGTGAGAGATCCTGTCTCAAGGAAACAAGGTGGAGAGTCACAGGGGGGGACACGAAATGTTCTCTGGTCTCGGCACACACAGCGCTCAGGCTGAGGCAGGAGGATCATGAATTCATGTCCAGCCAGAGATACAGAGTGAGACTCTGTCTCATAAAATCTCCTGCTTATTCATTCTTCTATCCACATACAAATACCCCCTTCCCCTACCCACAAGTATGACAATGACAGGTGCTGGGGGTGGGGTCAGCGGAGGACCTCAGAACCCTGGGAAAGTTGATGCATCTGAACCTTCTTGCTTATTTATTTATTTATTATTTGTTTGTTTGTTTATTTATTTATTTATTTATTTATTTATTTATTTATTTATTTATTTATTTATTTATACAGGGTTCCACTATGTAGCCCTGGCTGGCCTGGAACTTACTACGTAGACCAGGCTATCCTTGAACTCGCAGAGATCAGTCTGCCTCTGGGATTAAAGGTGTTCCCTGCCACACTAAGTCTGTCCTCCTCATCTTAAAAGATGAGTGACACTCCAGAGGGAAGATGGGGGCATCCCAGGGAAGACGCTAAGGATAGGCAGAGATGACTCAGAGGTAAGAGCGTTTGCCTGGTAAGCCTAAGTGACTGAGTTTGAGACCCAGGTCCCAGGGTGGAAGGAGAGAATAGACTCTCACAGCTGTCCTCCATACACTCAAGGTGTCAAGATGGCACACGTGAACCTGTTGTCTCTCTCTCCCCTCACAATAATAATAATAATGGTAAATGAAATGAAAATTTTAGTGTTTAAAACATTTATTTTTCTTAGTCTTTCCTCAGAAAATGCAATTATTTTGTTTTTCTAACAAGGGTCTCACTGTATAGCCCTGGCTGTCCTGGAACTCATAGAGATCCTCCTGCCTCCACTTCCCAAATGCTTGAATTGCAGGCATGTGCCACCACACCTGGCTGCAATTTCTTTTTTCAAGACAAGATCTCACTATGTAGTTCCTGGAACTCACTATGTAGACTAGGCTGGCCTCCAAATCATGGAGATCCACCTGCCTCTGCCTCCTGAGTGCTGGGATCAAAGGCTTGCAATTTTTTGTTTGTTTGTTTGTTTTTTGAGACAAGGTTTCTCTGCGTAGCTTTACACCTTTCCTGGAACTCACTCTGTAGCCCAGGTTGGCCTCGACCTCACAGAGATCCGCCTGTCTCTGCCTCCCGAGTGCTGGGATTAAAGGCATTCGCCACCACCGCCCGGCCGGAGTTGTTTTTTTTTTTTTTTTTTTTTTTTTTTTTGATGTGTGGAAGCCATTTAAAGAAGAAGGAGGAGGAGGAGCAACACTAAGGGAGACGGGTAGGAGCGGGCAGCCAGTGCAGAGGCTGCTGGAGTCCAGAGATGGGGAGCTCGGTGGAAATGTAAACAGATCCGGAGCTGTGTGGGAAGGGTGAGACCAGATTGGCCATGGCCGACGTCCTTGCTCGACAGGGATCTTGGATGCAAGGGGGTGAGGGTGATGCCACTCCTCACATGGGTCAGAAAGACTCCAGGGTCTGAAGAGTTGGGTCACTTCCCCGCCTTCCGCATCTCCACATGGCTGCCTATTATTGTCAGAAAGCTTTCTGAAGGCTTGGGTTGGGGCTCAGCCGGTACAGCGCTTGTCCTGCTCACACGAAGTCCTGGATTTGATCTATCCCAGCATAAACTAAACATAGTGGTACACACCTGTGATTCCAGAACTCGGGGGTGGAGACAGAAGAATCAGAGGTTCAAGGTCATCCTTGGCTACATAGGGATTTTGAGGCCAGCCTGTGCTACATGAGACTATCTTAAACAAACAAAAAACAAAAACAACAGAAAAGAAAGAAAGAAAGAAAGAAAGAAAGAAAGAAAGAAAGAAAGAAAGAAAGAAAGAAAGAAAAAAAGAAAGAAAGAAAACTCTATGAGAATCTCCAGCTGTAATTTGAGCTCTGCTGCACTCCGCCTTGTCTGCCCAGTGCTGAGGAAACCACGGGATAAAAGATGGGCTGGGGCCAAGGGCCTGAATGGCAGGCATGCCTCTTGCATGACCACTATCAAGCGAGCCAACCCCGGGTGCCCAGCAGACTCAGACCCAGACAGCCTGTGCCAGGGTGCGTGGGCTGGAGAAGTCAGCAGAGAAGCTTCGTGCCCTAGGCACTTCAGGTCTGCACAGGCCCTTCATCCCACCTCTGGAGACTGCTCCTACATCAGAAGCCTCCCCGAGGTCCCCACAATAGGCTCAATAGGCTCTTCCTCTGATTCTTTCAGAGGTGGGAGGCAGAAAGCAGATCTTCCTCTGATCCTCATGCCAGACACAAACTCTGGGAAATTACTCGCTTCGGGGCAAAGTTTCAGAAATCCTGGCAAGGGACCCAAGCCCCAGGGACAGTAAGAATGGCTAGTCAGCAGGGGCTACGGTGCTGGGGGTGAGGATAGGTCAGCAGGGACTATGGTGCTGGGGGTGGGGGTGGGGACTTCTAAACTTGGGTTATCCTAGACTTCCTCTTCCCAAACTGTAAGTAGGAACTAGAGGTTGACCCATGGGCTGAACCACACTTGACAAGGAACTTGCTTCAGGACTCTCGAAGCTCTCAATCTTACCAAAATGACCTCTGTCTCCTCCTCCTTCTTCTTTTGACAGGGTCCTGTGTATCCCAGGCTGGCCTCAAAATGGCTATGAAGCCAAGGATGGCCTTGAACTTCCTCCTGCTTCCACTTCCTGAATGCTAGGACAACAGGGATGTGCCCCCATGTTCAGTTTATGAGGTACTGAAGATGGAACCCAGGGCTCCATACATGCTAACAGTCCCTCTACCAAGTAAACCACATCTTTAAGCCCCAAGACTGACTCTACACGTACCTGGGGGGTCTCATTACTGGCTTCCTGATTTCTGGTCCCCATTCTGCCCCTTTGGAAAACGCCAGTCGGTATTGTGTTGACCCCGGTTCGAATGTGTTCTCTTCAACACCCCTTAGGAAATTTCCCAGCCTTAGATTATTATCAGAGCCTATGTCCCCAGGAAGCAGGATCTCATGACTAGCCTGCTCAAGTTCCCTTCTCCACTTTCTTCAAAAAGACAGAAACCTCTCTGTGCCTTGCTCACTCAGCTTTCCTGGGCCTGGCTCACAGCCACGTGTGGTACAGTCACTGTCTGCCAGAGAGTCAACGGAATCAGGTGGCCTAGGTTCCAGCTGCTGGGCAGAGGGAGGCCAGAAGAAAGGTGGCCCACAGAGCGGAGGAGGTTCTCAGAAAACAAGAGATCTTCAGGAAGCAGTTTCCAGAACCTGCCACCATTGGGTGACATGTTGTGTTCCTTGAAGCCTGAGAGACCCCGTTCTCACCATAAAGCCTGGTTTTTGCTGAGCTCTGCAGGGTCAGGTTAGCCGGGGCCTGGGAAAACCTCTCACACACTGAGAAGAAGCCCCAGGGACTGAGACCTTGGGTCTCGGTCTCCCCTTGGCTCCTTGCCAAAGCTGTGTGAGTTCCCACTCCTTCCATAACCTTAGTTGACACCTCTGTAGAAATGGTGTCATGATTCCAAGAGTGTTAAGAAGCCGGTTTTATTCCCAAATATTTCTGTTCTCTACCTGTCATTCATTCCCAAACTCCCCTTCTTTTCTCGCTCGGCAACTCCCATCTGTCACTCAGAAGGTAGCTAAGGATCTGGAGCTGGAGAGACGGCTCAGCAGGAAAGAGCACTGGCTGCTCTTGTAGAGGACCCGGGTTTAGTTCCCTGGATCCACATGACATCTCACAACCATCTCTGTGATGCCTTCTTCTGACGTCACAGGCCTTCATGTAGTGTATCCACATACACGTAGGTAAAACACTCATACATGAAAAATAAAGTAAGTAAATCTAAAAAAAAAAAAATTCACATATTCTAGTAGCCATAAGTGGTAGGGCCTGCCCATCTCTCAAGGAAGATTCAACAGAGCCTCCAGATCTTTCTATAGGGGGCCTTACAAACAGAGATCACCAGGCAGCTTCTTTACTGTGTTGTTCCCCGTGCTATTTCCAGATGGTTCCATTTCACTGGACCCCAAAGACATCAGCACAAATGTCCCTTTGCTAACAGGAGACTGAGCTGTCACTGGTCCATGCAGGGACACTGCCACTCAGCCATGCCATTTCATGTGACACCTGTTTTCTCTTCCTGCACACCAGACCTGTTGATTGGCTTGGAGGAAGGGAGTAGGCAGAAAGGAAGGTTGGCGGGTTAGCCATGTGGAATACCACCAAGGATGTCACTGGCCAGTGGCATTTATACAGAAATGGTCTTGAGGCTCAACTCCAGCAAACTTCTCAAAGAGGGAACCCCATTCCAGGTCCAAGGAAGATCCAGAAAGTTTAGACAGGTCTCTAGGCCTTAGAGAGATGGAGACAGGCTGATCAGAGGCTGAAGGCCTCTCACATTTAAGGGAAAACAGGCTGTTGGATTTCCTATCAGACTTAGAAGCCAGGAGCTGGTAATAAATCAAGAACAGAAAAGTGATGTTAGTGCTTCAGATGAAATTTCCAAGCCCAGGAAACAATTGAGCATTAAAATCCATTGGAGGGGAAAAAAAAATCTATTAAAACTTCAAGAGAAATGCTTTGCTATAAATTAGGTTTCTCTGCCAACTGGGATAATTCAATAATTTCCCCTTGACATTCTCAAGATTGCTCTTCGGGGGGAATTATGATTCGCTGAAGTCAGGAGCGATTTGTTTCCAGAGAAAGACAAAGGTGGTGTGTGCCTGTAATCCCAGCACTAGGGAGCTGACAGGAGGAGCTGGGCTGCAGCTCGGCTGGTGAACTCTTCCCTAGCATGCGCAGAACCTTGGGTTTGGTCCGCAGCACACACCAGGTGCGTGCCTGAAATCCTAGCACTGAGGAGATGGAGGTGAGACTATCAGAAGAACAAGGTCATTCTCATCCATTAGTGAGTTTGAGGCCAGGCTGAGGTACATGAAACTCTGTGCAAAATAATAGCAACAACCATAATGATAGATGGATGGATAGACAGACAGACAGACTCAACTAGGACTAGGAGTGACTGTGACAAGGCTTCTAACTTAGACTCCCATGAGTGGATCAGTCCAACGAACTGAGCTTCTACAATGGAGAGATGTGTGTCCCCTCCGTGAAGAGCTCGCCAAGGCCACATTTTGACAGCAGAGCAAGTGAGGGGCTTGGAGAAGTCCTTGGGGTCCCCCAGACTCTTCTAACACTTAGGGCAGTCTGTTTCCCAACTCTCAAACCTTTTGGAACCAGATCCAGGCCCAGGTCACAGTGTGCCTGAAATACCTTCTTAACTTTAGGGGGTGGGGGCTCTGGGCCCTCCCAATTTGCTTTTGCTATGCAAAGTTCCCCCCCCCCCCGCCCGCCCCACAACACCTTCTCAAGCCTCCATTCCAGCACTTAGAGATTCCCGTCTCTGTACAAGGTCCAACAGAGTTGTGATGCCAGCCTGTTGGCTTACAGTCACTCTGGCCAATCAGGTCGGCTGAAAGAGAGAGAAGGAAGGTGTCCAGGAAAGGCAGGGATCTTTAAGAACTGGACACAAAGAGCCCAACCATCTGTCACTAACTTCCAAGGCAACTGAGAAGGGAAGGCATGTAGAGCCTGGAGGCTGAACCAGGATCTTCATAGAACAGGGCTCCAGAGACATCCGATGTGTGTGGAAAGCCCAAGGGCCATGCCCTGCACTCAGAGGGGGATTTATTAGTGACCTGAGCCCTTCCCGCTACCGGAAACCCATCCCACGATCCCTGTCCAGTTTCCTTCTCTCTTCTGTCCTCTTCCTGGTCTTGGGAACTGGCTTCCTCCAAAAATAACTGGAAACGATACGGTTTGCCCACGAAGCTAGGCCAACTGAAGGGCACCAGCCCTCATCATGCTTGGTCACAAGAGTCACTCAGTCCTGCAATGGACATCCTTTCCAGTAAGGATGTTTGGCATTTGAAGTCTCTGGTTTTGCAGAGGCCCTGGAAGGCTAAATGATTTTTTTTTTTTTTTTTTTTTTTTTGCACAAGGTCATGCTTTTCTGAGAAGTCCCTTGAACCTGGACTGGAGACCAGGTCAGACCAACGCGACCACAGAGTAGGGGCCCATCTCAAGGGTTCCCCTTCCCTGCCCTCCTCAGATTTTCCCATGAGTCAGAGCCTCCCAGATCTGCAAATACACGTCACTGAGAAAAGAAACACACTGAGGCAGGGATGTGCGGCAGAGACATGCAGTGTGCTCTCTTTCCGGCTATCCTGTGAGTTTCCAGAAGTGCAGATCACAGGGCTCAGCAGAAAAAGGTCAAAGGGGAAGGAAGCGGGAGAGCCTGGGAAAGTTTCCATCCGCGCAGCTGTCAGAGCCAGGCTTCACGCAGACACCGAGGGCTGGGGGCTGAGGGGTCATCTCATCCCTGCCCCTTTGAGTCACTTCTTCCACGGCTGCTGTCCACTCCCTCACACCTCCCATTAGTGTTTCTGTTTAGTTTGTTGTTGTTTTTTGAGACACGATGTCTTAGTTGGGGTTTTTATTGCTGTGAAGAGGCATCACGACCATGGCAACTCTTATAAAGAAAACATTTAATTGGGGTGACTTGTTTCAGAGGTTCAGTCCATTGTCATCATGATGGGGAGCATGGTGGCATGCAGGCAGACATGGTGCTGGAGCTGAGAGTGCTACATCTTGCAGGCAACAGGAAGTCAACTAACACAGTGGGCAGTATCCTGAGCATAGGAAACTTCAAAGCCGGACCCCAGAGTGATGCACTTCCTCCAATAAGGCCATACCCACTCCTACAAAGTCACACTTCCTAACAGTGCCATTCCCTATGAGATTATGGGGGCCAATTACATTCAAACTACCATATAGAGTCTTACTATGTAGCTTTGGCTGACCTAGAGTTCTCTGTGTAGACCAGGCTAGCCTTGGTCATAGAGATCTGACTGCCTCAGCCTCCCAAGTGTTGGAATTAAAGGTGTGTGCCACCATACCCTTCTACACCATTGTTTTTTTGCTTCTTGACATTTTGGAATTCAGTCTCTCTCTCTCTCTCTCTCTCTCTCTCTCTCTCTCTCTCTCTCTCTCTCTCTCTCTCTCTCTCTCTCTCAACTCATTATGTAGACCAGGTTAGCCCCAAACTCACAGAGATCCACCTACTTCCGCCTACCAAGTGCTGGGATGAAAGGCCTGGACTAGCACTCCTGACCACACTGTCTTTCTGTGGCACTGCCCTGGTCTTGACCCCACACCTGTAAGAGACAGGTCTCAAAGGTGAATCTGTGAGCCACACAGAGCTGGGCACCCAGGTGGTCATTTCGCACAGGAGATCCAACTTAGCACCCAGGAGTTTTCTTTAGAGAGAGGAAACTCAAGGCTAGGGCACTTTTACCACCAGGCCAGACTGTCAGCAAATGCTTAGGAATGTCACTGGACTTGGGAAATGTGTGTGTGTGTGTGTGTGTGTGTGTGTGTGTGTGTGTGTGTGTGTGTGTGTTGTTTTGGGTTTGTTTTTGTTTTCTCTGTGTAGCCCTGGTTGTTCTGGAACTAAATCTGTAGACCAGACTGGCCTGGAACTCAGAGGTCTGCTTGCCTCTGCCTCCTGAAAGCTGGGATCAAAGTCGTGGGCCACCACACTGGCACAGTTAGCCTCCAGGCCCGGGGGGGTCTCTAGGTTCCTGGTTTGCCTATCACATAGCTGAGTGTGACTTGGGACACACAAAGTTGAGGAGGGGGTTGCTTGCTTGGAAGCTGCAGTCCAGCCACGCAGTACCTTGGGCTTTCTGTGCTGCTGTTCCCTTATCTCTAAAGGAAGGTAACATCACAGAGTGCTGTAGGCCAGTGCCAATCTTTGTCAGTAACTTAACACAGAAGGGAAACTCTTGGGATTTGCAGGCTCCTCTGAGAAGCTGGGCGTGGTGGGCCGGCCTTCCCGGAGCGGCGGGGAAGGGGGGGAAGAGGGGGCGGGGGCTGGGCGTCCAGTTGCCCCCTCCCCCATCCCCCGACGCAGAGCTTCCTTACTGTTGGCGGCAGCTGAGTCACCGTGCGGGCTCGCCTGGTATCCTCATCTCTGGACTTCGTAGTCCTGGAAATCCGGAGTCTATCCTCCAGGCTACATCCAACTTGCGCCAGGTGTCTCCAGGAATTCTGGAAATGCTCCTGGGGGCCCACGGGTTTGGGGTGTGGAGGAAGCAGAAAGCCTCATTCTGGGCTGTCTGGCGAATTCCAGGAAGCCCTTGGGAATCTCCCTGGCACCGCTGGGCACCGAGCCTATCTTTGCACCTCTCTTATCTCAGCTTCCCTCGGGGGCAAGCGCTCTCTCTCCAGAACCCCCTTGAAATGCACCTGCCCCAGGGTGGAAGTGCCACTCCAGGCTTAGAGAAAGACGCCAGAATAAAGGATGCTGGAGGCAGATGACTATCCGAGCCTGGATGGCGAGGCGGGCGGCTTGAGCTCCCGCTGGCCCCGCCTGTCCCCTCCCAGCCCCCAGGACTCCAGGGGAAGTGGTGGATGGGGGAGGGGAACCAGGCTGACAGATTCTGTAAACAGAGCCGGTTTGGGCCTCAGCCAAGGACTGGGTGTCCTGGCCCAGCCTGGGTGTGAGGTCCATCCACGGCTCTCCAGGACACCCCGCCCTGCCCAGCTGCCCTGGGGTGCCCGGCCCACAGCCAGCTCCAGCCAGGATGTGTCTGAGTTTTGGGAAACAGCCAGGCCCCTTCTGAGTGTGTGTGTGTGTGTGTGTGTGTGTGTGTGTGTGTGTGTGTGTGTGTGCCCTGACTGAGCACCGCGGGAGGTGAGAGAGGGTTTCTCCCTAAGAACAGTCATTCAGCTTTCATTTACATAGAATGGAATTCAGGGACCTAAGCAGACTCGGTTCCCCGCTCTCCCAAGACGCGGGTGCTGCGTCGTCTCCCCACCCCGGTCCCCACCTCAGTCCCTCCCGTCGGAGGCAGAGTCCTAGGTAGAGAAGCTGACCAGTGGGTTTCGGGTTCTGAGAGATCCCTTCAAGAAACGGTCCCGCCCCCATAGGTTCTTGCCAAATGTGGTCTGCGGTGCCCATGACCTCAGAGAGGCAACTCAGAAGGCAGAGAAAGCCCTGGAGAGGGAGTCTGGGAGAAAGGCAAGCTTTCGAGGTGACTCAAGCTACAGTGTGAGGAGAAGGAGGGGAGGAGGTCTCCGGTGGTTATTTAAACATCTCCGTACCCCAGCAGGTGGAGGCTTGCAGAGGGAAGGGTATTGTGTGTGTGTCCACCACCCACCGCACCCCCACCCCACCCCGGCTGGGAGGAGAGGAGAAGGTGGCCAAGGACCCCAAGGCTAGGTGTAAGACTTTACTGTGGGGATAGCTACCAGGGGATCCTGCAGCCAAAAGAGCTTGGGAAACAGTTCTGCAGATGTAGAACTGGGGATGTACCTCAGCTGATAAGATGCTTACCGCAGGAGAATGCGGGTTCAATCCCAGCACTGCATAAACTAGGCACAGTGACACAAACCAGCAATCTTAGTTAGCATCACCAAGGAAGAGTGTGGGGGTCAGAAGTTCAAAGCCATCCCTGAACTACATCAGGCTAGGTGAGGAGTCTGAGGCCAGCACCGGCTATGGAGTCTGTCTCAAAAAACAAGTCAGGGACTGGCATGGGACACAGAGGCAGATGGGTCTCTGGGAGTTCAAGGACAGCCTGGACTACATAGAGAGTTCTAGACCAGCCAGGGCTACACAGTGAGACTCTCTTAAAATTAATTAATTCATTAAGTGAAGCAAAATGAATAACCCACACCAACAGACCATTCGCTATGGGCTTTCTCAGAGCCTTCCTTTCAGTCATTAAATGACATCTTTGCTCTCCAGGAGAGATTGAATGCAGAAGGGCCTTGTACTAGGCAGTTTTGTCTCCTTAACACAACCTAGACTTATGTGGGAAAAGGGAATCTCAGTTGAGGGACTGCCTCCATCAGAGCGGCCTGTGGACATGTCTGTGGAGCGTTTTTGTGATTACCAATTGATGTTGAAGGGTCCCAGCCCACTGTGGGCGGTGTCATCCCTTGGCAGGTGGGCCTGTGTTGTATAAGAAAAGTGGTTGAGCAAGTCAAGTGGGAAGCAAGCTAGTAAGCAGTGGTCCTCCATGGCCTCTGCTTCTGTTCCTGCCTTGACTCCCTTGGATGATGGACTGTAAAGTGTAAGATGAAATGAACCCAGGCCAGGCGGTGGGGGCGCACGCCTTTAATCCCAGCACTCGGGAGGCAGAGGCAGGTGAATCTCTGTGAGTTCGAAGCCAGCCTGGGCTACAGAGTGAGTTCCAGGAAAGGCTCCAAAGCTGCACAGAGAAACCCTGTCTCAAAAAAACTTAAAAAAAAAAAAAAAGATGAAATGAACTCTTTCCTCCACAAGTTTCTTTTATCACAGCAACAGAAAAGCGAGCTGGAACAGCCTCCTTCCACCTCAATCCTTTAGAACTTGTTTGAGCCCCAATTTGTAAACATTTCTTACTTGCTGGCTCTGGCCAGATGAAATGAGTGGGTATATATATATGGAGGCACCTAGAAAGCCAAATTCAACGGCAACCTCCTCCAAGGTGGGTCAGCCTATGCAAAGCCAATGGCTCTGATAGAATGCTAAGAGAATGGGTTGGTAGATGGATATGGTGATATATGGCTGTGATTCTAGCACATAGGAAGTAAGGCAGGAGGATCAGGAGTTGAAGGCCAGCTTTGGCTACCTAGAGAATTTGAAGCCAACTTGGGCTACATGAGTCCCTGTCTATAAAAAAAGGAGTTTGGCAAACTCAGAAAAGTTCTAGGTGCTAGACCCCAGTCAGTTTCCTTCCCAGATCCAGTCTCCAATTCAGCACCCGAGCCTCTCAGTGTCCTGGTTGTTGGGGAACTGGTGGCCTGTACAGAGTACATACTAATTAGAGGTTGTGGATTATGGCAGGGGCTGTGGCTTGAGACTGAATTCAGAGTTGGCTCTACCAAAGACGTAGTTTAGGCTAGGCCCTACCAGGCTACACATCTAAATCCATAAGAAGCATGGGCCAAAGCTGACCTCTGGTGATGGGTTCTCTTCACCACTTCAATAAAGCAGCCTGGGCTACACTGCCAGGGACCCCTTTGGTGACGTGGAGTAACACTGGTAGGCCCTGCATCTCTGCTGGGGGTGGAGGGTGTAGAGGAGCTGCAGGGAAAAGGGAGTGGAGACTTGAGTCTCCCCAAAGCATCCCTGGGGGCTCCCAGTAATCCCCAAGAGCATTAGGCAAGGGTCTGCAAAATGGACACTTTAGCAGGTAGTGAGTAAGTGTGTGTTTTAGGGGTGGGGGCAGTGGTCATTCTTCACTGTCAACTTGACTGGATTTGGAATCACCTAAGAGATATACTCCTGGGTAGAACTAGAAGTTTCCAGAAGGTTTAACTGATGAGAAAAGCCCTACTGAGGTAGTTTGATTGAGAATGGCCCTCATAGATTTGAATGCTTGTCTCCCCCAGCAACAGCAGTTGGTTAAACTGTTTGGGAAGGATTGGGGGTGTGGCCTTGTTGGAAGAGGTGTGTTACTGGGAGTGGGCTTAGAGGTTTCAAAAGCCCACGCCATTCCCAGTAGGCCTCTCGCTCTGAATAGGATGGAAGCTCTCAGCTACTGCTCCAGCACTATGTCTGCCTGTCTGCTGCCATGCTCCACACCACGCTGGTCTTGACCTCTGAACCTCTGGAACTGTGAGCATTTTTTTTTATTATTTTATGTGCATTGGTACTTTACCTACATATATGCCTGTGTGAAGATGTTGAATCCCCTGGAACTGGAGTTACAGACAGTTGTGAGCTGCCATGTGGGTGCTGGGAATCAAACCCGGGTCCTCTGGGAGAGCAGCCAGTGCCCTTAATCACTGAGCCATCTCTCCAGCCCTAAATGCTTTCTTCTAGAAGTTGCCTTAGTTGTGTTGTTTTGTCCTGTCAATAGAAGAAGAACTGGACAGCCTCCTACACTGAAGGTGGGCAGCACTCTCTCCTGGGCTGAATAAATAGTGAAGATGGAGAAGGTGAAGGAGGCACTGGGCACGCATCTCTTTCTGCCTTCTGACAGTGGATGCAACGTGATCAGCTGCTGTCGTCCTCCATCATGGACTACATCCCCTCAAACCGTGAGCTGCTGGAGGAAACCCTGCCTTCCTTGGGTTGCTTTTGCTAGTTATTTTACCATAGCAACCAGAGGAAAGTAGGTTTGGGACACGAGGCAAACGGGCTGGGTTCCCGCGGGGTCCCCTTCCCCTCGCCGGCTTCAGGAGCAGGGAGAGCTCCCTTCACCTCTGCCAAACTTGCAAGTTGCTCTTGGAATCCGTGGACTTCAATCTGGCCAGGCTACCTCGCATGGAGAAGAAGTGGTCAGTGGGAGTGGACGTCAGAGGGGAGGTGTCCAAAGGCAAGCTGGATGTGGTTTTTCCAGGTGGCTATGTTTCAGTGGCAGGTGACTGGCCTGGCCTGTCTGATCAGTGTCCGGGAAAAGAGCTGGTGAAATCGGCTGCGGAATGCCACAGTGTCTCTTATGGCAGAATAAACAACCCTACTTTTATCCATACCCGTTTGTTGCCTTTGTGGCCAGCACAGCCACCAGAGCTGTCTCTATGTCTTCCTTGCTTGTCTGCCCGCCACTTCCCACCAGCCCAGTGTAGCTTTGACTGAGGTCACAAGAGGCCTGACTCAACTGCCTTGTTGTGGTTTCTGGTGTCATGAGACAGGATATCACTAGGTTGCTCTGGTTGGCCTCGAACTCACTATATAGACTAACCTAGCCTGAGACTTGCAAGGAGTCTCTTGTCTCTGCCTCAAGTACTAGGACCTCACCTGGCACAGTTGCATTTTAAAATAACAGCTTAGAGTGCTGGGCAGATGGCTCAGTGGTGGAGAACACACAGGAGGCACACAACCAGGATTGTGGATCCTCTGGAACTGGAGTCACAGGTGACTGTGAGCCACCATGTGGGGGCTGGGAACCCAACCCAAGTCCTCTGGAAAAACCACAAGTGCTTTCAACCACTGAGCCATCTCTCCAACACCAAAATAAATAAATTTTTTAAAAATAAAGAAGTGGGCCCAGTGGTGGTGGCGCACACCTTTAATCCCAGCACTCGGGAGGCAGAGACAGGCGGATCTCTGTGATTTCTAGGCCAGCCTGGGCTACAGAGTGAGTTCCAGGAAAGGCGCAAAGCTACACAGAGAAACCCTGTCTCAAAAAACCAAAAAAAAAAAAAAAAGAAAAGAAAAGAAAAGAAAAAAAGAAAAATAGTCATCCCTTTTCATGGCCAAATTATATTTATATCTATTATGTAGATAGACTACATTTTCTTTCTCCGTTCATCAGCTCTTGGATATTTGGAATTTTTTATACACTTTGGACATTATCGATACTGCTGCGGTGGACACTCGTGGGTGATTGTTGGGTGGACATGTTTTCACTTCCCTTTAACATGTGTCTGGGAGTAGAATTGCAGGATCATACAGGAAACAGCATTAACTGTTTGTGGTTAACCTCTGTTAATTGCTTTCCAGTGCCGCTGGACCACTTTCCATTCCCGCAGCCGTGAACGAGGGTTCTAATTTCTCCACATCCTTGCCAACACTTGTTACTGTCTGTCCTTTCGAGTACAGCACCGTCCTGTATGAAGTCATAGCTCATTAGGGTTTGTGTTTTCCTGATGATGAATGATATTTGTGAGTGCACTATCAACGTGTGCTGGGAGCTGAATCCAGACCTCCCGTATTGCTGACTGAGAGCACTACCCCTAAGCTATATCCCCAAAACCTCATTAGCTATTTCTGTATCTTCTTTGGAGAAACGTCAGCATCTCTCTTTAGCCCAGGCTGGCCTCTAAGTTGAGGACATCCTCCTGCCTCAGCCTCCCAAGTGCTGGGAATTGAACATGAACAACCACTACAGCCTTAGATATGACTCTCTTACCACACATACACTTTGTAAGCATTTTCTGGTTGTCTTATATCTTCATTTTTACTTTAAAAATTATTATTTTGAGTGTATGAGTGTTTGCGTGCATATGTCTGTGCACCATGTGTGTTCCAGGTACCCCCAGAGGCCAGCAGGAGGTGTCAGATCCCCTGGAACTTGAGTTACAGATGGTTGTGAGCTGCCATGTGGGCGCTGGGAATTGAAGCCAGGTCTTCTCTGGAAGAGCAGGAAATGCTCTTAACCACTGAGCCTTCTTGCCAGCTCCAACTTCCTTTCTTCTTGTTTGATTTTTGGTTCAGTGTGTGTGTGTGTGTGTGTGTGTGTGTGTGTGTGTGTGTGTGTGTGTGTGTGAGAGAGAGAGAGAGAGAGAGAGAGAGAGGTCTTTGAGTTTCTATTGCTGTGAAGAGACACCATGACCATGGTAACTCTTATAAAGGGAAACATTTAATTGGGACTGGCTTACAATTCAGAGGATTAGTCCGTTATCGTCATGGCAAGAAGCATGGTGGTGTGCAAGCAGACATGGTGCTGGAGAAGGAGGTGAGAGTTCTACATCTTCATCTGCAGGCAGCAGGGAAAAAAGGACTATAAGCCACTAGGCCTGTTCTTGAGCCTCTGACTCCTCAAAGCCCACCCACTAGTGGTGCTCTTCCTCCAACAAGGCCACACCTCCTCCAACAAGGCCACACCTCCTCCAACAAGGCCACACCTCCTCCAACAAGGCCACACCTCCTCCAACAAGGCCATAGTTCCTAATAGTACCACTCCCTTTGAGCCCATGGGGGCCATTTTCTTTCTAACCACTGCAGTGTAACATGTGTATTTTCATGTATATAGGTACACATGCGTGTGTAAGTTCATATGGAACACAGATCTAAAAGTTCAAAGTCTCTTAACTGTGGGCTCCTATAGAATAAAACAACAGATTTCATACTTCTTATTCCGAAAAGGAAGAGTTAGATCACAAGGGATCAAGTCTATTATGATTAATCTTGACTGTCAAGTTGATTGGACCTGGAATCAGCTAAGAGACACACCTCTGGGTGGGTCTGTGAGGGTACTTCCGGAAGTTTTACCTGAAGGGAAAGACCCTCCTGAGAGCAGGCAGCTTCAGCTGGCAGCACCCCAGGTAGACAGAGGTCTGAGGAAAAGCGGTGCTGCTGTGGCCTGCCCACTTTTCCTCTTTGCTGGTGAGTGCATCTTCGCTGTTGCTGCCGCTGCTCTCCTTCTCTAACCTCAGAACCCACCTTCTTCACCCGCCAACACGAACTGAAGGCCAATTGCTCTCCAGGAATCCAACAGGCTTTCAGCACCAAATCGAGACTGCTGAGACCTCCAGGCTTGTATCCTGTGCAGCTGACATGCAGGCAGCCATGCACTACAAAGCCAGGGCTGCGTAAGCCAACTGCTGTGCATGACTACCCTTGAGCTGAGAAACCTCCATCTTGTGAGTTCCACTGTGAAAGGATTACCTTAACTGGGCTAGTTGACCGTCTACACAATTCCTTGTTGAGGGCTAGAGAGGGTCACAAGACTCACCTGAGTGACTAACACTCCCTGCCATGTGTTGCATGGATTTTACTTTAACTGCATGTGGCCTCAGTGAGGGGCTAGAGCATATAGGCAGAGAAGGCTAGGGAGTAGACTCCATCTATGTGGCTATGAGGAAGCCCTCATCCCTGCTGGGTAAAGGCTTTCCAGGTACAGCCTGTTCCCACATCCCTGGAAGTAACCCCTTGGTTACTTGGGAGGGAAGCACAATAAATTCATTGGTTCCGCAGAGTAAACTTTGATGGACTCAGGTCTCAGTTTGTCACTGGGATCTGTCTCAGTAACTTTTCATTGCTGTGATAAGATAACTTGATCAGGGCAACTATAGAGGAGTTTATTGGGGACTTAGAGTTTCAGAGGGTGAGTCCATGACCATCATGGTGAGGAGCATGGCAGCAGGCAGGCAGGCAGGCATGGCGCTGGAGCAGTAGCTGAGAGCTCACATCTGACCCAATGGTTGCAGAGAGAGAGGCCGGCAGACAATTGGGACAAACTTGGATTTTTGAAACCTCAAAGCCCACCCCACCCCTCACCTGGTGACACGCCTCTTCTAACAAGGTCACATCTCTTAATCTTCCCCAAAGGGTTCCACTAACTGAGGATCAAGTATTCAAATGTATGACCTATGGGGGCCACTCTCATTCAAACCACCATAGGACCTTAGGAGGAGGGGTAAATATTGTTCTCATTCCCCCGGGGAAGGTTTTAAACAACGCCTATACATCCCCCTTGTTCTAATACTCATCCGTCAATTCTGTTCCTTTAGAGAATTATGATCCAACATTGTCAAGAAACTGATGAGGGCCCTTTCTGGAGTCTCACCTCATTTTTCTGCATGTCTAAGCCTCATGCCAGGAGCTCACAGGCCTGATGGTTGTAGCTTTGAGTCAGTTTTGAAAATGAAAAGCATGAGTCGTAGATTTTTTTTTTCCACATCATTCTGACAATCTACATGCGCTATCACCGCTCGGCATATTTCATGAGATTTTAAAGTTATGATATATGTACCTATTTCCTCGCACGGTGAATTAAAATAATAGCCGAGGTTTATATGCACAACTTGGGATCACATGATGGTTTCCCGATGGTTATGGGGTATTTCATTAAACATAATGTCATGTTTTACTGTATATCTACTTCACCTAAATTTTATTATTATTATATATTATGCTTTAATGACTATCCTTTCCATTGTTTCTTAGTAGTGACTCATTATTTCCCGAGAATCATTTCCTTAAGATTGATTCTTAGAAGTGAGTGATTAGGTCAAAGGGGAGACATCAGCATTGGCAAGCTTCTTCAAGGGCTGATGAAGTGGTTCCGAGGGAAAAGCTTGCAACATGAACTTGAGGACCTGAGCCTGGGCCCCTAGGACCCATGTAAAGGCCATATGTGGTCCTCCGCATGGCTCTGTGAGCCTGTAGCCACAGAGCTGGGGTTGGGGTGTCCCGGCGGAATCCACAACGATGGGACTGCGGGGTTTGCTGACTGCCAGCCTAGCGCAAAGAGAGAGCTCCAGACTCAGTAAGAGACTGTCTCCTAAGGGAACAAGATAAAGAGTGACAGAGGACACCCAATGTCCCGCTCTGGCCTCTGCACACATGCATCCCCACACTCTCAGACCCCTACATGCGCACATTCAAAAAACAACGCGCGCGCGCGCGCACACACACACACACACACACACACACACACACACACACACCTTCTTCAAGTATGCTTCCAATTTCCTCCCACAGCTTCAGCAACACTGTGAATAATTATGTTGAAAAACAATTCTTGTTGGGACAGGCACACCCAAAAAAGCAGTGGTTGAGCTGGGTCGCGGCGGTGGCGGCAGCGCACGCCTTTAATCCCAGCACTCAGGAGGCAGAGGCAGGAGGATCTCTGAGTTCCAGGCCAGCCTGGGCTACAGAGTGAGTTTGAGGATAGCCAGGACTATGCAGAGAAACCCTGTCTCAAAAAACAAAAACAAACCAAAAAAAGGTCAAGTTTTTGGAAAATACTATAGAAGGGCTGGTTGTGTGCCTAGGTGGAGGAGTGCTTGTCTAGGACACAAGAGCATGAGGCCCTGGACTGAATCCCCAGCATCACCAAAACAGAAGAGAGGTACAGTAAACTAAACGTGTGTCACACACACACACACACACACACACACACACACACACACTCAAATCTATCTGTCTCTGTGTGTGTGTGTGTGTGTGTGTGTGTGTGTGTGTGTGTGTAGGCAAGGTTAAGAGTGCTGGCCTACTGTGTCAGGGACCCTCATTTGGAACCTATAGATTAAAAAGTAAAAAATAATACACAAATTAAGCTATAGTAAAATTAAGGACTGGAGTGTCAGCTCGGTGGGAGAGCACTGGCCCTGAATTTGGTCCTAAACACTGAAAAATAAATTAACATGTTCTGCTCATCAAAGTGTCATTAAAACATCAATACAAAAAGCATAAAAACGCCTTTAATCCCAGCACTCGGGAGGCAGAGCCAGGCGGATCTCTGTGAGTTCGAGGCCAGCCTGGGCTACCAAGCGAGTCCCAGGAAAGGCGCAAAGCTACACAGAGAAACCCTGTCTCGAAAAACCAAAAAAAAAAAAAAAAAAAAAAAAAAAAAAAAAAGCATAAAAAAAAAATCAACATAAAGCCAAGTAAAGTGGTGTGCACTTGCATTCCCAGAGAAGGCAGGATGATGGGGAGCTCAAGGTCATCCTCAGACACATGAGTTTCAGGCTAGCCTGGGCTACATGAGAGCCTGTCTTCTTAAAAGAAGAAGAAGAAGAAGAAGAAGAAGAAGAAGAAGAAGAAGAAGAAGAAGAAGAAGAAGAAGAAGAAGAAGAGGGGCTGGAGAGATGGCTCAGTGGTTAAGAGCACTGACTGTTCTTCTAGAGGACCTGGGTTCAATTTCCAGCAACCACATGGCAGCTCACAACTGTCTGTAACTCCAGTGTTAGGGTACTAATCCACCAATGTACATAAAATAAAGAAATTATATTTTTAAAAAAAGAAGGAGGAGGAGGAGAAGAAGAAGAAGGATATTGAGAAGAAATATCTACAACACATAATTAGTAAAGAACTTGTATTGCTCTATCAGATGACTAAATAACAGTAAATCTTACAAATAAAAGTGTGTGCCCACTTGGGAGGCAGAGCCAGGCAGATCTCTGTGAGTTCGAGGCCAGCCTGGTCTACAGAGCGAGATCCAGGGCAGGCTCCAACGCTACACAGAGAAACTCTGTCTCGAAAAACAAAACAAAACAAAAAAAAGTGTGTGCCAGGTATGATGTCATATACATACAATACTAACACTCTGGAAGTTGAGGCTGGAGGATTGCTGCAAGTTTAAGGCCAGCCTGGGCTTCATGGAGAATAACAAGTCAGCCAGGATTGTATAAGATTCTATCTCAACAGCTCCCCATAAACAAACAAACAAACAAACATCGGGGAATAGAGCTAAGGTAAAACTGAAAGAAAATCTGCAGCATTACGTGCATATTTAACATTGCTGAGAAGTGAAGGGAGTTTTACTCAAACTAGAATACTGAAAAAATCAATGTGAGATGAATGGGTTTTGTTGTTGCTGTTGTTTTGAGACAGAGCCTCACACAGCTCACATAGCTCAGGCTGGCCTTGAACTTGCTAAATAGTCAAGAATGACTTTGAACTTCTGATCGTCCTAGTTCCACAGGGAGAGTGCTGGGACTGGAGGTGTGCACCACTGCACCCAGTTTATGCAGTGCTGGGGATCGAACCCCAGGCTTTGCGCATTGGAGGCAGGCCCTCTGATAACCGACCTCTAGTTCCAGCCTTCTTATTTTGGAGGCAGAGTCTGTTGTAGCCCAGGCTACTCTCACACTTGCTACGCGGCCAAGCATGACTCTGAACTCCTGATCTTCTTGTTTCTACCTCTCAAGTGCTGTAAATACAGGCATGAGCCACTACGTCTGACTGCAGAGGAGAAAAACAAAATTAAATAAAAGCCAAGCATACAGTAGAGAGAATTTTTTATTACTATACTTTGTTCTTTGATTTAAAAAAAAAATACTGCTAAGAGCTGAACCTACAACCTTGGGCTTACTAAAAACGGTGTGCTCTTACACTGGATGTGATGGCTCATGACTATAACCCCAGCATGGGAGACCAAGGCAGGAGAATTGTCATGAGTTTGAGACCAACCTGCACTACAGAGTGAGACTTGGTTTCAAGAAAACAAAACTGCTGGACCACAGAATTTACACTCAGGAAGGCTTTAGATTGAAAAAACTCTGATGAGACTATTAATTAAAAACAAATCACTATGAGGAATGAAGAAGGGGTCATTTCAAGAACTCCCACATACATAAAGATACTGAGAGCGGGGCTGGAGAGCTCTGTGGGTAAAGTGCTCACTGAGTAAGCACTGGGCTCAGAGTACCAGCACCCATGTGATGGCTGGGCCAGCAGGCACTGGGTTTAACGAGAGAGCCTGTCTTGGAAGATAAAGTGTAGGATGAAACGAAGACACCCATTGTCCACCTCTGGCCCCCACATGCATTTGTACACACGTGCACTCTTATAAATACATGCACATGCAAACATGCACACACACATACCACACAGTGTAAGTAAAAATAAAGTCAAGATACCAAGAGGATATTATGAGTAGCTTAATGCTAACAGTGAAAGGCTTAGATGAGACAGAAAATTCCTAGAAATAATGAATTATCAAGTGACTCATAGAAGACATGCAAAACCACAATATCCTATAAATCCTGTAGGTTCAAACAGCAATTATGAACCTGTAGTTGGGTCTGGTGGCACACATGTGGGAACGTGGGAGATGAGCTTTGGAGGATCAAAGACTCAAGGTCAGAGCCTGCAAGATGTCTCAGTGGGCAAGGTGCTTGCCTCCAAGCCGGGATTTGATCCCTGAGCCCCACATGGTAGAAAGAGGGAATAGACTCTCCCACAGATTGTCGTCTGCCCTCCACATGCATGCTCTGGCATGTGCACTGTGGTATACACGTGTGCACATACACTAAACAATTACTTTTTTTTTAATATTCAAGGTCAGTCTTAGCTACATAGCAAGTCTGAGACCAGCCTGGACTACATGAGAGTTTGTCTGAGAAAGAAAGAAGGGAGGGAGGGAGGAGGGGAGGGAAGAGAGAGAGAGAGAAAGAGAGACAGGAGAGAGGAAGTGTTGGAGATGGATCTAAGTTGGTAGAATGCTTACCTAGCATGTAAGGGGCCCTGGGTTCGATCCCCAGCATAAAACAGGTATGGTGGCAGTGTATGCAAACCCAGCCTCTGGAGCTGAAAGTTGGAGGATCAGAAGTTCAAGGTTATCATTGGCTACACGGCATGTTTTAAGCCAGCTTGGCTGTGTGAGACCCATTTTAAAATAAAAAGTCTTCCCAGGAAGAAAACTACAAATTCAGATAGCTTTGCCTTTGGATTAGGTTGAACATTCAAGGGGAAGATATCCCACGATTGCATTTCTTCTGTAAGTTGAGGCATTTCCACCTAAGGAACAGAAATTATCCTTAACTCACCTTATGGCGTCAACATTGACCCTGACCTCCAAATCTGAAGATCAATAAGGGAAAAGTAAAGGCCAGTCTGGTTTATGAACACAGCTATGAAATGCCTAAAGAAGTTTAACGGACAGAATTACCAGACATGGAAGGGAGAAGAGGAGTGACCACCAAGTTATATGCAAATCCAGGAATGTAAAGTTTGGTTAAAGTTCAAAAAGCAGTCTGCGTAATGGATCAGGACAGACTTCAAAAGGAGAGAGCAGGGCCAGTTATCTCAATGGAGGCAGAAAAAGCACCAGCTACATACAATCCAGCACTGATTGGATTAAATGCGGGAGTAATTGGAAAAAGGCTTTTGCCAAACCAGAACTGGAAAGAAACTTCCTTAGTCTTATAAAGACTGTTTTGGGGGGCTGGAGAGATGGCTCAGAAGTGGGGAGAGAGAGAGAGAGAGAGAGAGAGAGAGAGAGAGAGAGAGAGAGAGAGAGAGAGAGATCAGTAATTCTAGACCGCTATAACAGTTTTTGAATCTTAACATTTTAAAAAAATATTTATTTATCCATTATTGGTTCTATTTGGTTGGGTTTTTTTGTTTGTTTTGTTTTGAGACAGATTCTCTCTACATAGCCCTGGCTGTCCTTGAACTCACTATGTAGATCAGGGTGGCTTTGAATTCACAGAGATCTGCCTACCTATGCCTTCTGAGTGCAAGGATCAAAGGCATGTGTCACCATGCCCAGCCCTTTTTATCCATTTTTTTATGTATATGTTTGTGCCTGAGTGCACCATATGCATGTCTGGTACCCAGGGAGGTTAGAAAAGGACATCTGAGCCCCTGGATAATTCTTAAAATGTTTACATTTATTTACTTTCAGGGCAGGGGGTAGATGGGTGACGTGGACGCATGTACCACACCCTGAATGTGGAGGTCAGAGGACAACTTGGAGGATTTGGTTTTCTCCTTCCACTATGTGTGACCTGGGGATCAAACCCAGGTCACCAGGTTTGATGCAAAGTGTCTTGACCCTCTGAGTCATTGTATGAGCCCAGTTAATTTTTTTTGTTTGTTTTTTTAAGACAGGGTTTCTCTGTGTAACAATCCTGGTACTAACTCTGTAGACCAGGCAGGACTCAAACTCACAGAGATCAGCCTGTCTCTGCCTTCCAAGTACTGGGATTAATGGCCTGAGCCATCATCCCCAGCTTCAGTTTTAATTTTGATGCAATTTAATCTACCAATTTTTTTTTCAAGACAGAGTTTCTCTGTGTAACAATCCTGGCTGTCCTGAAACTCACTCTGCAGACCAGGCTGGCCTTGAACTCACAGAGATCCGCCTGCTTCTGCCTCCCAAGTGCTGGGATTAAAGGCGTGTGCCACCACTGCCCAGCTAATCTATCAATTTTTATAGTTTGTGTCCTTAGAATTTTGTTTAAGAAGATTGATAGTTTCAGTTCATAAATGGGAAGCTCATGTGGTAGAAGACGTGGGTCCATTCCTCTCCCAGAGCTGAGAAACTTCCCCAGCATCATTTGTTGGCAAGGCTAATCCATGGTTTAGCAGCTTCTGCTGAAAGTCAATGGGCTGCTTATGCGTGGCTCTTCACAATAGTGCCAGGTTTTTATTTATATGTACGAGGGTTTCGCCTGCATGTGCGTATGTACACCACGTGCATGCCTGATGCTCACAGAAGCCAGAAGAAGGCACCAGATCCCCTGGAGCTGGAAGTTGAAACCTGTTGTGAGCCACTGGATGTGGACACTAGGAAGTGAACACTGTTCCTCTGTAAGAGCAAGCACTCTTAACGCCAGGCCATCTCTCCAGCCCCTGATTTTGATTTTGAGACAGCCTCAAATAACCCAGGCTGACCTCAAACTTACTATGTGGTTAAGGATGACCTTGAACTCCTGATTCTCCTGGTTCTACCTCCTGAGTGCTGGGATTACAGGTGTGCACCACACCTGGTTTTAGATGGTGATGAGAACCAACCAGGACTTTGTGCATGCAGGTCAAGGGTTCTGCCAACTGAGCTGCATCCCCAACTGAACACTAGCTTTTTAATCCACCTGCACAAGGTTGAAAACCTAATTTTTTTTTTTGCCCCAATCAGTTAACCAATTTTATCCCCTCAGCCCAAATTATACTCTCTCTCTCTCTCTCTCTCTCTCTCTCTCTCTCTCTCTCTCTCTCTCTCTCTCGCTCTCGCTCTCGCTCTCGCTCTCGCTCTCTCTCTGTTGTTGTCCGATTGTTTATTTGTTTGTTTGTTTGTTTTCAAAGATAGAGTTTTTCTGTATACCCCTGACTGTCCTGGAACTCACTATATAAACCAGTGGAGAGAGTAAGTGGTATGGCACAGAGAGGAATATAAGGCTGGCAGAGACAGGAGCCCTGCCTTTTTCTGTCTGAGGAGTTGTGGAGGTAAGAGGTGACTGTGGTGCTCCTTTATGTCTCTGATTTTTCAGCTTTTACCCTGATATCTGACTCTAGGTTTTTAATATTATTAAGAATTTGCACTACAGACCAGACTGGCCTCAAACTCACAGAGATCTGTCTGCCTCTGCTTCCCAAGTGCTGGGATTAAAGGCGTGTGCCACCACTGCCAGACTGCCACATTTTAGGAAGATCTTTCTCAGACCCCACACCACCATCAAGAGTCGTGAAGAACTCTCTCTCCTCTCTGCCAGGCGCCCATCCTGTACCTCTGTCCCTCTCATCTTGTCCTGGTCATATCCATCCTCACAAGAGAACTATCTTCAGAAAGCTGTCCTCTGACCTCCATACCTACGCAGTGGCATGTGAGCACCTGCACACATACACATACACAATTAATTAAAAAATAGTAATGTCCGGGGCAGGGGCTATAAAATGGCTCATTCGTAAATGATAAAGAGGTTGACTCATATGCAAAAAGCCCTGAGTTTGGTCCCCAGCAAAGTGAGAAAGATCAATGGTTGAATGCCACCGGTGGTTGAATACAATGGGTCTCTTGTAGCCCAGGCTACCCTGAAATTTACTCTGTACCTGAGTCTAGCCTTAAAGTCTTGATCTTCCTGCTCCCCCTCCCCACCTCCCAGGGCTGGGATTACAGGTGTGTGAGACTGCACTGGGGTAGATTTTTACTGTAGTTTTTGAAACAGGGTCTTAATGTTAGTCCTGGCTGGCCTAGAACTCACTATATAGATCAAACTTGTTTGTAATTCACAGAGATCCGCCTGCCTCTGCCTCCTGAGTGCTGGGATTAAAGGTATGTGGCACCACTACCCGGCCAGAGTAATTTTTGATTCCAGTATTGAAGTACATAAACAGTTCTCTCTCTCTCTGTCTCTCTCTCTGTCTGTCTCTCTCTGTGTCTCTCTGTCTCTCTCTCTGTCTCTCTCTCTGTCTCTGTCTGTCTCTCTCTGTCTCTGTCTGTCTCTCTCTCTCTCTCTCTCTCTCTCTCTCCCCTTTGTCTCCTCTTCATTCTTCTACAACAGCCCAGCCTTCCCTCCTACACCCAGGCTTCCAAGGAGCGGTTATCTGTCAGTGAGATCCTTCCACTTCTCAACTTCATGAATCCCATCCTCCCATAGACACTGCCTTCTCTGCAGCCTACCGTCCATCACTCCATCCCGAATTCCACTGATTTGTTCCACCTCACTCCTGCCCGACCCTGGAGGCTCTGTCCTAACATTACCTATTCTTCTTACAGCACGGTCATCTGGCAAAGCCACACAGCCCTAGTAAATTCAGCCCTTTATCCCCGCTTGGGTCCCACAGGCAACCAGAACTGAAGATGAACCTCTAACTCACCGACCAGCCTCCACTCGTTCATTATATAGTTCTTTTTCCGAGCTGGAGGAGTCAAGGCCTCATGCCTGCTCCTCACAGCCGAGCTGCAGGCTCAGCCCCCAGGCCCCTTCCAAGGACCACAAGTGCCCAGCCACTACACGCCATCCCTGAAGTCGATTCACACCCGCTCTCCTAGACGACTGCTTCACACCTCCTCCCCCACCTCACTCTCAGCTGACAACCTCTTCCGATTTTGCTAAGAAAATAGAAGCCCTTGGCAGAGAAGTTGTGCCAGCTCCGCTGCTCCCCACCCACCTGCATCTGTACCCATCCGCTCTGCCTTTCCTCCCACTGAGGCGGCGCCCGCCCTTGGCCCACGGCAGGGCAGCCCCGTTTCTTGTTTCCTTTCTCTTTTCTTTGTTGTTTTTAGACAGAGTCTTACGAAGCCCAGGCTAGCCTTGAGGTTGCTGTGAAGCCAAGGTTAACCGTGATCTCCTGATGCTCCTCCTGCCTCCACCTCCCGAGTTCTGAGATTACAGGCATGTGCCACTCCACCCGGCTAGGCACCAGATGCCAACCCCACCTGCCTCTCCAGGGCTCTGTGCCAACGCTCACCCTCTCCTCACCCATACTTCCTGTCTCTGTGATTATTTCCACCAACACACAAAAAGCCTCTGAGTTTTCTTTCTGAAAGGAAAAAAAAATCCCTCCTGACCTTGTGCTCTCAAATAGCTTCCTTCTTTCTTGCACCCCGCCCCCTCACCCATGACGTGACTCCTGAAAGGAGTGGACCCTTTGGACCTCCTTCAAGCCCTCCCCTTCTCTCTACCTGTATGGTCCTCACTCCCATCAGACCCCCGCAACCCCTCGCTAGCCCAAAGGTGTCATCAAAGTGTTCTCTCTCCATACCGTTAAGTTCAGTGGTCAGTCATTGGACCTCCCCTTCCTTCTGTCTCTTCAGCACACAAGAATTCATCTTGGAGCCCAGAGGTGGTGGTGCACACCTTTAATCCCAGCAGGCAGAGCTCTATGAGTTCAAGACCAGCCTGGTCTACAGAGAGAGAGTTCCAGGATAGCTAAGGCTACACCGAGACCCTGTCTGAGGGGAAGAAAAGAGCTCATCTTGTGCCAACAAGGTGGCACACTGGGTAACGGTGCTTTCAGCCAAGCCTGATGATCTGAGTTCAATCCCTGGAACCCACGTAGTGGATGGAGAGAACCAACCCCACAAGTTCTTCTTTGACCTTCACATGCATACCCCAACCTACCCACAGTACACAAATAAGTAAATAAATGCTTTCTAAAAAGAGAAAAGTACATCTTCCATCCAGGCACCCAAGAGGATCTTGAGTTCAAGGGCATTCTGACCTAACAGTGAGTTCCATGCCTGCCTGTACCGCAGAGTGAGACTCTGTCTCAATAAGAGAGAAAAGGAGGGCGCATCTCCCCACACTGGCATCGAGCAGTGACCCGCCTTCTCCATCCCTTTTGCCCACATCTGCTCATCTCCAAGGCCCATGGACGCCTTGCCTCCACCTACTGTCTCCACCCTGATAACCTCCTCCAGAGTCCTGGCTTTAAACGTCATTTAGCTGCTGGTAACTTCCAAATATATACCGCAGCCGAACCTTTTTCGAATTCCATTGCTATTGTCTCCTAAGGCTGACTCACAGCCACCCCTAACAATCAGGCTCAGCCTGCCAATTCTCCCAGTCCATAGCTGGCCCACTTTCCTGCAGACATTCCGGTTTTGACTCTCAAGCTCTCCGTCCCGCATCCGGAGTGCATGCATCCAGAGCGCATCAGTGGCATCCCCAACATGGCTGCCAGTGGGCCCTCTCCTCCCTGAGCAGCCCCGGCAGGCTCAGCACGCATGCGCATGCGTGGCACTCCAGGACCAGGGGGCTACAGTGGCTGAAGGCTCAAGTCCTGAAGACATTGCCATTCCATTGTGTGGCTTCCATGGCATGCTAATAGGAACTCTCCTCTGGGTCTGATTGTTTTTAAGACTCATGAAAGTCCTGGTGGTGACCTCTATAAAAGGCATCCTGGCTCCTGACCTACATGGCTTTCATTTGTTTGTCTGGTTGGCTTGTTTCATTTTTTATTTTTTAATACATTTATTTAATGTATTCATTTGAGACAGGGCCTCACTATGTAGCTCTGGCTTCCTTGGAACTCTCTACATAGACCAGGCTGATCCACCTGTCTCTATCACTGGAGCGCTAGAATTGAAGGCATATGCCACCACCCCCAGCATTTTTTTTTAAGACAAGGACTCATGTATCCCAGGCTAACCCCAGATTTCATATATAGCCAAGGATAACCTTGAACTCCTGATCTTCTTGCCTCTACCTCCCAAGTACTGAGACTACAGGTATGTACACCCCCATTTTATGAAGTGTTAGGGTTCGAACCCAGAGCTGTGTGCACACTAGACAAACATTCTAAGTGAACCACATCCCCAGATCCATAGCCTGGCTTTCAAGGTGGATTGGGACCCCCTGGCCCAGGAATTGGGAATGGGAGGTGTCTGTCCTTAAGATCACTCCTGAGGGGGCTTTCTCAGCAGCAAATGGCAACACCAGGCTGACTTCCCCTTCCAACACTACTCACAGCTACAATTTACAAACCAAGAATTAACGTCTGGAACACTCCATGCCGCGGTCTCCCAGAGTGGGAGGGAGGATCCTGCAGCAGGCTCTGCTGCCCTTGGAAGCCAGGCACATTGGCAGCCGCTCCCCGGGTGAAGAAGCATTCTCCGGGTCATGCTAATCTGCTGTTTCCTCCTCTTCAGAGTGTCTGGCTGAGGCTAAATTGAATTATTTATCTAGTCCTGTGGGCCCGTGTCACTTATCCAGACAACCAGTTTATTCATGACTCTACACTATCAATTTCAACATGCAATTTGCAATGAAATCTGACTGATCAGCAATGCCATAATTAGTTGCAAATGTCTG
Organism: Peromyscus californicus insignis; assembly: GCF_007827085.1. Lineage (NCBI taxonomy): Eukaryota > Metazoa > Chordata > Mammalia > Rodentia > Cricetidae > Peromyscus > Peromyscus californicus. The sequence continues at coordinate 71,358,460 of NW_026294551.1, forward strand.
TGCCTGTGTTTGTTTGGTGTAGGGTCTGTTTCATTAAAGTGACGGAGGCCGGTAAACGCCGTGTCTTTGCCTGGGACTTAGGATGAGGCACAGCTGTGTCACAGGGCAGGGCCAGGCCTGGGGTCGGGCTGTAAGAGAAATGAAAAGGATTCCGAGCTGCGGCACCAGAGCTGCGCTTTTTGCCTCCTGGGTTTCTGTAGTTGCTGTATTTGTATATATGTTTATTTAAGTTTTGTTACGCTTATTTGTTTACTTCTTGTGTGCACAAGTATGCACATGTGTGGGCCACAGCACATGTGTAGAGATCAAAGGACAACTTGAAGAAGTAGGTTCTCTCTCTACCATGTGGGTGCCATGGATTGAACGCTGGTCATCATGCTTCAAATCAGACGCCTTTGCCCACTGAGCTGGCCTGTTTGTTTGTTTTAGATGCAAAGCTCCTGTAGCCCAGGCTGGCCTCAGACTTACCATGTAGCTGAGGTTGACTTGGACCTCTGATCTGCCTACTAAAGCCTCCTCAGTGCTGGGATTACAGGTGTGCATCACCACACCCTGCATTTGGTTTCCATCCTAAACTGCTTGTTGATGTCACCCCAGTGCCTGGGGTTGAACAGATGATGCCACGTGTAATCCACAAGGGAGAAGTGGAGCCACCCTGAAGGCCTCTTCTGCTCCCAGATCTGCTTGAACACCTCCAGGGACAGAGGCTTCCAGCCTGAAGTGGCTCTGCTTTCGAGAACGTTCTTTTCCTCGTCTCAACTCAGAAAATGTCGTATTGCGTGGGCTCAGAGGCAGCCGACAAAGGGGGACTACTCAGCCATCCTTCCTGGGGATTGTAATAGTCAGTGCTCCTAGGTTCAGGGAACCTGACCCAGGGCCTGGAGAACGCTAGGCAAGTGCTCTGTGCCTCTGACCTCTGAGTCCTGAAAAATGACTATTAATTAAGTGGACTGACGTTGGGTCAAGCATGAATATAGTAAAAACACTCACGTCACTCGGAGATTCTCTGGGCAAAGCTGACATTGGCCCAGATGGCCCTGCAGATCAGGCTCTGTCAGACACTTGATGTCACTGTTGTCTCTGCGGCCACCATCCACCAGACACACCGTAGGCTCTGCCCTCACCCGGGGCTGCAAACGTCTCCATTGTCCTGGGCGGGTCACGGCCACCCAAGACGCCTTCCATGGAGACCTTTCTGTAGTCCTGGCTTTTCTGGACCGCCGGCCCATGGGTTTGACCGGGAGAGCCTGTGTCTTGGGCCCGGGGCAACTTCCCATCACAGGAAGAAGGCTTCAGTTCTGAACAGCCAAAAAGAAAACTTAAGAATCAAACCAAACATCAATAGTCTCCATTCCCCCTCTTCTGGTAATAGCAAACCAATTTTCTAAAAAAGATTTGTTTGTATTACTTTTTAATTGTGTGTGTGTGTGTGTGTGTGTGTGTGTGTGAGAGAGAGAGAGAGAGAGAGAGAGAAAGAGAGAGAGAGAGAGCGCACACACACACACACACACACAGGCAGGTACCCATCAAGGCCAAAAGCATCAGATACCCCTAGATCTGGAGTTACAGGTGGTTGTGAGCCGCTAGATTCATTCATGTGCTGGGAACGGAACTCAGGTCCTCTGCAAGAGCAGTTCATGCTCTTAGTGCTGAGCTGTCTCTCCAGTCGGTCCCCAGCATCCCAATTCCTTACCTGGGCAACTATTACTCTCATCACTTCCAGCCTGAGTGCTTCAGATGGGGTTAACTCCCTGGCATGAGAGTCACACATGAGCCATGCCTCACCCAGGAGAGCTATAGAGCATCTTACCTGTCGTGCTGAGCGGCAGAGGGCCCTGTGTACAGTGCCGAGATGCAGAGAGCCTTACCCACATACAGAGCTGTGTAGCATCTCATTCATCGTCCAAAAGATCAGATCATCCAAATCTGCCTTGTGCATAGCCTTCTGGATGGAGCAGAGTGCATTATGTTCAATCAGGACTCCAGGATGTCTTATGGACCATGCAGAGCTGCATAGTGGCTGGTTTGGACCAAACCCTGTGGTCTGACTGTGAGATACTTAGAGAGCCAGGAAGGCATGCTCTTCATTCACCCGGGCTTGAAGGTGTGAGAGTGTCATCCTGGAGCTGCTGACAGGTGTGCCGCCACCACAGCATCTGGGGGAGGGGAGTCGGTTCAGCAAGTCAAAGCGCCAGCCACGCCAGACCATCGACCACCTGAGCTTGACCCAGTGGAGGGTCACTGCAAAGCTAAGGCTGGCTTGATCTGGCCAAACTCTGTCTAAAACAAACAAACAAACAAACAAACAAACAAACCCAACAACAACAAATAACCACTCAGGGTTGGGGAGATGGCTCAGTTGGTAAAGGGCTCGCCAGCACGAGGCCCTGATTTCAGATCCCTAACGTCCATATGAAAGCTGGGTAAGGCAGGACCCATTGGTGCCTCCAGCACCGAGGTGGGGACAGGTAGACCCTGGAGCTCACGGGTCAGCCAGTCTAGCTGAATCAATGAGCTCCAGGTTCAGTGAAAAAACTACTGTCTCGCCGGGCGGTGGTGGCGCACGCCTTTAATCCCAGCACTCGGGAGGCAGAGCCAGGTGGATCTCTGTGAGTTCGAGGCCAGCCTGGGCTACCAAGTGAGTCCCAGGAAAGGCGCAAAGCTACACAGAGAAACCCTGTCTCGAAAAACCAAAAAAAAAAAAAAAACAAAAACAAAAAAAAAAAAACTACTGTCTCAAAAACTAAGGTGGAGGGCTGGTGTGGTGGCTGAGTGGACCTACTGTCAAGCTTGATGGCTGGGGTTGGATTCCCAGAACCCTTGTGAAGGTGATAGAGTGGACCAGCTCTACAGAGCTGTCCCCCGACCTCCACATGCACTCCACAGCACACTCTCCTACACACACTAGTGGAAAATGAAAATGAATTAAATAAAACGAGGTGGAAAGTGAGGAAGATAATTGATGTCCACCACTGGCCTCCATGTGCACATATGTAAACGTGGACACATGAGCTCATATGCACCACACGCACAAAACAAATAAACTAATGAAAAATTATACCTACTCATCTGTCGTGTGTGTAAACATGTGTGTACAGAGGTCAGAAGACAGCAGGGGTTTCAGGATCAAACTCAGGTTGTCAGCTTTGATGGCATGTGCCTTTACACTGCCCGTGGGTGCGTGTGTGTGTGTGTGTGCATGTGTGTGTGTGTGTGTGTGCATGTGTGTGTGCGTGCGTGCGTGCGTGTGTGTGTGTGCGCGTGTGTGTGCGCGCGTGTGTGTGCGCGCGTGCGTGTGTGTGTGCGTGCGTGCGTATGTGTGCGCGTGCGTGCGTGCGTGCGTACGTGTGTGTGTGTGTGTGTGTGTGTGTGTGTGTGTAATAGGATTTTCAGCCATGCTATCCCTATAGAGTTGAGAAAACTAACCTAGGTCTATTTTAATGTCTATTAGAAAATCCTTCCTGGCATCTGGAATCGGATCACACCTATAATCTTAGCTCTTAAGTGGCTGAGGCAGGATGATTGGGGACAACCTAAGCTATACAGTGAGATCCTGAGATTCTGTCTGAGAAGGGCGAGAGGAGAAGGCAAAGGAAGGGGAGGAGGAGGAAGAGGAGAGGAGGGAAAAAAGCCCAGGGCTAGGCCGAAAAGAGATCTCTCAGTGGTAAAGGTGTCTCCTGCCTAGACTGATGACTTGAGATGACGAAGTTCGATCTCCAGGACCCACAGTGTGGAAAGAGGGAACCAATCCCACAAGTTGTCCTCTGACCTTTATACACACCACACATGCACCCCCCCACACTCAAAATGAATAAATGTAATGAATAAATTTTAAAGGGGGTGGGCTGAGAGTGTAACTCAGTGGTGGAGGAATTGCTTAGCATGTATAAGTCCCTGGATTCAGTTCCCGGGAGATTGAACACACACACACACACACACACACACACACACACACACACACACACTCCTGGCATCATGGTAATACTCAAACTGAGGTCCCTGGCTATTCTTGGCCCGCATCTCTCCTAGGTCTGGCTGCATGCAGTGGATACAGGCAGCAGGCAGTAATAATCCCAGCAGCTCCACAGGCTAGGATAGAAGGCTCACTTCAGTCCAGGAAGTAGAAGCCAGAGGTTCAGCACATCAGTCTGCAAAGAGACCAGCAAACAAACAAAAGTAAACAAAGAAAAAGGTAAAAAGACAGTCTCCTTGGGGCTGGAGAGATGACTCATTGATCAAGAGCAACGGCTCTTCTTCCCGAGGACCAGGGGTTCAGTTCCAAACACTCACATGGAGACTCACAGCTGTCTGTAACTCTAGTCCCAGGGGACCTGTTGTCCTTTTCTGGCCTCCACAGGCACTAAGCATACACGCGATGCATTGGCATGAATAATTGACATACATACAGACAAAACACTCATACACATAAAATTAGTACATTGATTAACTGAAAAGAAACTCAGTTAGTTTCTAGAGAGACCAGCCCCTCTCACCAATGATCCAGAACCCCAAGAGGCCGAGGCAACTGTCTGGCCTTTGTCACGGTCCCCAGAACAATGAGCTAACCATGGTGCCAGGCTTCAAATCCAGCCCCTCACACCAAGGGACAACTCTGCTGAGACCCTGAGAGAATCCTTTCCCAAGCAAAATTCCTGAGACCCTTGCTGGGCGTAGTGGTGCTCTCCTTTAGTCCTGGCACTCGGGAGGCAGAGGCAGGCTGATCTCTGTGAGTTTGGGGTCAACCTGGTCTACAGAGTGAGTTCCAGGACAGCCAGAGCTACATAGTAAGACTCTGTCTCAAAAACAAAAACAAGGGGGCTGGAGAGATGGCTCAGAGGTTAAGAACACTGGCTGTTCTTCCAGAGGTCCTGAGTTCAATTCCCAGCACCCATATGGTGGCTCACAACCATTTGTAATGAGATCTGGCGCCCTCTTCTGGCCTGCAGGGATACATGCAAACAGAATACTATATACATAATAAATAAATAAATCTTAAAAAAAAAAAACCAACTGAACAAAAAGATTCCTGAGGTCCACTCTCCTATAGGCAGACAGACAGAAGGACAGGCCCCAGTGTTGTGAAAACCTGCTTGTAGTGTTGACAATGGCAAAGAAATTGGGGTTCCCTGAGTTGGAAGAGAAACGGGCACACAGAAGAAGTACCTGCTTACAGGCCAAGCCCTGGCTTAAGGCCCCAAGGCAAACATGAAAGCCCAGCACCTCTGCTGCATTCTGTCTTGGTTAAAGCCATGTGAGAAGTAATCCTGAACCTTCCTTTGAGTCATCCTGAATTCCACAAAGATAAGCACACAACTCCGAGGACACTCAGAGCCCCCACCCCACCCCTAGATGAGGACAATGATCCATGAAGCATAAGGCTGCTCTCTCTGCAGCTGGTGAATTAACCACCACACTTAGTGGACCACCTTGCAAGGCACACTTGAGCTGTGACGGTGATGGGCAATGATGGGCAGGGCCACACTTGACCAGGACTGCTTAGTTATAAATACCTCTTGCTCTCTATGTAAGCCCAAAAGGATGGACTTGGAGTCCCTGGACCCCTTAATCTACTCTTTCCACTGTAACCACATTGAACAAATCCCTTTTCTCTGCCTTCCATCACTACTTATCTCTTTAAGTGGCATACAGGGAACAAGGGACCGAGCCCAGCTTGTTGGGAGTGCCAGAGCCCTAGGCTTTGATCCTTTATAAAAACTGGTGACTAAAGCCAGCTCAGAAAGGGACCAGATGAAGACCTTCTCCTCCTGGCTCTAGAAACCACCTACCAACCCCACCCCTAGCCCTTAGCTATTATACATCAGTCCCTCAGGGCAACAGCCTTGGAATAGGTAGAAAACCTGAAAATGAAACCCCTCTTTTCCTGACAGCATTATATGACAACATTGGGGTGCCTGACCCTACATGTTTTTTTTTTGTTTGTTTGTTTTGTTTTGTTTTGTTTTGTTTTTCGAGACAGGGTTTCTCTGTGTAGCTTTGCGCCTTTCCTGGAACTCACTCTGTAGCCCAGGCTGGCCTCGAACTCACAGAGATCCGCCTGCCTCTGCCTCCCGAGTGCTGGGATTAAAGGTGTGCGCCGCCGCCGCCGCCACCGCCACCACCACCACCGCCTGGCTGACCCTACATGTTCTTATCCACAGTCAGAAAACTATGCTTCCCGGGAAGTCTAACCTCAATGTTCTGACCTGGGTTGGGCCTCCGTGTCGCCTGAGTGGGCTCAGTGGCCTCCAGGGATGAGGGCCTGCCAGTATGTGTTTTCTGCAGGTTCCTGGCACCCAGTTGGCCTGATCTCTAGAGTTTATTAGCCCGCTCTCATCCCATAGAACATCATCTTGGAGTCCTGTTTGGGGATTGGCACACACCGATTTTCCCTTAGGCACACATGACTATCCCTTACCATCACAGAGCACAGATACCTTTGACCCTGCAGTCATGGCAACAGAAAAATACAGGTAACTGCTATTTCTGGTCCCCAGTAGGAGAGGGGGATTCTTCCCACCAACTCTTCTGCTCCTTGGCTGCTCCTGGTCTTGGGGAGGTGCTAGAGTATATAAGGAGTAGAAAGTTCACTGAAGACAGATGCAGCTTTGAAGTCATTGCTCACGCTGGGATTGGATGTTCTTGTGGCTGTTTTTGAACGGCCCATGCTCCTATGACCCCTCACCCATTGGTTCACCAAGTTGGGCTTGGGTGGACTGGCTTGTTTGGTTTGTTTGTGGTGCCCTATCTAGGGTGAAAAGACAGCGGTTCACATCTTCAGAAGAAAAGACACATGTCACTTTGGCAGGTATTTGCCAGAAATGAAAGTTTGAAAAGGGTCTGTGGAGGGCTGGTCATGGTGGTCCCTTAGAAGGCAGAGGCAGGTGGATCTCTGTGAGTTCCAGGCCAGCCTGGTCTACCAAGTGAGTTCCAGGACAGCCAGAGCCACATAGTGAGACTCTGTTCCAATAATAAATAAATAAATGAATGAATGAATGAATAAATAAATAAATAAATAAATAAATAAATAAATAAGGGTCTGTGGTTGTGGTTGCCTGGTGTGCACATGGTCCTGGGATTGATCCCCAGCACCGAATAAACTGGGTATAGTGACAATAAGAAGATGGAGGCAGGAGAATCAGGAGTTCAAGGTCATCGTCAGCTATACAGCAAATTCAGGACCAACAAACCTTGTCTTTAAAGGAGGAAGGAAAGGAGAAATAGTTGAGAAGTTGCCTCTCTGATAATATAAACAAGTCTGATGATATCACCTGAAGTGCCAGCCTGTCATAAAAGCAAAGAGCCCCCTGTGGAAAACCAGTCAAAAATGTTCAGCACTCACCTTCCAACATTAAATACGGGTAGCCCCTCTTCCCCAACAGTTCATTCCTAACTACATGTGTCTGGCAAAGAGGCGCACAGCTGTAACCCAAAAAACACATGCAACGGTAATAGCCTAAGGTAGGAGCAACTCAGACTCCCGTCAGGAGTGGAGTGAGTAAATAAACAATGATACAGCCATAAAACACAATATAGCAAGAGACTGGGCAAAGGATTCTATCCTCCACAGCACGAGTGAGTAGAAGCCAGACATAAAAATAGCCCACACTATAAGATTCCATTGACAAAGTTCAAAAATAGATGAAACCCATCTGTGGTGGGAGAGGCCGAAACAGCGGTTGCCCTTGGGATGTGACGGGGACAGAGCACAGGGGAGATGGCAGTTCTGGAGCATTTGTACACTTCTGTATGAATTTGTACTTCAATAAAAAGTTTATTCAAGAGGCCTGGAGAGACGGCACAGAGGTTAAGAGCATTTGTGCTTGCAGAGAACCTGAGTTCAATTCCCAACACCTACATAGTGCTCACAACCATCCATTACTCCAGTTCCAGGGACTCCAACACCCTTTTCTGACCTCTGAGGGCACCAGGCACATATATGGTGCACGAGAACAAAATATCATACACATAAAAAATAATTCTTTTTGTTTGTTTTTATGAGATAGGGTTTCACTATGTAGCTCTGACTGTCCTGGAACACACTATGTAGACCAGGCTGGCCTCAAACTCACAAAGATCTGCCTGTCTCTGCCTCCCCAGTGTTGAGACTAAAGGTGTGTGCCACTATGGCCAGTTGAGCAAATAATGTTTCTTATTTTGTTTGTTTATCTATTGGCTTTCGAGACTAGTTCTGTAGACCAGGCTGGCCTTGAACTCAGAGAGATCCAACTGCTTCTGCCTCCCAAGTGCTGAAATTAAAGGCATGTGCCACCACTGCTTGGCTTTTTTAAGTTTATTTAAGCTGGGGTGAGAGTACACACACGTAGTACCCACATGAGACCCTGTCTTAAAACATATACACACTATATTTATTTATCTGTTAGGAGCACTGGTTGTTCTTCCAGATAACCTGGGTTTGATTTCCAGCACCTACATGGCAGTTCACAACCACCTATAAATCTAACCCCAGGGGATTCAATGCCTTCTTCTGCCCTCCTCTGGCACACAGACATACAGGTAGTACACAGCCATGTGTGCAGGCAAAATACACATATACACAAAATAAATAACACACACACACACACACACACACACACACACACACACACACACACACCACACACACACAGAGTCCGTGTGGCCCAAGCCACTCCACGCAGGAATGCCAGGGACAGCCCAGAAACAGTGGGGTGCATCTCATCGTGTTTCAGCCTCTGCTGATCCCTGGTTCTCCAAAGCATTCAAATCTGAGGTCAGCAAGCCGAGTTCTGGGGATATAGGAAAAGAGAGAGGTGACCTACTGGGGCGACATCCCTAGGAGGATACTGAAGGTATCAGAGGCTCCCTAGGCAGCCAGAAGAGGGCTTGCCCTGGCCTTGTCTGAGCAAACTATGTGGGTCACTGTGGAGGCTCAGCAGAGGTTGGCTCCCCACAGGACTTTCGAGATAGACCTATTCCTTAGCTCTCTGGAAAAGCATTTCGGAGGCCGAAGGAGCATGTGTTCAAAGTTATACCAGACTATTTAGTGAATTCCCGGGCAGCTTGGGCTGCATAGTAAGACTGTCTAAAGAAAAAAGGAGAAAAAGGAGGGGGGGGGGAAGGGTGTGGAGAATAAAGAGAGAGCGCACCTGTGGTCGAGTGAAGGCAGGATGGGTGGAGGGGTTGTCTTGGCCCTGAGCCCAGCTGCTCTCTTGGCTGTTTGAACTCTCAGCGCTTGTCTACTTCCTGCTGGCTCAGCTCAGCTTGCAGGCACTCAGGGCAGGCGGCCTAGGCACCTGACAGGTTTCCAGTGATGGGGAGGAGGTGCTGGACGACGGCCCATCTGCACCTGCTTTCAGGGTGAATAGCTCCCATCCCCATGACTGGATGCAACAGAAAGAGGTACCCTTGGAACCTTCCAATGGCAAGAGGCAGTAAGAGTGTCAAATGTGCCATGGGCTCTTTGTGATGCCTGTGGGAAGTCTGAATAGGATGAAGCTTCTGCTTTCAAGCCATATAGGCATGCACCCAATGGGTTGAAGAGAGCTCAGCTTGGGTCCTGATTGGGCACACAGCAGTCTTTGTAGGTGGATGGCTTATTGAAGAGGAGAGGCGTATTGGCCTAGAAGTCTAGACCATGAGACCAGAGAGAAGGATGGCTTCCTACTGGTCTCCCTTCACCCCATTGTACAGACAGGCAAACTAAGTCACAGAGGGAACTGTTGTCTCGTCCTTGCCTTATGGCTCATCTGCTGACCTTGGCTTTGCTTGGTGCCAGCATGCTCTACCCTAACGGCTCTCCTGCCTGACCTTGGCGTTTCTTTACTGTTACCATTGCTTCTTCTCATGCACACCCTTCTGCCCTGTTCTAGAATCAGGTAGGCCTGGTTCACAGGAAGGGTCAGCTGGGGAGTCTCCCTGGGTCATGCGTCCCTAAGGTTGGCTTTCAGGGACTGAGCTCCACTCATGTGGGGGGAAGCAGCAGAGACCATATGCAAATGACTAGCGTGGCTAGGTCCTTTATTCCCGTGCGCTGAAATCTGAAATTTGAATTTCATGTAACGAAAAAAAAAAATACTTATTTTTATGTGTATGAGTGTTCTGCCTGCATATATGTCTGTGTACCACACACATGCCTGGTGCCTGAGGAGGCCAAAAGATGGCACTGAATCACATGGAACTGTAGTTACAGATGGTTGTGAGCTGCCATGTGTGTGCTGGGAACCGAACCTGGGTCTTCTACAAGAGCAGACAGCACTCTTTCTGATTTTGTTTTGAGACAGATTCTTACTAGGTAGTCCTAGCTGACTTGGAACTTGCTTGGTAGACTGGGTTAGCCTCAGACTCACCACAAAGATCTGCCTGCTTCTGCCTCCCCTTGCTGGAATTAAAAGTGAGTGCCACCACACCCAGCAACAGTAAGCATTCTTTTTTTTTTTTTTTTGGTTTTTCGAGACAGGGTTTCTCTGTGTAGCTTTGTGCCTTTGCTGGGACTCACTTGGTAGCCCAGGCTGGCCTCGAACTCACAGAGATCCGCCTGTCTCTGCCTCCCGAGTGCTGGGATTAAAGGTGTGCGCCACCGTAAAAAAAAAAAAAAAAAAAAAAAAAAAAAAAGGCGTGTGCCACCACCGCCCGGCAGCATTCTTATTTTTATTTTTGTTGTTTTGTTTGTTTGGTTTTTGAGACAGGGTTTCTCTGTGTATCCCTGACAGTCCTGGAACTAGCTGTGTAGACCAGGCTGGCCTCAAACTCACAGAGATCTGACTGCCTCTGCCTCCCAAGGAAGGCAGGATTAAAGATGTACACTGCCACTGCCCGGCCTTATTTTTATTTTTATTTTTTTGTGTGTGTATGGCTGTTTTGCCTACATGCATAGTCTGTGTACTTCGTGTGTGCATGTTACCACTGGACAGCAGAATAGACCATCAGATCCGCCGGGACTGGAGTTACAGGTGGTTAAGAGCCACCATGTGGGTGCTGGGAACCAAACCAGGTACCTTTGGAAGAGCAGCCAGTGCTCTTAACAACTGAGCCCTCTCTCGGGCTCTAGCAGTAAGAACTCTTCAATGCTGAGCGATCTTTCCAGCCCCTCATGTAACTTTTACATGCTAGATATTATTTTCAAGTTTGTTTCCAGTTATTTAAAAAATGTAAACTCTGGAGCCGGTAGCCCCGATGGCAGAGTTCTTGCCCAGCACACTCACAGTGCTGGGTTGACTCCCAGCACCGCACAAACCCGGCCTACACACCTGCAACCCCAGCACGTGGGAGGCAGAGGTAGTGTCCCAGCTTATTTCTCTATTGTTGTGATAAAAACACTGACCAAAAGCAGCTCCAGGAGGAAAGGGTCTGTTTCATCTTAAGGGTGTATTTCAGTCCATCAAACAGGGAAGCCAAGGCAGAGACTAAAGCAGACCCCGTGGAGAAACACTACTTACTGGCTTGCTCTCCATGGCGTACTCAACCTGCTTTCTCCTACAATCCAGCGACATGCCCACAGGCCAATCTGATGGAGGCAATTCTTCAGCTGAGGTTCCTTCTTCCCAAGGTGACTCTGGTTTGTGTCAAGTTGACAAAAACTGACCAGCATGGGTAGGAAGACCAAGGTCATCTGGGCTATATAATGAGTTCCAAATCAGCTTGGGTTGTGTGAGATCTGGTCTTAAAAACAAAACAGAAAAGTAAAAACTGTTCTTAGCTTATAGACTATAAAAATATGTACATACATACATACGCCGGCAGTGGGTCCAATGTGGCCTTTGGGACATAGTGTATCAGCTCTCTATTCTACAGTGTTCTGCCCGGAGGCTCAGAGTGCCAGTCACCACAGCCATAAGTCATGGGTGGTAATACAGTGGCCAGCAGCTGCGGTTGGCCTCGGGCTGATGATTTCCTCGGATCTGGGATTTTAGGTGTTAAAGCCAGGGCAGTCCCGGGCAAAGCAGAACAGCTGGTCACCCTATTTGGCAACTGTTAACCCAGAGGGACCAGGCTTCGGGAGATAAGACAGCCAAGGCTCTAGTATGACCCTCTGGGGTCTGCCCCCCATCTCCCGCCCTGCCGGGTCCGTGGTCCTTGAAGTGTATGGTGGGGCCCTGTCCCATCGCAGCTGGTCTTCTGCAGGGAGCTGCCCGGCTCTTCCCAGCAAGGAAACCTCTGTGGTCAGGGCTCTCTCAATAGGCAGGAAGTTGAATCATCAGCTCCGGTAAGGTTTCTGTGGCGTGTGGGTCGGCCCCAGAGTCCAGGCTTCGGGCCCAGTGGCTGGCTCCAAACTTTGTTTTCTGCTTTCTCCGGAGAGGAAAGCTCCAGAGCGAGAGAGTCTAACGAAATGAGAGCCACTGTGTCAGGCACGTGAGAAGAGCGGGTTGAAGCGGGCTTCGTCCCCAGCTATGTGGCCTTTAACGACTCCCTCGTCCTTCTGCTCCTTAGCTTTCGTTTCTAGCACAGGATTCTGATTCTTGACATTTTGTCAAGACCAAAGTGAGAGGGCACCGGGTTCCAGGAGACTCCTAGGTTTAGCAGCGACAAATGATGCTTCAGTATACATCCTTATCACCAGCTTGCTTGGGGACAGAAGCTGTCATGCACCACAGTGCAGACTGAGGAGGCTCGGGAAAGATTTTTGTCAGGAGGTGGGGGTGTGTGGAGCATGGAGGGAACAGCCAGGGCAAGCTAGCTTAAGGTACTTCTTCTCAGTAACAACAATAATCATAGCACCTATTGTTTTTATTGTCTTATTAGCTCATTTATTTATTTTATGCACACATGTGGAGATCAGAGGACAACTTGCAGGAGTCAGTTTTCTCCTTCACCACGTGGATCCCAGGAATCAAACACAGGTCTTCAGGCTTGGCTGCAAGCACCTTTTCTGACTGTGCCATCTCACAGGCCCAACCTGTTGTTCATTAAGCGTTCTCTGTGGGCTGAGGATAGGGGGTGTGTATAGCATGGGTAAGGCCCTGAACTCCATGCCCTGCACTGTGTGTGCAGGGGGTGGGGCACCTGCAATATTCCCAGCCCTGGGTTATCTCCTTTGATCCTCACAATGACTTTTAAGATAAGAGTGATCATTGTTTACATTGTGCAAGTAATGCAAAGGAGGCCGGGAGAGTTAGAGACCTGCACAGGGTCACTGACGCAGCTACCCAGGTGGGGCGGCATTAACTCAGTGTTAGAATGACATTTTAGGGCAGGATTAAGTGACGCCGTAAGTTTTTGAGGGAATTCAAGCATAGAAACGTGGAGGAGTGTTCTCTTCCTGATACTGCTCAAGAACATTGGAAAACATTAAGAAGTTGAGAAAGGGAGCTCACAGGTGCGACAGAGAGTTGGCTCAGTGTGTAAGAGCACTTGCTGCTCCTGTAGAGGACCCAGGTTCAGTTCCCAGCACCCACAACCCTCTCTAATTCTAGTTCCAGGGAATCTGACGCCCTCTTCTGGCCTCAGGGAATCCTACATGAAGGTGGTGCCCACAGACACATACACATACGTTAATTATAAATCAATCAATCAATTCAAAAAGTGGTTTAGGGATTTGAGGCTGTAGCTTAGTGGGTAGAGAGAGCATTTACTACATAAGTGCAAGGACCTGAGTTCAGGTCCCCAGAACCTGAATAAAGCCGGAGGTGGTAAGCCCAAATGTGTAATTGTGGCACTCCTCCAGTGAGGTGGGAGGCTGTCACATGTAACAATCCTCGGAGCCTAGCAACTGCCGTCTTGGGGAGTTCACCTGTGCCACCTTGCAAAAGAGCACTCCAGCGGGGCTTGTTGACTGTTGACATTTGCTCATGGAGGGGTGGGGAGGGTCAGGAGATGCTCACTTGAGTATCCAGCAGCTCCCAGCCACCTGTTGTATGCAAATCTGCCCTAAGCACAAGTGGCCAAGGAGAGGGCTAGAGTACACAGTTCTTGGAATCACAGGGGAGGGGGACTCGTCCCTGCTGGACAAAAGCTTTTCAGGTGATACCTGTTGCAGGAAGAGTATCCGCACCCCTGTAAGTGACCTCTCACCTCTGCTCTCAATAAGGAAGCCCCAAAACTCACCGGTTCCACGGAGTGAACTCTGGCTGGCTGTCATTGGAACCTTACGGGGAGGGGTAGACCTTGTTGACATCTTCCCAAGGGAAGGAATTGTAACAACAGAGTCAGACACACAGAGACAGGAGAGTCCCTGGAAGTGGGTAGACCAGATAGCCCAGGAGGACTGTCACCCACAATTGTCCTCTGAAACACACACACACACACACACACACACACACACACACACACACACACACCACAGCATGGCACATGCATACCTGCACTCAACACACATCAACATGCACACACATTACACACACAAGGGATAAAAATAAGTGAATAAAAAACGGTTCAATGTCTGGGAGACTGGGGATTATAGATCAGTTGGTAGACTGTTTGGTTGGGTTCAGTCCATAAACCATGGTGATGCACCCCTGTAACCCCAGCACTCAAGATGTGGAATTCAAGGTCATCCTCAGCTATATAATGAGTTAAGAAGAGGTTGTATTGGCTGGGCTGGGGTAATGTACCCCTAGATAAGCAGCCTATTAAGTAGATTGTCCCCATGGTCTCTGATGAGACCATGATGAGGACTTGGCACACAGCAAGATCTTACTGCATGCAAGGCAATTTGAACGATGCCAAGTAAGCTGTTCCTGCTCTTCCAAGGGTGGTGCCTTGGGTGTCCCTGTTTGTCTCACCCGTCTTAGCATGGATGCCATACTCAAGGTGGACCACAAACTCCAGGCTTAGAGGGGGAGGAGACAGCGAAGGGCACAGCAGGGTTTACAGGGTTTAGCAGTCCTTTAGTAGAGGACCAAGGCCATGAAAGGCTAGTATGTCCACTCCATGCCCCATTGGGGACATGCAAACCCAGCTGAGATTGATACTGAGAGGCTGAACTCAAGGCCTCAGAATCTACGCCTGTCAAAAGGCCAGGAGAAGGATGCAAGAAACAGGTCAAAAGATGTCTCTCTGGGAATTGTGTGATAGAGTAAAAGGCCCTAAACCAGAGTGCTTCCTGGGAGAAGGGCACGGTGAATGGTTCTGAAGAAGACAACCCAACTGTCTCAGCCTGACCTCCTTCACAGGCTCGCGCCAGCTGCAGAGATGGCTTCTCCCCTGCACCGTAGGTTCAAAGCCCTGGGAACTCCTTCTCTCCTAGGCACCATGAAGTCTCCCATGAAGCCACTCACCTAAGAAGCATGTTGCTTGTGGTAGCTGTGTGATTGCTGTCTAGGAGCTGTGAGGGCCAGAGTTCCAGAAGTATCAGTAGCCTCGGGACACCTAGGGGTCAGAACAAGCCATGCCTTAGAGTGGAGAAGGGGAAGAAGTGGGGAGCAGGAACTGAGGTTAACCTCCGACACCCCACTTGGGACTGTATAGGACAACAAGAGCCTCAGGACTCTAACCATTCCTGCAGACACCGGCTTCCATTAACTGGCTATTTTTGGCCAGCCCCAGACTAGACTAGCGGTTCAGAAACCTGAAATAGTTCTGTATTAGATGTGGCTGGCTCACCCTCCTAAATGAGTCTTTGGGCCCCTGGGGGGTCTGGTGGTGAGCACACCTCACTGTGTTCCACTCCAGGGATACAGGAGTAGCCAGGGCCTCTACCCGGAGGCCAAACTCCATAGCACCACACACATGGGCTGAGGGCAAGTGGCCACATGGTGCCTGCAGCCAGGTCTGTCCTATACTCTACCCAGACCTCTTCCAGGTCCAGCTCTGAACTCCACCTCTCATCAAGAGAAGGCAGAACAGGACTGGCTGGTGGAGGGCCCTGGGAGACTGCCCTGCGGGTGCTACAGAGTGACAGTTCTGAGCCTCTCCCTGATTGCTGCGAGTGCCAGCCTGGCATGGGGCCCCAGAAGCGCTACTTCCCCAGTCCAAAGGCCACTAACAGCCAGAGGCCGGGAGTGCATGAGGGCTGTGCCCTAGCCAGGATGGTGCAGATGAGGAAAGCGGGCTGGAGGGAGGGGAAGCCCCAGAGCTTCAGGCATACACAAGGAGGCCTGAGACCTCTCCAGCTGTCAACCAGGGCTGCCCAGCTTCCCTCACCTCATAGCCAGCTGACTCTGGACAAAGCCTGGCAGACTAGCCCATCCCAAGCGTGGGTGACAATTCTCCTGGAGGATCTGAACCTGCTGTGCATAGCCTGTCGGGCTCCTAAAGGGAAGATGCCCAGTTACTCCCAGGGCACAAGCCTTCGTGGGGGTAACCCTGACAGGCAGGTAAGGGAGATGGTTGGGTCAGGGGTCCTTCATCTGGGTTGTAATCCACTGCAGGCCTGGCCTAGGTGGGGCCATGGGGACTCTGTGGGGGCTCTGAGTGGCAGGAAGGAGATCCTAGAAGGGATACAGTGGGATCTAGAACAAGAAAACCCACCCAACAGTCAGGAGCTTAGCCTCCGTGTGATAAAGACATCAAGCCCAGGTAGGAAGTCTAGTGGGGACAGGGAGAGATGATTGGGATCTGGCTAAGGGACCAGATTCAAGGCTTCTGAGGCCAAGCTTGACCTGGGGCTCAGAGGTGGCTGCAAGGACTAGAAAGATGCCCACCGGAGCACTGTGCCGTAGACCAAGTAGACTACACCAGAGGCGGGCGCCCACACAGCAACGTCAACGGCAGAGGTGTTCCCTGAAGAGACAGGTTGCCAATTGAGAAAGGAACTCTGCCAAGCCAGATACGATGGTGAGTGCCAGGACTAAGGCTGAGGCAGGAGGATGGTGAGTGTGAGGCCAGCCTGGGACACATGTGTTTTTTAAGTTGTGGAGGAATAGAAAATAGCCAGCCATCTGGCCCTGAGCTCTCTCCTTCCAAGCCTTTGCTCACTGCTTTTGCTCAAGTGTGTTCCGGTGTCCCAGCCTGCAAGAAGATGTACTGAAGTCTAACCACGGGTACCTGCAAGGTGACCTTATGTGGAGCAGGGTCTTGGCCAATTTAATGCAGTTGAATTAGATCACTAGAGAAGTGAGTCCCTATCTAGTATGACTGGAACCTTTATAAAAACAGGGAAATTTGAAGCTGGCTCTAGTGGGACAGTACACCTGTTATCCCAGCACTCAGAAGTCTGAGGCCGGAGGATTGTGAGTTTAAGGGCAACCTGGGCTATACAGTATATGTAGTAAGTTCAAGGCTAGCTTGAGTTACAGAGTGAAGTCCAGTCTACTGAAAAACAAAAACAAAAACAAGAAAACAAAAAGCAGATGAGGAGGGAGAGAGAAGAAGGGGAGGGGAAGAGGAGGCAAAGAGGCCATGAGGTGGGAGAAGAGGAAGAGGGAAGGAGGAGGGAGAAAGATGGAAGAGATGAGGAGGATTTAGGTATACACACAAGAAGAAGAGGAAAAGGCATGTAAAGACACAGAGGCACACAAGCAAACATGGAGGAAAGACAGCCATGTGATGATGAAGGCAGAAACCACAGAGATGTGGCCACAAGCCAAAGAATGCTTGAAGCAACCAGAAGCGGGGAGAGGCAGAAGCATCCTCCCCTGAGTCAGGCATTTGAAGGAAGAGGTCTTGTCAACACTGATTTCTGGCTTCCAGACTCCAGAGCAGGAGAATAAATTTCTGTGACTAACTCATCCTTTCCGTGGTACTTTGTTACATCATCCTTAAGAAGGTAATGCACCCCAGCTGGCTCGCCTTTCTGCAGAGCACCGCTACCCCGCCTCTTTAGCAGGTCCTCTTGCTGCCCATCATCACCTGCCCCACAACCGCGCCCATGCCTCCCAACTCTGAGCCCTTCCGTCCTCAGTAAAGCTGTAGACTTGGTAGGTCAGTAGCTCTCCTTGTACAGATTGCAGGCTCTCGGACTGTAGGATCTGACCTACGGTAAGTCATGTGATGCCCAGCACACAGTAGGTGGTTAAATGGATAGTGAGCCCTGTGAGACCACTGGAAGCGCCATCTACACCTGCATTGCCTGCTTAAGCTTGGGTTAGGGACACAACAGTCCTCAGAGAGCTTCTTGCATTGTCCACATGAGGACTGGAGGCATGGCAGTCCTCAGCTTCCAGCATCATCTACACAAGCCATCCTCAGCTATTCCACTCTCCGGCTTCCTCCTGGACCTGTGTGATTCTGAGGAACTTGGGGAAATTCCTAACCTCCCCTTTCAACCGAGCCCTTGGCTCTTGGAGTTAGCCACAACATAACTACTCAGGTCCCTCCAACAAGGGGACTGTGTCTGTGGCCGATGACTCATGCTCACTGCTCCATCCCGCAACCTTGGGCGGGACTTGGGCTGGGGAGGATGCCAGCCGGCTCAGGCTAGGAGCTTGCATCCTGTTGCCCCAACCCAGTCCTTCAGAACAGAGTGTACTCAAAGCTCCAGGACAAAAATCTGGAAGCAGAGAGCCAGCTCGCATTTGGACTGAGACTGAGTGATGAAAAGAGCAGACAGAGGAAAGAGCAAGTTCAAAGTTCCTGAGGTAGGAATGCACTTGGCAGGATCAGGAACTGAAGCGAACACAGGGAGGCAGGAGCGGGGCTGCAAAAGAGGTCAGGATAGGCATGGGACTAGAAGGGACTTCACCTGGACAATCCAGAGTAACCAACCATGGCAAGCTCCCTATTCTTGTTTGTTTGTTTGTTTGTTTGTTTGTTTGTTTGTTTTTGAGACAGGGTTTCTCCATGTAGCCCTGGCTGTCCTAGATCTCACTCTGTAGACCAGGCTGGCCTCAGACTCACAGAGATCCACCTGCCTCTGCCTCCTGAGTGCTGGGATTAAAGGTATGTACTACCACTGCCCAGACTAAACTCCTTAATTTTTAACAGTTATATTTCATTTTTACTTATGTGTACGTGTGTGGATACACAAGTGTGTGTGGTGCCCGCAGAAGCCAGAAGAGGGCGCCAGATACCTGGGAGCTGGAGTTACAGATAGTTGTGAGACACCCAACATGGGTGCTGGGAACTGAACTTGAGTCCTCTGCAACAGTGGCAATGGTCTTAACTGTGGAGCCATGTCCTTAATTTAAGGATCTCTGCAGGGTCTCTTTTGCCCCATAAATAAGGAAACATGCTTCACAGTTTCTGGGAAGTCCATTGAAGACAATGGGGTGGGCATTGTGTTTCTCCCACCCTCTTTATCTATTCCCTATCTATTTAGATGTAACCATAATCTAACAACTCACCACCAGGCCACAACTGATGTCTTCCTTCCCTTTATCACATATCCACAGTGGATCACACCCTCTGATCTTTCTCTTAATCTGACACTTATATCCTTACCCTTCAGTCATCCAATAAGCAGACTTTTAAAAAGTCAGCTGAGGGGCTGGAAATATGGCTCAGGAGTTAAGAGCACTAGCTGCTCTTGCAGAAGACCTGAATTCAGCTCCCAGCACCCACATGGTGGCTCACACTCATTCATAACTCCAGTTCAGCGGATCCAATTTCATCTTCTAGCCTCCTTGAGCATCAGGCACACATGTGGTACATGTACAATCAGAACACTCATGCATGCCAAGTAAAAATTAAATCTTTAAAAAAGGTGCCTTTTCCAAAGGACACTGTCAATAGGACAAACGGCAACCTATAGAAAGGAAAAAAGATCTTCACCAACCCTACATCTGACAGAGGGCTGATCTCCAAAATATATAAAGAACTAAAGAAACTAGATATCAACAAATCAAATAATCTTATTAAAAAATGGATACAGATAAGCAAAGAATTCTCAACAGAAGAATCTCAAATGGCCGAGAAACACTTAAGGAGATGTTCAACATCCTTAGCCATCAGGGAAGTGTAAGTCAAAACAACTCTGAAATTCTACCTTACACCTGTCAGAATGGCTCAGATCAAAAACACAAGTGACAGCTTATGTTGGAGAGGATGTGGAGCAAGGGGAACACTCCTCCACTGCTGGTGGGAGTGCAGACTTATACAGCCACTTTGGAAGTCAGTGTGGCAGTTTCTCAGAAAACTGTGAATCAATCTACCACAAGACCCAACTATACCACTCTTGGGCATATACCCAAAGGATGCTCAATCCTACCACAAGGACACTTGCTTGACTATGGTCATAGCAGCATTATTTGTAATAGCCAGAACCTGGAAACAACCTAGATGTCCTGAGCTCAACCAAGGAATGGATAAAGAAAATGTGGTACATATGCACAATGGAGTATTACTCAGCTGTTAAAAAACAAGGACATCAGAAAAGTTGCAGGCAAATGGATGGAGCTAGAAAAAAAATGATGCTGAGTGAGGTAACCCAGACCCAGAAAGACAAACATGGTATGTACTCACTCATAAGTGGATATTAGCTGTAAAATAAAGGATAATTATGCTATAATCCACAGACTCAGAGAGACTAGGTAACAAGGAGAGTTCATGGGGGGATACCCAGATCTCCCTGAAAATGGGGAATAGAAGAGATTTCATGAGTGGACTGAGGGCAGGTGGGGATGGGACTATGAGCAATCAGGTTGGGGGTGGCGTGGAAGAGGAGAGTGCTGAGGGGGACTCCTGGGGGGGCATTTCGGGTCGGGTGGAAGCCTGGCACAGGGGAATCTCCCAGGGGTCTACGGGGAGGAGCCCAGCTTAGACTCCTAGCAATAGTGGATAAGTAGCCTGAACTGGCCTGGCCACCTCCTGTGACCAGATTGGTGCCTGGTCCAACTGTCATCAGAGAGGCACCATCCAGCAACTGATGGAGGCAGATGCAGAGACCCGCAGCCAAACAGTGGGCGGAGTTCAGGAATCCTGAGGAGGAGGAGAAAGGAGTGTTGGATCCAGAAGCGTCAAGGACACCATGGGAAGGCTCACACAATCAACTAACCTGGACTCATAGGGGCTCACAGACAACCAGGGAGCCTGCATGGGACTGACCTAGGCACTCTGCATATACGTTACAGTTATGTAGCTTGGTCCTCTTGTGGGACTCCTAACAGTGGGAACAGGGGCTGTCTCTGACTCTTCCTGGCTTTTGGGACCCTACTCCTCATACTGGATCACCTTGCCCAGCCTTAACACACGGAGAGGTGCTTAGTCTCGTGGCAACTTGATATGCCATGTTTTGTTGATGCTCATGGGAGACCTGCCCTTTTCTGGATGGAGACAGAAGAGGAGGAGATTAGGGGTGGGAGTGGGGGGAGGCAATGGGGAGAGGGCCTGGGAGGGGAGGATGTGGGGGAGGCTGTGGCCAGGATGTAAAATAAATAGATGAATTTTTTTTTAAAGTGCCTTTTCCTCCTGAACCTTTTGCTGACCCCAGGGCCCTCTTTCATACCGTCATCATCAACCCATGCACGCTTTCTCATCTTCATAAGGACCGTTCTTTCCTTCTTTTTTGACACAGGGGACTTGCTATGTAAGCCATGCTGACCTCAGACTCACAGCAACCATCCTGCCTCAACCTCCCAAGCACTAGGATTACAGAGATGCCCCCCACCAACCCTGGCAGGACCATTCTTCTATAGACTTACTCCAGGCTGCTCTGGGCTGCCATTTGCCCACTATGCATAAATAATGCAGACTCACTTGAACTGGATGTTGATCTTAGATTAAAATGTGGGTAGAAAAGTGTATAATGCTAGGCAAGCATCCTGTGCATCAAATCCGAAGCTAGACGGAAATTATTTTTAGGTTGTCTGGAGAAATAGCACAAAAGATGGGGACTCCAGAGACGTGGCCGTAGGTTCGTGTGGGCATGTGCAGATGACGGGCAGACACAAATGCATACGTACGAGTACCCTTTTCCTTCCTTCAGCCCCCACAGCGCATCTCCTCTCAGGCTTCCTTTCTCTTCCCCTCCCCTCCCTGCCCCTCGCACAAACCGAGCAGACATGTGTGAGCAGCAACTTATGTCCTACTTCATCTTGTATCCTGTTTCTCTCTCACTTTCTCTCTTTTAAATATGAGGGGGCGGGGGACGCCATATACACTCGCCAAGACATTCATGTGGAGGTCAGAAGACAACTTGAGTGAACTAGTTCTGTCCTACCACACAGCTCTCTCCTTCACATCCCTTGCCACCAGCCTAAGGATCTTTTTTTTTTAATCTTACTTTATTTTTTTAAGACAGTGTCTCACATAGCCTAGGCTGGACTTGAACTTGCTCTGTGGCCCAGGACAACCTTGAACTCAGGATGGATTTGAACTCAGGTCACTGGGCTTGGCAGAGAGTTCCTCTAACTGCTCAGCCATCCCTCGGGCCTCTAGTGCCTGCTTCCCTTAAGGAATGCCTGTCCATCAGGGACTGCACACAAATATCTCCTGGACTTTGTTTAAGCTCTAAGAGCAGTTGGGGATCAGGGACACAAGGAAGGGAGTGTCTAGGGACAGACTCTATCCAGGGCAGTCTGCACTGCCCATGCAGCTCCCTGTCTCACCTGCAATGTGCTTTTCCTGCCCAGTCTGGATGTCAAAGTACTTTGTAGAACTTGCCCAGGAACTGGGGTAGGCAGATAATCTGCCTACAGCTAGCCTAGATATCTGTGTACCACTTGTGCATCTGGTGCCCAGGCAGGTGAGAAAAAGACATTCCAATTCCCTGAAACTGGAGTAAGAGATGGTTGTGAGCCTCCATGTGGGTGCTGGGTCCTCTGTGAGAGCAGCCAGTGCTCTTAATCACTGAGCCACCTCTCCAGCCTCACTTATCACAATTTTAGGTCTTTCTCCACACCAGAAGTACATAAGGCCGCTCCTTTCCTTGGCACCTTGTTCAGTTGGCACTGAGTTCTGTTTGGTTCGCCCTCCTAGAGAGGCCTCCTGCGCTCCTGTCAGGGGGTCTCCCCGGAAGAGACTGCCGGGAGTCAGATTGCATATTCTCACCTCCACCTCCCCAGTTGAAGACCCACTGCTCCCAACTTCAGGCCAGAAGGCTCCTGATATATTTTCCTGAATGAAGGGCACTCCCCTCCTCAGGAGAACCCGCTAAGATTATTCTGCCCGATGCCCCACTGCTCTGCAGTGTCCCAGGCAGACACCACCGGCCTCTCCAGAACATCTTTCCCCTCCCTATCCCATCTGATGCGACATCTGCTACGGTTTACAAGTGGCACATCCCCCAAGGATTCATGGGTCCGAAGCTCCGTCCCCCAGCATGCTGATGTGGGAGGTGACAGAACCTGCAAGAGATTGGGCCCTGGCGGGAGGTGTGTGGCCCACTGGGGAGCCTGTCCTCCGAAGCCACCCTGGCCTCCCACAGCAAGTTCTCCAAACAGTGTGTTGCCATATAGCCCTGAGCTTGCCCTGAATTCCTTCCCTATTTCTAGACATGTGATCGCTCCCCTTTCACAGAATTCCTGTCCCTATGATGCCATCAGACACGAGGTTCCCACCAGTGCCACACTGAGGCTGGCACCATGGCCTTGAGCCTCCAAAGCTATAACTATGTGAACTTTTTTTTTTTTTGCAGTGTTGGGGCTAACACCTAGGGCCTTGTGTGCACCAAGCAAACAATCCACCAACTGAGCGTCCCCAAGCCAGGCGAACTTTGTTACAGAAATGAAAAATGAAAGAATACTCCATCTGTACGATCTCAAGAAACTCTCTCGGGCTGGGTGTGGTGGCACACACCTTCTGGTCCCCACACCCGGAAGGCAGAAACTAAGGATCTCTGTGAGTTCAAGGCTAGACTGGTCTTCACAGTGAATTCCAGGACAGCAAGTCTCACAGAGTGAGAACTGCCTCAAAAAAAAAAAAAAAGAAAAAAAAAAGAAAAGAAATTCTTTTGATCATTTAAACCCGAGTTTTCCAAGACAACTTTTTTACCATTTTTGTTTGTTAGTTTGTTTGTTTGTTTGAGACAGGGTCTCAACCTTGAACTCACTATGTAGGTGAGGATGACTTTGAACTCCTCAAGCCTCTGCATCCCAAGTGCTGAGATTGTAGGTGCTCATCACCAGGCCTGGTTAATGTGTTGCTAGGGTTCAAAGTCAGGGCTTTGTACATGCTATGTAACTACTGTACCCACCAGCTGCACCCTGAGCCTGTGAGTGGACCTAAAGGTGAGCTTTTGCTAAGAGGGCCAGCCACTGCCCTGTGACTGAGCATGGGAGAGTCTGGAAGTCCAGCAATGGGAGGGGTTTACTTCACTTTACTCGGGTTCCTGGTGGCTCTTGGGTGAGGCTGATCCCCTCAGCTCAGAGTGGGGCATCTCACACTTGGACTCTGGTTGGGCAGGCGCTGATTTGACAGGAGTTCCTGGCTGCTGCCAGGTTCTGGAGAGGCATCTGGAAGCCCCAGGGATCTCCACTGCCCTCTGCCATCTGTGGCCAATGGGCTAGGTCTGAGAAGATGAGAAGGGACAGGTGGCCCGGCTGGCACATTATCCAGACATCTCCTGGGACTGGTCAGAACCATGTCTGAACTGACTGACCGTAGCCGCAGAGGGGGCACCTCTCCCAGCCATGCCCTGTCGCACACCCAGGCAAAGCCAAGTTCAGCTCTTGCCAAGGTAGCAGAATCTTCAGCCACAAGCAGCCCTGAGTGGCTTTTCACTCTGTTCCAAGCCCCAGATGGACTTTCTTTGTAGCATCCACGAGGCTTTTGACTTGGTCATCTTCTGAAGATCTGTTTGACACACAGTAGGTACTCAGCAGACAGTCATTGAATGAGCAATGAACTGCATGATAATCATCCTTCAGATAAAGCCACCTCACAGGACTGACGCTAGGTAGAGGAGAATGAGGGAATTCTAGAAATGTTGATAAAAGGAAATATGAAGACAGGGACTGTTGCTCAGTTGCCAGAGCACCTGCTGCCATGCACAGGGCTCTGGGTTTGATCCCCAGCACATTAAACCTCACACAGTGTCACACACCTACAGTTCCAGCACTTGGGAACTGGGGAAGTAGAAGCAGGAGGATCAGAAGTTCAAAGTCATCCACAACTACACCAAGAGTTCAGGGCCAGGCTAGGCTACATGATATCCTGTCTCAAGGGGAAAAAAAAAAAAAGCCAGAAGTGATGGACTGTGCCTTTAATTCCAGGAGTTGGGAAGCAGGGGGAGGCCATATCTGACTTTGAGGCCAGACAGGGCTACATAGTGAGGCTGTCTTTAAAAAAGACAGAAAGAAAGAAAGAAAGAAAGAAAGAAAGAAAGAAAGAAAGAAAGAAAGAAAGAGAGAGAGAGAGAGAGAGAGAAAGAAAGAAAAAGAAAGAAAGAAAGAAAGAAAGAAAGGAGGGAGGGAGGGAGGGAGGGAGGGAGGAAGGAAAGAAAGAAAGAAAGAAAGAAAGAAAGAAAGAAAGAAAGAAAGAAAGAAAGAAAGAAAGAAGAGCAAAGCTTATTTGTATCTGTATAACAAGCACCTTCACAGATTCACTCTCCACAGGACTCCCACAAATGCTTCAGGAGCCCTAAGGAAAGAGCAGGGTTCTGACTTGGCTTTCTGACCTCTACGCCCATTCAATTTCAAGGGCGACCTGCGCTGCTGCTGCTGCTGCTGGAGGCTGATGAGAACCACAGACTCTCAAGCCTTCCCCCAAGCTTCGTGAATCAGACCCTTCCCTTGAAGAAGCTCCTGGTCATCCGTGCCCTTTTTATCTTTGAACAGACACTGCCCCGAGCACCAAATGAGTGACTGTCAGCCTGGAGCCCACGAAGGACTTCTCACCCCACCCCATCCTCTGGAGGCAGGCTGCTGGCAACTGTGGCTGGCGCATCTGCTGCTCTTTCTGCCTACCTTGATGACTCAGACAAATGACTGAGTCAGAGAGTTTGTCTCTCCAGCCCTTGAATGTTGCCTGGAACATAGCAGGCACTCAATAAATATTCAGTGCATGAACGCTGAACAAATCTTACGCTATTCTTTTCAATTAAAGCACTTAGGGTACAGGGGACCTCTGCTTCTGGACATAAATTGCAAATTATTTTAGAGGATTTTTGTGTTCTCAGTAAAGACTCCTGGAAGAACATCTATTGTCTAATGAGCAATTACTGAGTGCCAAGCCAGTGTGTGGCATCATGTGCACAAACTCCGGGCTTCATAAAGGATGGTTCACAGGCAAGAGCATCAAGAATGACCAGGTAGGAAAGCTGGAGAGATGGATCAGTGGTTAAGAACACCCACTGTTCATGCAGAGGACCTGGGTTCAGTTCCCAATACCCACATGGTGGTTTACAACCAGCTGAAACTCTGGTTCCAAGGGAGTTGAAACCCTCTTCTGGCTTCAGTGGGCATCAGACATGCACATGGTATACATAAATACATACATAAACATGAAATAAGTGAATTCTGGGGGAAAAAAAAAGAACCACCAGGTAAGGGTGGGGAATGGGGTGGGGGTAGAAGTGGGGGATGTAGCTCAGTTGCTAGGGTGTTTACCTAGCATGTATGCTACTCTGGGTTCAATTCCCAGCCCTGTGTGGTGGCCCATATCTATAATCCTAGGCACTCCAAAGGTAGAGGCAGGAGAATCAGAAGTTGAAGGTCAAGTTATATAAAAAATTGTTTTAAAAAATGATAAATAAATATAAAGTTCAGGGTCATCCTCAGCTACACAGCAAGTTCAAGGCCATCATGGGCCACTCAAGATCCAGTATCAATAATAATAACAATAACAACAATAATAATAATTAATAAAGAGAAAAAAGAAAATAATGATCAAGTAAGGTAAGTGTGGTGACTCAAGTCTATAATCATTGCAAGTGAGAGACTGAGGCAGGAGGATCACTGCAAGTTCAAGGATATCTTGTGCTACATAGTAATTCTAGGCCAATCTGGGCCACAGTGTATGACTCTAGCTCAAAACACCAGAAAGAACAACTAAGTGATCCTTGAGAATACAGAGCTATAGATCTCTGCGCCCTGCTTTAGACCTGCCTATTGAAAACCCACGAGTATCGGGCCAGAAATATACACCATATGTGTATGCCAGAAAGCAAGCCCAGGCTGTTGAAATCTGCACCTTTATGTGTGTGTGTGTGTGTGTGTGTGTGTGTGTGTGTGTGTGTGAGAGAGAGAGAGAGAGAGAGAGAGAGAGAGAGAGAGAGAGAGAGAGAGAGAGAGACTCATTTAACCCAGGTTAGCCTTGAACACTCTATATAACTGAGGTTGACCTTGAACTTCTGACCCACTTGCTTCTTATTGAGCAGTGCCCCTAGCCCCTGGCCACTCTTGACAACCCAGTCAAGTTTTTTCTTGCTTCACTTTACTGTTGTCAAGATCACCAGTGACCTCCATGGTTCTGAACCTTAAGATTTTTATGTTCTGTTTTTGTTTGTTTGTTTGTTTTTTGAGATATGGTTTCTCTGTGTAGCCCTGGCTGTCCTGGAACTCTGTGTAGATCAGGCTGGCCTTAAACTCAGAGATCTGCCTGCCTCTGCCTCTCCAGTGCTGGGATTAAGGGCATGCACAATCATTCCTGGCTTTTTTTTTTTTTTTTTTTTTTTTTTTTTAAGACAGTCTCCTGGGTTGGGAATTTAGCTCAGTGGTAGAGCGCAAGGCCCTGGGTTCGGTCCTCAGCTCCAGAAAAAAAAAAAAGAAAGAAAGAAAGGAAGGAAGGAAGGAAGGAAGGAAGGAAGGAAGGAAGGAAGGAAGAAAGAAAGAAAGAAAGAAAGAAAGAAAGAAAGAAAGAAAGAAAGAAAGAAAAGAAAGAAAGAAAAAGCTAGTTTCTTTTTTTTAAAAAAAAGACAGTCTCCGTAAGTAACCCAAGCTGGCCTGGAACTCCCTATGTAGACCAGGCTGGCCTCAGACATGTAGAGAGTTGCTGGAATTAAAGGCCTGCATCACCATGCCCAGCTTCACAATCAAATGTTATCTGATCCTTCAGCACCTTGGTGCACTGAGCTTTCACAACTTTCCTCCCATTTCTCTGGATGCTTCTTAAACTGTTTTGTTTCTAGATTTATTTTATTTATGAGTCAGGGTCTCATGTAGGCCAGGCTGGCCTCAAACTCAGTATACAGCTGAAGATTACCCAGAACTTAGGATTCTCCACCTCCACCTCTCAAGTACTAGTATTACAGACACTCACCACCACATTGGTGTATATGAGGCTAGAGATCGAACCCAGGGCTTTGTGTGTGCCAGGCAAGCACTCTACAAGTGAGCTACATCCTCAGTCCCTTCTGTCTCACTTTCTCTTTTTTTTTTTTTTTTTTTCCGAGACAGGGTTTCTCTGTGTAGCTTTGCGCCTTTCCTGGAACTCGCTTTGGAGACCAGGCTGGCCTCGAACTCACAGAGATCCACCTGCCTCTGCCTCCCGAGTGCTGGGATTAAAGGCGTGCGCCACCACTGCCTGGCTCTGTCTCACTTTCTTAAGGATACCTTTGTGGAGTCCTCTTCTTCTAGATCTCTTAGCCTTGCAGTGCCCAAGTGCATCATCCTTATGCTCCCCTTTCCACACTTCTTGGATGATCTCAGGGAGACCTACAGTTTTAAATAGCACCCATCAGCCCCCACTTTGCCCAAGCTGAAACTGCCATGTCTGCTGCCTATGAGCAGCCTAAAGCTGGATGTTCAACAGGCACCTCAGGCTTTATATGTCCAAAAAGGAGCCCCCTTTCCTCCTCCAACCTCCTCCTTCCATTTCCTCCATCCTAGGAAACAGCAACTTCATCCTCCCATTGGCTTAAGACAAAATTCTTGTAGTTGTTCCTTTATTTAAAACAAAATTTAAATTATATTATCATTTATTTGTACGAATATGGGTGTGGGGTGGGTATGCATGAGCATGCACAAGCCACAGCAGGTGTGTGGAAGTCAGAGGGGACAACATGCAGGAGTTGATTTTCTCCCTCCACCGAGTACATTCAGGAAATTGAATTTGGATATCGAGCGTTGGCTGAAAGTGCCTCTCTCCACTAAGCCTCCTCACCAGCCCTTCTGATGTTCTAAACTTTCTCATTTCATCAGCAAATTCTGTTAAAATACATACAGAACCCTCTCATCTCAAGAATTATCACTGCTACAGCTCTGGCCCAAGGTAGCATCCGCCATCCCAAACGCTCTTCCTGCTTCAGCCTTGAGCTTGCATTCTGCTCCCCACGCGATGCCAAGTGACCTGTAAAATCTAGTGTCAGATTGTGACATTCCTCTGCTCAAAACCCTCCATGTCACTCCAGCAGAGGCCAAATCCCTGACAAGGTTGCACAAGGCCCTATAAAATCTAATCCTTTACAGGCAGCACACTCTTGTCCAAGGGCATCTACATGCTAGAGCCCCAGCCTTGTCTGTGCCATGGATCAAGTGCTCTGAGACCCATGGATTCCTCTTAAGTTTAAGGCCTTATTGTTTTTGTAATAATGAGAGTTGAATCCAGGACCTTAGGTAGCTGAGGGTGACCTCAAATTTACTGTGTAGTCAAGGATGACCTTGAACTCCTGATCCTTCTCCATCAGCCCCCTAGGTAGTAGGACAGTAGGTGAGAGCCACCATCCTGCAGCCCTTGAAATAAGTTACATGAATTATGAAGAAACCTGATCATATTGAAATATAACTCTCAAGATACTTTCAAAATGTATAACATACCAGTATGTGTGCTTTATTAAATTACAAGAGCAGCATAATTTGAAGTAGTGATGTGTAATGGTATTTTAGGGTATTAGTAACAACTATAATGGAGTATGAAAATACCTGTGATTTTCACCAGCAACAATGTCACAGGTGCAGCTAATAGTGAAGATTTAGAATTGAAGAACACGCTCTTTATTGATGGAAATGAAGATGTGACCTTTTTTCCCATCAAAATTCAGGCCTCCTGAATTCTACTCACAGACCTATGGAAGGGAGTGTCCCTAAACTCCAGAACGCTCCCCCAGCACACACACACACACACACACACACACACACACACACACACACACACACAACCTACAGCTCACTCTTCACCAGTCATCTTCTCAGACCATCCAATTTAAAATGGTACCCCTAGATTTGATGCCTCCTTCTTGCCTCTGCAGGCAATCCATCCAATTTAAAATGGTACCCCTAGATCTGATGCCTCCTTCTTGCCTCTGCAGGCAATGCACACACATGAAACACACACATACATGCAGGTAAGACATCCATACACATAAAAATAAATCTCAAAAAAATTACAATTGTACCCCTATGCTGTTTTGCTTTCCAATTCAATTTTTCACTGTAGCAATTACCTACGAACGTCTCACCACACACCTGCAATCCAAGCATTTGGGAGTCTGAGATGTAAGGATTTCAGAGAATTTGAGACCAGCCTCGGCTCACTTGATTATTCAGTGAGATCCTACCTTAAACTTTTTATTTATTTATTCCCAGGGCTGGAGAGATGACTCAGAAATTAAGATATCATATTGCTGAGTTCGAGGCCAGCCTAGTCTACAGAGTGAGATCCAGGACAGGCTCCAAAGCTATACAGAGAAACCCTGTCTCAAAAAAAAAAAAAAAAAAAAAAGAAAGAAAGAAAAGAATAGAAAGAAAGAAAGAAAGAAAGAAAGAAAGAAAGAAAGAAAGGAAAGAAAAAAAAAGGTATCATATTGCTCTTGCAGAGGACCGGAGTTTTGTTCCTAGAAGTCAAGTCCAAGTTAGAAAGCCTGTAACTCCAGCTCTAGGCTATCTTGCACCCTCTTCTGGTCTCCACAAGCACCTGCACTCACATAGGCACACACAGATGCATAGTAAAAACTAGAATGTAACTTAAAAAGAAATTCCTTTTCTTCCTTTTCCATGTTTTTGGGTGAGGGCTACTTTGTGGCCCACTCACTGTTGTCTCATTTTGCTGTGTTGGCTGGCTTGAATTTGCTGTGTAGCCCAGGCTAGCTAGCTTTTAACTCTTGGCAATCTTCCCGCCTCAGCTTTTCAAGGGCTGAGATTACAGATGTGAGCCATGATGCCTGGCTAAACAAACTTCCTATTTGTTTAATTAAGCTGTGTGTCTCTGTCTCCCAGAAAGTAGGTACCAAGAGACTGGGCATTTCTGATCCTTTCTCTTGAGCCTATGTTCGCAGTACCTAGCAAACAAACAAAAGATGCTGTCTCCACAAGCCATTTCTCATCACTTTTTCCAAAAGAGTTATTGAGTGACTTGTGAGACTTTCACTGAAGATTATGGAATTAAAATTAGCTTCGCTGTTATCATTCTGTTAACACTTCCAAGGTTCATCTTGGACAATAGCATAGAGCTGTGGGAAAGCCAAAAACTAGAGGGGATCTTGGTCCTAAACCAGCGGTGTTTCCTAAGGACTCTTTAGGGGGGCCTGATCCGGCCCCAAGTTAGAGAGCTACGTCAAAGACTAAATAGAGGAGGTGTTCTTGCTAAGATCAACCATAGGCTATATAACAATGCTACTTTTTATTTCTGGTATGCGGCAAAGGGCAGCCACACTGGTGTCAAGGTCATCCAGACTTGGGTGTCCATTCACCACTGCTGGCTATGGGATTACTGCTGAGTTACTAACGTCTTTCTGAACAGGGTAGATGGGCTTTTGTGAGGATGGAATGGAATAGCTTCCATACAGGGCACAGTAGGAAGCAAATGCTCATGAAACGCTCATTCCTTCCCTCTACCATCTCTCTGGATCATTTTATAGTTCCTTGCCAAGACATTTTCCCATTTCAGTTCATGGGCTCCCAACAGCCAGGAGAAGCAACCTGTCCTGTCCTGCATAGAATCCCAAGGAACTGACCAAACCCGTGCGTGGGTCCCTTTAGACTCTGTCTCTATACACTGTGCCTCTCCCTACATCCAGGACTGATGGCTGGCACTGTTGTCAGGACCTTGACCACACAGCCCATTATTTCCTGGTTTCTTTTTCTAGTCCTCTTTATGCCCACACTGGGAGTTCTTGTGTGTATCCTCAGAGGAAAGACAGACAGCATTGTCCTCTTGTTCTCACCTAGAACGGGCAAAGCCCTGGGCTCAATCATTAGCAGCAACAGCAAGTCCAAAAGCTGGGGCTGGAGAGGTGGCTCAGTGGTCAGGAGCACTTGCTGCTCCTCCAAAGGACCTGAGTTCAGGTCTCAGCACTCACATCACGTGGCTCACAACCATCTGTAACTGCAGCTACAGGGCATCCCGTGCCTCTGGCCTGCCTCACCTTGCATTCTCGTGCACCTGCCCATGTGCTGACACATAACTAAAAGTAGGTGCACATACACCTACACATAATTAAAAATAATTTTAAAAACAAAGATTATAAAAAAGAAAACACTCGCAAGGCACTCAGGTACACTGTGCACTCTTCACCAGGTCCAGCTTTACTCATCCAGGATGTAAATTTATGTATTTATATACATGTGTATGTGCACATGTGGTCTCTGGAACCTTCAGCTTACCAAGGTGAAAAACAGATCCAGAGAGATGTATTTATTGGCCTGTGTCACACAGCCTTCTGAAAGGGAATTAGCAGCCATTAACTGTGCTGTTAGACACTCCCAGCCTGCAACACCTGTTAGCAGACATTGACCTTGGCCTGGGAAAATCTTCTCCGGTGGACCATGGAGAACCAGAGCCTAGCCAGGGCTAACTGTGAGGTGATAACGAGCCCCACCCCTTGCCAAACTCTTCAAACTTTGTGAATGAAGGCCAAACGAGAAATTCTGCTGGCCCCCTCTGAGTTCCTATTTCTCTCTTGTTGCAGAAAACGCTTATTTCAGCATCCATCATGTCCCTCTTTGTTGCACAGACAACCTCCCCGTCAGAGGATTCGAGCTGTTATGAGTTTGTTTATTATTAGATTTATTTCTCCTATAAGCAAATGTGTTCACAACATTCCATCGGGGAATCTTCTTAATTGTCACATAAATGTCATCTTATGTAAATTGAATATTTATCTTTCCATGCAAGGGGGGGGGGTTGGAGGGAAAGGAAAAATAAACAACCTTCAGTCTTGGAGAGGGAAAGGGATTTAAAACTCATCCACCTGCCTTCAAAAACAAAGGTGAGTTGGGAAGAAAAAAAAAATCATTGTATTATCTCGGAGGGGGCAAAAAACGTTGGTAAGGAAGAGATGGTTTGGGGATGCTGGGCCAGGCTTCCCCAAACCTCAGCCCAAAGCCAGCCAACCTCCCCAGCTGGAGCATTCCCAGGAGGCAGAAGGTTGCCCCCCACGTGCCTACCCATCCAGGAGGCCTTCCCTTTTCCTTCCTAGAGAGAAGGTGAGCTCCCGGGGCGCAGCGGGTTGGGTGGGTGTGGCCCGCAGCTGAGGGAACCGACCCAAGGCTCCGCCACTGCGGGCTAGCCGCCCGACAGCCCGCCCGCCTGGCGAGCGCAGGCTCTTCTTCCAGAAACTGCGAGGATTGGAGAGCACTGTTTGTGCACCACAAGGTCAAGTCGGGAAGTGGAGTCGGAGGAGGAGGGGCAAGGAGGAGAGGGTGGGGAGAGGGGCGCCCCGCTTCTCCGCCAAGTACCAGCCCTGGGAAGTTGCCCCTCGGTTTTTAACCCTTTGCAGTTAATAGAAGAGGCACGAGGCAGAAGGAAGGGGGTTCCCGGGGGCAAACTCCGCCTGGGGCTAGGACGTGCTGCCACCCTGCTAGCCACCCACCCATCACAGCGCGCCTCAACCCCCCCCCCGGAAATGCAGGGCAGCACTGGGCGCCAGGAGGCACCCGCGAGGGGGAGGGGGCAACGAGCCCAAGAAGGGACCCCCCCACACACGGCAGCCCCTCTCTTCCGGAGGTCGCCCACAATTTCAAGTTTCCCTGCCTGGGATGCTAGTTTGCATTTGGTGTGGGTGGGGGAGGAGGACCGCGCCCCCTCCCCCAGCCCCATGCGCGCCCCTCCCCTGCACTCCGGCCAGCACTTTCTGCTCACTTCTGGCGCTGCAAAAAACGCCACGCGATTTATTCGATTCCGATTTTAAAACCAGTGATTCCGAAACCGGGCGGAGGGCGAGGGTCTTCCAGCACCGGAGTCTGGGGGGGTTGGGCGGGCGGGGTACTCCGTGCAAGCCTCGTTTCCTCCGCGAGTGTCGCCTCCAGGCTGTTATTTGCAAAGAAACGTCTTTTTGACGCAGGGAGAAATGGCAAATTTTAAGTACGTCATTAATATGGCGCCAAAAGATTTTTTTAAGTATAAGCTTGCTTTTTTTTTTTTTTTAAAGGTTGCGGGGGGCTCCGCCTGGGTCTGGGGCGCGAAGGGGGCGGGGTGTGAGCAGAAAGTGTGAGTGAGCGAGTGGAGGGGCGGGGTATGTGTGTGAGTGTGTGAAGTGTGAGCCGACCTGATGGGACTTGCACGGGCTCAGCCGGCGCTCGGGCCCGGCCCTGGGGACAGGGCGGGCTGGGGGCGCCCCAGAGTCCACGAGGAGTCCGGGCCCGCGTGCAAGCGGGCGGGGGACCGTGCAGTGCACCCCCCCCGGGGGGGGCCCGCAACGCTACCTGGGACTGTCGCCGGAGCCAAACAACTGGGCGGGGAGGGGGGGGACACGGCGGGGGGGGTGCCGGGAGCGGAGATCCGAGTGAATTAGAAAAAAGTGGCTACTCCCCCTCCCTCTCCTGCCCGCCCCCACCCCACCCCCACCCCAACACATTTTTTTTTCTCCTCTAAAGAGATCACAAGGAAGTCTTGGTTTAAAAAGAAACAGAAACATACACAGGGGGTTGGTGAATGGTGCCGACCGCGGCCATCGCAGTTGGAGGCTATTTTTTGGGGGGGTGAGTAGCGTCCATGGAGTTACTTTGCGCCCACTCCTAGAGGCACCAGCTCTGGGATGGAGGGCTGACCGTCTTCTCAGCAGGGGTGCGGGGCTTGGGGACGCCGCGGCCCGGTCGCCTCCCTCGCCACGACCCCGGATGGATGCGCGCCCCCCGCCCTCCCGCGCCGGCCCCAGGAGCTCCTGGCTTCGGGAGCATCCTTCCCGCGCCGGCCCCCGCCGCGGCGCGTAGCCGAGGGCAGCGCCCCTCGGGAGGGCACCGCGAAGCAAGGTAAGAGCCAGCCCCCGGCGGATGGGCCCTGCGCATCTCCACGGCATTATTTTGTGGGCTTTTTTTTTTTTTTTTTTTTTGCAACAGATCTGCCAGTGCTCCTCGCTCCCTCTCTCTCTCTCTCTTGCTCACTCGCTCCCTCTCTCTCTTGCTGGCTGCCTGTTCTAGGAAGCCAGCGCGGGGGGTGGGGGGACGCACAGCACTGGGGAGAGAGATTGCGCATGTTGGTCAGCCGTGTTTTAAAGAGTACAGTGCGGGGAGGCTGAGAGGGGCGCATGCAACAACTTTTGGAAGGGTGAGCCTGGCGACCTTCTTTATTAATGACTGCGGCAAAGAGCCCCTGGGCCGGCGAGGGGGCGCGTGCGGGTGGGGGGGGGGTGCTGGGGCTGCAACTTGCCTCGCGGGCTCCGGCTGGCCCGAGGGGCTGCGGCGCGACCGGGGTGTGCGGGGTGGGGAGGCCGAGCGGCGGGGCACTGGGGCACGGGAAACCCGGAGCTATCTGCCCTTCTGGCTCCCCGAGTTTCATTTTGTTGATACGCAGCACGTCCGGGTGCCGAACCGGGCTGAGCCGATGCACATGACCCCGCGCTGGGCTCACGTGCAGCCGGTCCAGTCCTAGACACCTTCCGGGGGCCACCGCCTCCGCCCTGCGCCCCCTTTCCAGGCTGGGTGCACGCGGGCGCTGCACGCGGGGGCAGCATGCTCGGTTCCTGGGCTCAGAGGCATTGCACAAATTAGTTGGTTTTTTTTTTTTTTTTCTTTTTGAGGGGCGGGGGACAACCTTCCCAGGTGAGTGCAGGATGCGCAGCCCAGGTAGCCAGGGTGCGTACTGGGGTAGGGAACAGCAGCTGTTTGGGGCTGCGCTGCGCGGGAGTCC
This sequence comes from Peromyscus californicus insignis, assembly GCF_007827085.1. Taxonomy (NCBI): domain Eukaryota; kingdom Metazoa; phylum Chordata; class Mammalia; order Rodentia; family Cricetidae; genus Peromyscus; species Peromyscus californicus. The sequence goes on from NW_026294551.1 coordinate 71,394,130, forward strand.
GGCGGGGGAGAGGCGCTGCTAGAGTGGAAATGTACCGGCGACGGCCGGAGCGGCGGGTGCGCGCTCGCGGGGCGACGGCAGGGGGCGTGGCCCTTGTTTACCTTCTCCCAACTCTACCGGTTCGCGTCCCGCTTTGGGGACTACTCTGCAGCTCCCTGCCCTCCGCCTTTACACTCTGGGTGGGATCTAGGAGCAATGGGCAAGTGACGGGCCCTGCCTGGAACACACGCACCTGACCCCAAAATGAGTGACATTGCAGCCCCCGCCCCCACCAAGCACTGCTGCAGTCCCTCCGCCGGATCCCCGGCCCCGCCCCGCCCCCGGCAGTGGCATCTTCCCGGCTCACCTCCTTCCTCCCTCTCCCTCCCTCCTTCCCACCCACTTGCCTGCGCCTGCGGAGCGGCTCTCAGCACGCCCACTCCCCGCCTGGGAGCAGACTTGTGGCTCCCCACGGTCCCTTCCCGCCCATCCCTGGGACCTGAGACACCCCCCTTCTCCGTGCAAGAGCTGATCCTGGGTCAGCTTGGCGACTCGTAGCTGTTCTGCCGGAGGGTGAGGACGTCTGCAAAACCGGCTTGGAGGCTTCCCTCTACCTTACAGAGAGGCCCAGCCAGCCCTGCCCGATCCCCCTACAGCACACCTCTGCCCCGCTCAGCACCCCCGCCCCCACCCGGGGCTCAGTTGCCCTTCCCCGAGTCCCCTAGACCCCTCCCCCGCCGCGGGCGCCAAGCCCACCCACCTCCTGGCACCGCCCCCGGCCCGAACCTCCTGTTGCCCTTCCTACGCCTGGGCCGGAGCCCCCCGCAGCCACCTCCGGCTCCTCCTCCCGGCTCCCGCGGTCGGAATCACGCCGGCGCGCCTCCTGCCTGCTTGCCCATCGTCGGCCGCCAGGGGCAGGCTGGAGGCGCTCAACCTTCTTCTAATCCCCTTAGCCACTGCAGCCGGCCTGGGCACTTTTTTTTTTTTTTTTTTAAACCAGCTTGGCCTCAGACCTCCTGCTGGGGGGCGGGGGAGGGGCGCCCGGTTTCTTTATGCCCAACGGTACATTGCACTCGCCATCCCGAGTCTCTGAAGATTTCCAAACCTCACCCTTGCCCCTAGCACCCCCCCCTTCCATCTGCAGGATTCCGAGGTACAAAGTTTTACCCAGAGGTAGTTTGCAAGAGGTCAATGGGAGGGATTATGGTTGTCTTCAGAGAAGTGCCAGAGGGGTTAGGGAGGGGCGGGGCCCCCAATTTGAAATGAAGAGTTTTGAGCCTGGAAGAACAGTTAGGATGCACCCTTAAACATGGATATTTGCAAACAGACCCGAGCTTGGGAGGTGGGTTCTCCCCCTAAAGTGCCACTGTCCTGTCCTCTCACTGGTAAAATTCCCAGTAGGACATTTGGCAGAAAGGCCAGGCAGAGGCCTGCCAACCAGGCCTGGCCCTGTTTCCTGGGTTCTCAGGGTACTGACTTCTTTTTCCCCTCGCCTGATTTCTTTCTTTCCCGTTAGGGCCCCAAGCGAACACACCAACCCTCCGGGTCCTCTTGTCCTGTCTTCCTTGGGCGGGTTGGGACTCGCAGAGCGATCCACTAAAGCAGAGGAGGAAAATAACAGAATAAACTGTAAGGGGGGGGAGGAATGAGTAATAAAACTGACCCAGTCAAGGAGGAAGGCTTTCATGTGTAGGCTATGCTATTTGCTTTTTAGGTCACAGGCTGCAAAAACAGGCTTTGATCCGAAGCGGGCGAATAATTTATTGAGAAAGTTTGCATGGTGGTGGTGGTGGGGGAGAGGATGTTTGTTTGATCTGGAGCCCTCTCCTCTGTAGTTCCAAGTGCTGTTGGCTGTTGTTTTGAGTGGAAAAGCATTTGGTTCCACAGCAAATGCCTTGTAGAGGGAAGTCCTCACCCTTCGCAGCAGGACTTAACAGTGAATGTTGGTTTTGAAACTGCTTGGCCAAGGGTCTCCCCGGCACTCTAACAGATGAAGTGTTTAAGGGCAGGGTTATTTGGCCTCTGGATACAGCAAATGTTTCCCTGTCCAACATGCTTTTCCTTCCCCCAAATTGCCTGGCTAAATGGCCAGTGACTCTTAGCCAAGAGGCTGTCAAGATCTCAGCCATCTAGCTCTCATTGACAGTGTGGGCGTGTGGTTCCCCGGGTCCCCATTGTACCTTAATATCTAAGTTAAGCCTTTGACACTGACTCCTCTGTCTCTGAGGTGGTGGGCAGGGTGTTCTGGTTATTTATAACCAGTGTTTCTATCAGTAGAAGGTGGTTGGTTGTCTGAAGCACCCATCAGATACTTCACTGAATGTACCACAGGCTGTCTGGAGAGCTCACGGATGTTTAGGTCGGATGAGGCGAGGCTGGGGCTGGGGTTGGGGGATAACTTTGACTTGTTAGGTCCCCCCATGGCACCTAGATCATGTGGCTTAAACACTTGAATGGCAGGTCTTAGCTCAAAGCTTAGGCACTAAGGGAAGTTGGCTCTGGGGCCTTCGGCAGTCAGTCCTCTTAGCTTCTACTCAGAAATCCCCCTGGAGTTTGGAATACTCCCATATCCATCCTAGGAACTGAAAGCCTACCCGCAGACTTGAGCCAGCTAGCCTAGGTTTGAGTGTAGTTTCCAGCTATGGCAAAGGCACTGTAGATCCCAGTTTATTTATCAGCCAGTGGTCCTGAAAATAATTCCTCTCTCTAGGTGAGCATAGGAAATGACGGTGTAAAGACTAAACCTGAGCCTGAGGGTGTAGTTGATGGCTGAGCACTTGCTTAGCAAGAGCAAGGCCCTGGTGGTAGCACCCACACCGTTCTTACCAGCCAGTTCTTATCTTACTTTTAATGAACTGAGGCCATCTAGTTCATTATATGCACCGTGACCTTTGCCGTCAGCTCCAGGCTAGGCCAGAAAGCCAGCTCTCTTCTCTGAAGAAGAGATGAGAAGCATCCAACAGGTGCCCAATGGGCAGCTAGATTTTAGAACAGTCCACTGAGTTTTGCCCTGTGTGTGGGGGGGGTGGGGGGGGTGGGGGGCGTTGAGGAAGTATCAAATGATAAATTAGACAGAACCCATCACATTCTTGTAATCTCCTTGGTTGGGTCCCTAGAGCTAGCCTGCACAGTGCATGTAGGCACTGGACGCTGGATCCTGGTTGGGACACTTAGAAGAGCAGATAGGCAATGATGTGGTAGGAGAGGGTTCAGGTTCCCCCGGGGTTTGGAGAAGGAGAGTTGACGGTCACAGACAGCAGCCCTCTGCCCTGTGTGCACAAAATCACTTTTTGTATCTGCAGTTGTTGTCCCTGAGAAGGCATTAAAGTTAATGAGAGATGGGAAAGAGTGGGTCTGTGACCCCCGTTTGAAGCAGTTTAAGAGTGTGCGAGCTCTTGTTTTCTGAATGTCTGGCCTTCCCTGCACAAGGAGGCTCTGAGGACAGGTTTTCCAGCCGAAATATCATTAAATTGTATTAGCATCTTATTACACACACGCCTTCGCGGTCTGCCTCAGACAGGGAGAGTTTTTGTTTCTCTCTGAGAGATTGTGTCTGGAATGGTAAATTGCGTGCTTGAAGGTCCCCCCCACCCCAACCCCCACCTCGTTTTTAAGGAGGACGGAATCCTGCTGTGTGTGTGAGGGCAGGCCTAGTGGCCCCTGGAGAGGAGAGACCGGAGGCCAGGTTGGGGTGTTTTAACTGCCCCAGGGAGTGGCTGCAGTAGCTGGCCTGAAAGACCCACTGTTCCCAGGGTCAGCTGGGAGGGCGTTAATGGAGGCCCAGGGTGTTTATTTGAATTTATTTGCAGAGACATCTTTAAAAGAGACTGGCATTGGGCAGTGGTGTTCCAGGGCCAGAACTTTAGTGGGGACTAAGGCCGATGGCCTGTGCTGCCAAGAAAACATCTGCCACCAAATTGCTGCCCTATTACTGAGTTGACATTGGTCATTAGCCAAGAGCCCAACCAAATAAAGCTGCCTGGAAAATGTGTAGGGTCAAGACTGGGAAGGAGGACTGTGAAAACAGGAGGGAATCTTGGACTGGGGTGTTGGTGTCTGCCAGCAGCAGGCCGGCCAGCTGGGCTGTGTGGTCCTGACACCCCAGGAGGAGGGCCCGGAGTGTGTTCAGTGCTCCCCATTGTACTGGGGGCCGTGTGAGAGAGTTCCTGGCGTCCGCACAAGGATCTAGCCAGACATGCTCTTTCCTCATTCCCAAGAAGGACGGTTGGCAAGGAGCTCAACGCACTGATGGATGCTCTGAAGGCGTAGAGAAACAGGGCAGCTAATTTCCCTAAATAGGGTAATGGACAAAACCTGACCCAGGCAGCCGACCCAGCTTGTGCCCGGGTCTGGAAGTATGGAGAGCCTTTGACTTGGAAGAGAAAACAAAAAGAGGCCAAGGTAGAGTTCTACCCTTTTGTGAATGAGGTCCTGGGTTCAATCCCCACTACTGAAAAAGGGAGGTCACTGCACTGGGATGTAGTGAGGAAGAGGTGGTCACTGTGAACCTGAGGTTGGCGGGGTCCGGATTGGTGTAGGCTCTTGTGAGGAGATGGATTTGGCCTTGGATCAGCTGGAAGCCTGTGAAAGTGTTTTTTTTTTTTTTTTTTTTTTTTGGTGGGGAGAGGGACGGGTTGGGCGCAGTGTGACAGGATTTAAGCTTTACAGATCTCTTTGGTTGCTGTGTGGAGTTCGGAGTCTGACAGCAAGGGGATGAAGGTAGATGGTCCAGGTGAGAGGTGAGATGGACTTGAGCCAGTGGGATGATGATAGCGGAGTTGGAAAGCGTAGGCATATTCAGGACTTGCCAGAGGTTGACTGTGGTGCAGAGGAGGCACAGAGGCCTTGGGCTACTGCTCCGTTGGGCACTCTGGTCACCCACCGTCCAGAGGATAGCTCCCCATGTGTGTTTTCATCCTGGGGCGGTATGGGAGGTGCAGCGGACCCAGGGGGTTGGCAAGAAAAGACCTTTCTTGCCTAGACTCTTCCTTTACAGATAGGATTTCAGGACTAACTACTTCCTTCAAAAGCACGTGCCATGGGTCACTGAAGTCATCGGTGGGAGCAGACCTTTCCTGGGGAGAGCTGGGAGGGGTTCATGAGAGAGGGAAAACCAGAGGCCAGGCTGACTGAGCAGCTCCATCACCCACACCTGATGACTGATTTAGCAGTGTCTGTCTCCTTTCTTGCCAGTGGGCCAGGTGATGTGTGAAACGCAAGGCCGCCTCATTGAGGGCGCTGGGTGTAGGACTGTAAGCCGATAGGTCACCTGTTGGTCTCTGGGCGAAGAACCCGTACCATGAGAAGGGTGTGTGCAGCCCCGTGGTCACTGCCTGTTCTTTCCAAAGGGCTGGCCCTGGTAGGGCACTCGCTCCATTCTGGCTCAAGGCCGCCGGGTTTACTAGCTAGCACCTGTGTGGCGCTCCAGCCATCATCCTCAGAGTTCTTCACGCTCATTCTGGCCAGCTGATACTAGCCAACAAATGTGTTTCATTTGGCCCTTTCAGGGTGTTCTTCAAATTCTGACTCAGTTGCCAGCATTTTAAATTCAGATGTATGGGGAAATCGGATCCAGTTCACCTCCTCGGGGGAAGTATGTCTTTGCCAAGACCTCTGGCCTTGGGAGTGGTGGGGGTACGGTTTGAACCCAACACTCCTAAATCCACAGCTCCTGCTCCTCTTCCTCCCGGACTGGAGGTCGCACCCGGGGACTTGTGCGTGCTATAAGCACACGGCTGAGGACTACTGAGCGCTGCCCTCGGCCACCAGCCCGCTGTTAGTGCTACGGGGGATCCTGGTTTGGAAGTATTGTCGCACTCCTTGATAAAGATGAGAGAATTCCCGGAGGGGTGAATTTATTGCCCCACCATTGACAGGGCTAGGTGGGGCCATGTGTGGGCTAAGGCCAGAGTTCTTTAGAAAGCCAGTCTTCCTCAGATCCTGCATGTCACAGGGGTGATGGCTATGGTTCTGAGTTCCCTATGCTGCACAGAGGCCATGAAGTCTCATGGTCAGGAATTGGGTCTTTTAAGTCTGGTACAAACATTGTCACCTTGGGTAACCCCGAGCCTCATTTTCCTCATCTTTTAGACTCTTAAGAGATAGAGCAAGAGCCGGGCAGTGGTGGCGCACGCCTTTAATCCCAGCACTCGGGAGGCAGAGCCAGGTGGATCTCTGTGAGTTCGAGGCCAGCCTGGGCTACCAAGTGAGTTCCAGGAAAGGCACAAAGCTACACAGAGAAACCCTGTCTCGAAAAACCAAAAAAAAAAAAAAAAAAGAGATAGAGCAAGACGGTTGCCATGTCCACCCATAACCAAGGGCTGTTCTGAAAGCCCCATGGGGTCCGTGTGTGCTAGGTCTTTTTGTTTCTGCCTCTTGGGTTGCTTGCTCTGCCAGGTGTCTCTCAGTCTCTTACCCTTTAGGAAACACTGAGCAGCCAACAAGCAGCCCCATCGGGCTCCTCCCATTCTGTTGAGAGACCATGAGTAAGAGAGGCTCCTCCTAACTGAGGTCAAGGGTAAAGCAGGAAGGTCTTCGTGGTTGGCTCAGAGATCCAAGTAATCATCCTCCCCACTTAGTGAGTGGATATTCCAGGGTCTCTGTGGCACCCCATAGTTTGACAAGAACTGGCTAGAGATAAAGGACAGTGGGTGTGGAGGGGGCACACAGTGAGGAGCAGGTGAGCTAGACTGTGGTGCCGTCCCCCTAAGATCAAGTACTCCCTCCATGTCCTTGGCTGTGGTGAGGCCATTCTGGGACTGAGCAGGATCGTGGAAGCACCCTGACCTGAGCCAGTATTAAATCACTCCAGGTGTCCTCCAAGCAGGCACAAAAAGAGCTCAGGGTAACCTTGGGGATCAGACCTCAGACCTTGGGGTTCAGTGCTCATCTCCATTCATGCATTTAGCAGTGGAACGAGGCAAGCTTCTTCTGTAAATGGGCCTGTATCTTACAGCTCACCAAGCTGTCAGTAACTCAGCACTGTGGATGAGGTTGTGGGGGCCATGTGAGGGAGCCACCCTTAGAGTCTTGAAAGTTAGATGGTGCAGTTGAGATAAAGTAGGATTGAATTTTATCTGAGAAAGGACCTGCTACCCCATTTCCACACCCCAGTAGCCACTATGCTCAGGATTTGGGCTTCAGTGACGGTTTGTGCCTTACCTGGAGAGCATGGTCCTGGAAGAATCATTATTTCCCAGTAGCCACTATGCTCAGGATTTGGGCTTCAGTGAGGGTTTGTGCCTTACCTGGAGAGCATGGTCCTGGAAGAATCATTATTTCTCTCCTCCCTCCTGCCTGCAGGGGGCGCTCAGGAGGTACTTGCAGTGGGTTGCATTTTCTGATCTGCTCGGTTCATTGAATGGGAACCAGGACTTGAGTGGTCGTTGTCACCTTTCCGTGTGTGCCCGCTGGTCTCCCTGCAGTCCTTTTCACACCACTGGGCAGACTGCTGCTTGCCTGAGCTCCCTGGGGCCACCTTTGACAAACACTGGCCCTGTGGGTGGGTAGGGTAAGGATGAGCCCGGAAGAAGAGGCATGCCCTTGTCCCTTCTCGGTGTGGATTGAGGACATAGACTGAGGTGTCTGTGAAGACAATGACCCTTCTTGCCTTTTGTTGCAGATGGAAGAGAAGAGGCGAAAGTGCTCCGTCAGCAGCGACAACTCCGATACCACTGACAGTAAGGCTTTCCTTCCTACCTGGGGCTCTACGGCAACAGCGTTTAAATAACACTGGCAGGCCCAAAGGAGGCTGACCCTCCGTTCAGCTCAGGCCAGGGCCACCACATGATTGAGACCAATTCAAGTCAGGTTCCTCTGCCTCTGAGATAGTCAGTCCCTGCCCTTACCAGAGCCTCACCGTGTTCTTTATTCTACCAGCCTACCCTCTAGGTAGGCCTTCCTCTGATTGGAATAGACCAGCTTCCCTCTGGGCATTTGCTGCTGGCTGATGGAAAAAAAAAACAAACATGAATCCTTTGGCTTCCTGTTGAGTGGGGACACTTTTAAAAGTCTCTACAAAACAAGATGTGAAGCCTGTAGCCCTTTATTATAGTTAGTTAATTATTATAAGCAACTTCCTAACCAGTGGCAGACTCTGGTCAGAGGATTCCTGTCGTGTTCACTGCTCCGTTAGCTACTACAATCTGGCACATGGTAGGTGTTTTATAAATGTTGGCTGAAGACGTTAATGAGGAAGCCCAGCTTTCTTGGGATCTTGGCAATAGATTCTCAGAGGTAGATTAGATACGGGGGTGGGTGTGTCGGTTGGATGTCTAGAAGTGGGGGAAAGGCCACATTGTCAAGGAGCAAATGACATTTTGGAAGCAGAGAAAGGGGTTTGTGTATGGTGAGATCTTTCCTCCTGGATGGTGGGTGACATAAGATAGCCTTCTCCAATGGCCCAGGAAGCCAGGCCTTCCTGAGCCTGATGGATTAAGGAGTTCTGTCTTCATGGAAGATCCCACGTTGCAGTGACGACTTGGGTTGAGGCCCTCTGAGGAGGAGGACACACTCCTGGGGAGGCTGAGCCTGGAGCATGCACCTCTAGACCTGGTGAACTAATGGCGTCTGCAAGGCCCCTGCTAGTTCCAAACCATAGCCTCCCTGGCAGCCAGAGGATTCATATGCCCAGCCCTGTCCTGCCTCCTCCAGGCCTCATTCACTGTCGTGTGGGTTTAGCTCTAGCCCACCCCCACTTCAATCCCCTTGCAGCAGAAGCAGGGCTCACAGCATCTAGAGTTCTGTGGCCGGAGTGTGCTGTACGTCGCCTGGCTTAGTTAAAACCAGGAATTGCACCCTCTCCTCCTGACTTTAGAGCAGGAGACGGGAAGACATCTGCAAAGTCACAGGGCCTCTGGGCATCTGAACCCTGGAGTAGCAGCAGGCTGGACCTGAACTTGGAGTGACTTCCTCTCCATCGGCTCCCACCACGGTGCCCACCCATGACTGCTAACTCTTATGTTCATCAAAAACCTTGCATCTTGAGCTGGGAAGCTGAGGCAGGTGGATTCATGAGGGGAGGTCCAGGCCAGCCTGGTCTCCATAGCAAGTTCCAGGTCAGCTAGGGCTGTTTAGTGAGACTCTGTCTAAAACAAAAATAGAAAGCCCCTTGGGTCTTCCTGGTCCTTCTCGCTGAGGCCCATTGCCCTGTAGTCTAGCAAAGGCCTCGGACCCTATAGTTAAGGCCAGTTGAGAAATCCCTATGCACCAGCCTCAGGCTGTAGATGTGATATCCTTTGATCAGCCTTTAGAGGACAGTTCATCCAGTATCTCCTGTTAATCCTCTCATCAAATATGTAAAATCCTTAACTTATGAAAGGGAAGGTTTACTTAGCTCACAGTTCGGAGACTTTCAGTGCATGAGTAATTGGCTTCAGTGACAATTCCTGTGAGGTTCCAGGTCCCAAAAAGCCACGCCACCTCTCACCTTAGTCAGAGGACTAAGTAAGTCTTTGACACCTGGACCTTTGAGGGTCTCCTCTAAATCATCGCACTCATCCGAGAGGAGCGAACAGATACCTAATCCCTGCACTGAGGAGGTTGATGAAGGAGAAGCATGAGTTCAAGGCCAGCCTGTGTTAGTTTCTTTTCCTGATGCTGGGATAAACCCCCCCCACCACCACCCCCACCCCCCCACCCCCCCGGTGAGAACAGCTTAAGGAAGGGTTGTTTTGTCTCACAGTTCAGGGTCCAGTCCATCGAGGCAGGAAGGGCCAGGTGACTAGAGCCTGGAGAGCAGGGTCACAAGTTGTTGCTGCAGTTGAGAAGGAGAGAAAGGGAGCAGAGAGAGGGGGGAATGCTGGTGTTCAGCTCGCTCTCTGCTTTTTATACAGTCTAGGACCCGAGCTTTGGGTGTGTGTGTCAGGGGTTGGGGGTGCTGGTCACTTAGTGTGGATCTTCCTTCTTAACCCAGAATAGTCAAAATAGTCCCTTGGGGGCTTGGCCAGAGGTTAACCAATTCCTCGAAGGTATGCTGGAGGCTTACCTACCTCCTGGTGATTCTAGAGCCTGTCACCATGGCAGTGAATGCTGACCATCACCCCTCCACCCCTGCCAGGCTTACCGGGATCAAATCATTTGCCTGTGGTGATCAAGAAGTAGGAGTCTAACTTGGGTCTAGCCTGGTAGACTCTGGGTCTGTTCAGATTCATACTTCCTATGCCCTACCCTGCCTCTATAACCTGTTAGGGCCTGCAGGAATGCCAGGATGCACCTAATGTGGGGCAGACGGGAGACAGGGCATGGAATGTTCCCGCATTCCTTGACCAAGTAGGAAGCAGAATCTCAAAGAGGGCCAGGGGCTTTTTTTGGAGCCGCAGAACCAGCTGATTACTGCCTTTGATTTCCTAAGCCCCTTTTCAGTGATGAGTGAAGGAGGCTTCATATTTCCATTGGTCTGTGGAAAGGCTGGGGCCCAGAGCAGGGAGGATGCCTCGCACCTCCTGATCTTACAAGCCAGGACTCTCCTTGAGACTTGCCATCCTTTGATGTGGTTGGGTGCTGTTTCTGACCCTCCAGGACCCTTCATGGCCTGTGTGCTCTCTGCAGGTCACGTGACATCCACATCCGCATCAAGATGTTCCAAACTGCCCAGCAGTACCAAGCCGGGCTGGCCTCGGCAGAACGAAAAGAAGCCCTCCGAGGTAGGGAGTGGTGGTGGTAAGGTTCCGGGAAGGATGAGGCTGGGGTGGGGGTGGAGGGATGACTGGAGCAGACACCTGTGGGGAATGAGAGAACAGGCTGAGCAGATGTATGAAGGCCACCCAAGGTGGCCAGTGTAACAGGATGGAATGATTGGGGCACCGATGCATCTAAGCCGTTCTTCTTAACCTGAGAGAAGCCTTTGAAAGCTCATAAACGAGCCGTGATATAATCTGATGTGTTTATTGTTGTGAGAGAGTGTCTCTCTGTGTTGCCCTGGCTGGCCTGGAACATGCTCTGTAGACCAGGCTGGCCTCACAGAGATCCACCTGCCTCTGCCTCCCAAGTGCACTGGACTGAAGGCTAAAGGTGTGTGCCACCGCATCAGGCATACTCTGATCTCTTAATAAAAGGTCCCACTGGCTGCCGTGGGAGGGAGCTGGTAGTTTAGAGCTGGTGGCAGTAGAGTTAAAAACAAGGGGGTTTGGGAGGCTTCCCTCCAGAGCCAAGGGGGACGAGGTTTGCTGGTGCTGGCCGGAAGGGTCGGAGTGTTCAGAACCCTCTGGTTAGCTGTATGCTTCTGACGATACTTCTTGTGTACCTGCATTTTAAGCCTCCTTGCTTTGACCCAGGGTAACAATGCCTTCACCTCCTGATCTGCAAGTAGAGGGGTGTTTATGGCTTCTGTGGAGGGAGTCCTTGGGGTTCATGAACTGACATTAAGACCTTGCTTCCTGTGACCCGTGAGAAATTGCATGCAGGGGTCTTACTGTTCCTCCTTAGGACTTCACTGGCAATGCCCCCGGGCAGAGAAGAGGCCCTTGGTATAAAAGTGGCTGCTATAGCCAGCCAGACGTGGTGGCGCACGCCTTTAATGCCAGCATTCTAGAGGCAGAGGCAGGTGGATCTCTGTGAGTTCGAGACCAGATTGGTTTATAAATCGAGTTCCAGGATAGCTAAGGCTGTTACACAGAGAAACCTTGTCTCAAAAAGCCACAGATAAATAAATAAACAAATAAATAAAGTGGCTGCGAGAACTTTGAGGACTGTTCTTTTCCACCCTGGTCCTCACACGTACAACTGCTTTGCAATTGTTGTGGGGTCAAGGACTGGGTCTTTATCCAAGCCTCACCCACCTTTTCTCCTTGTTGCTCTCCACCAGGACCATCTGGTATCCAGTTTTACCAGCCCCTGGATGTGTATTTGGGGTGGTCGTCCTATATGGTCTTAGGTGGTCTTCCCCAGAGCTTTGTGCTTAAAAAATGACTCCTTGCTTCCCAGGATGCCCTGCTCTAGGACCCTTCCCTTAGGAGGTGGGATTGAGACCCTATGAGAGTGATCTCCCATCTTCCTTTTAAGTTACAGTGATTTGTTCTGTGTGTGTGTGTGTGTGTGTGTGTGTGTGTGTGTGTGTGTGTGTGTGTAACACATAGGTACACGTGAATGCATGCGGATGTCATGGCATGCATGTGGAGGGCAGGGAACAACTTGAAGGAGTTGGATCTTTCTGCCATTTGGGTCCCAAGGATCAAACTCAGACCCTTAGGCTTGGCAAGAAGCCCCGTTACTTGCTGGACCATCTCACCAGCCCGGATTCCTTCCAAACCTGAGTTTGGTGGAAAGTGGGGTGGAGGTGTCTGGAGTTGTAATGAAGGAGGGAATTGGATGCTGGGGCTGAGGGCTAAGGACATTCTGTGGCTCTTCTATACCCTTCTCCTTAGCTATCTACTTGGGAGGACACAGTGTCCCAAATAGGGTTTGGGAAGAAAAAAAACAAAAAACGGGTGGATTCATGGAAGGCTCTGCCGCTTCATGGAATGAATAACATTGTAGTCACCCTGGTCTTGGTTCTTATAGGACTCTGAGAACCCCTCTTGTCTCCAGCTTCCCTGTGGTTCTGGGTATTGGTATGAAACGGGAAACTCCTAAGGGAGCCATCCCTTCCCCTGCCCCGCCCCCTCCAAGTTTGTGGGGGATGGGACGCCTTCTATACAGGCTGGGATCAGCCTTCGGAGGAAACAGGTGTCAGCAAGGCTGAGACGAAAGAACAATTTGCATGGGGACAGAAAATTCCCCTGCCTTTTGGGTTTTCCAGCCCAGAGGCTTTGTACCCAAAAATAGACTTGAACCTCTGTAAAGGCGCCTTCTGGGGACTAGCTGTGCACGGCCTGGGCCCAGACCAGGAGCCCCTGCAGGTGGCTGTGACATCCACCCAGGAGGGATGAAGAGTCTTCCCTGCCTTGAACTGCAGCCAAGCCTTTCCTCCCACAGCAGGCTGGAGAGCAGCCTGAGAGGTTTTCCTCATCCTCTCTGAGTGAGAGGGTTGAGCCGTGGCCGGTGTAAATTCTGAGTTATGGTGGGGCAGAGGAGAAAGCATCAATGAATGCTTCCAAATGCTTTGGCTCGTGAGAGGGCGGAGAGAAAAGCTGGGACTTGACTGCAAAAGTGTGAGCATGCTCTGGTGAATGAACTGGAAGCAGAGGGCCTTGCTAGTGAGCCTGGCTTAGGAGGCAAAGGTTCCAGGCACCCTAACGAAAGAGGTTCTTGGGAGCCCCATCTGCCCGGTGCCTTGTGGGATAACTGCCAAGCTGATCACACTCTGTGCTCTCACTGTGGCAGAGGGGTGCAGAAACCACCCCCCACCCCCCGTCTCTGGTGGCTGTAGAGCTGAGGAAGCTGTGGTTCCTTCCCTGTTTTTATTCCTGTGTGTCCTGTAGTGAATGAAGTAGAGAGCTTGAGGAACCGCAGTGCTTAGCATCGAACTAGCAGTGGAAATGTAGTGAACTGTAAATTGGCTGAGGGGTAGGTTTAGAGAAAACAGATACCCTGCCTTGCCTGTCTGTGGGGGTGCTCTTTACACCAACACGGTCCAGGGCCAGAGAGCACTGGCCAAGAGTCAGGACCCTGGACAGGGCTGACGCGAGCTTTCCCTTAAGGCGTTTTACCGGGCCTTTCCCCTGAGTTGAAGGGAGAGGGGAGTTCCAGGCTGAGTTGGAGTCTGCCTTTTAGGCCATGGAAGGAAAGATGAGGACTGAAGCAAGGTCTCAGCCTTCTTCTCATTGGCCTGTCTCTGGGATGCCCACAAAGCTGAAATCAGTCCCTTGGACCTTAAATTCAGAGAGAGGGGAACCCCGGGCTGAGGGACCGGTACTGTGTAAATTCTGCTGCGGTCTGAAGAGTTCTGGCTTTTGCTGTCCTGCCCGATAATGTTGACATCTTACTGCTTCTTCCTTTGTGGGTCTCAGTTTCACGGAGTCTGATGTAAGTTGCAGCCCAAGGTCATCTTTGACATTCTAACACCAGCAATCTGTCCCTAGGTAGAGGCTAGTACTTAGGTAAGTAAGAGCCTCTCAGGTAGCTAAGAGCCTTCCTGTGGGGGAACAAGCTGAGAGCTTGGCCTTAATTTTCCCCAAGATCAGGAGTCCAGGCTTCTTGCTCCTAGCAAACTTCTTAAGTGGCAGACAGCATCTAATTGAGGGCCAGTAAAGGGGCCTTCCTACACTTTCCCCCCTGGCCAGTGTCCTGTTGTCTACATGCCCCCCCCCACACACACACATACGTGCAATGGACAGGGGCCTACCTGGGTGCTAAGGATGGTTCTGGGAGAGACCTGGAGGCCTGCCCTGTGGTTGGTGTCCTCCTCATGCCTGGGGCTGAAGGGCAGGCCAAGCAGTGGGGATTTCCCCTGGCGGTGGGGAGCTACTGTACTTCAGGAAGCCACACCTGCACAAGTCAGTCAGTGAGCCTCTGCTGATCAGCAAGCACGGAGGGTATCTGGGGGCGTGGCTAGATGTGGCTCCTTCAGGGAATGTGTCTACTGCTTTGCCCCAAAGAGCTCTAGAACCCTTGGCAAGTAACTCCTTTCTCTGAGCCTCAAGATCAATGTCTGGAGACCCCTGCCTGGACCCTTTTCTGGGGATACGGCTGTCTTTTCCTGATACTCGTGGACCTCATGGGATGGTGTTTTAGTTACTCTTCTGCTGTGAAGAGACATTATGACCTAGGCAATTTATAATAGGAAGCTTTTTTTTTTTTTGAGACGGTTTCTCTGTGTAGCTTTGGAGCCTTTCCTGGAACTCACTCTGTAGCCCAGGCTGGCCTCGAACTCACAGAGATCCGCCTGGCTCTGCCTCCTGAGTGCTGGAATTTGAGGCGTGCGCCGCCACCACCCGGCTTTACAATAGGAAGCATTTTAATTGGGGGCCTACTTACAGTTTCCGAGGGTTAGTCCATGACCGTCGTGGTGTAGGAAGCCTGGTGGCAGGCAGCACAGTAGTAGCTGAGGGCCCTCATCTACAAATGTGGCCGAGAGACTGAGCCTTGTGTGGGCTTTTGTAACCTCCAGGCCCACCCCTAGTGACTCGCCTCCTCCATCAAGGCCGCACCTCCTGATCCTTTCTAAACAGTCCACCACCTAAGAACCAGACGTTCAAATAGACGAGCCTATGGGGGTCATTTTCGTTCAAACCCTCACAGAGAAGAAGGTTCCAGAAAAGAGAGGGATGGCTGAATGTTAGGAGAAGTTAGCCACTTTGGTCCCAGAACAGGGAAGGTAGGAGTTGGGGGTCCTACAGTCCACTCCTCTGTAGGTTCTGCTGAGGAGTGAATGTCCCTAGGGGAGCGAACGGGGCCTTTGCACAGTCCCGCTCCGTGTCCACAGAGGGTCTGGCCAAGAAAGTAAAAACACCCTCTGCAGTCAGCAGTAGGATGTCCCCAGATGTGTCCTAAAAAGCTGTGTGAGGACACCCCTTGACCCAGCCTTGCAGCTTTGCTGAGAACCACATAAAAGATCAGCTCTACCCTAAGAAAAGGTGATACGGCCAATTCGTTGGGTCAGAACCAGAAAATAATCCTGGAGGTGCAGAGATGACGCCCAGGTGTTTGGAATAAGATAGTCTGTATCGAAACAGCGGTGAGGGCTGGGGATGCAGCTCAGTTGGTAGAGCGTCTCTCTGGCACGCATGAGGTCCTGAGTTTGACCTCCAGCACCTCATATGTGTTACAATGGCAGGTAGTTTAGAAGTTCAAGCTCATGAGGCCATCAGTATTGGCTTAGCAGGTAGAAGTGGCTGCCAAAGTAAACCTGACCACCTGAGTCACAGTGGAAGGAGAGAAGCAAGACCAGAATGTTCCCTGGCCTCCGCAGAGGTGCCAGAGCACGCTGAGACCCCTTCCACACATGACATATACATAAATAAAGGAGAAATTCAAAGTCATCCTTGCCCATACACAAGTTCCAAGCTAGCCTGGGCTACGTGAGACTCTGTCTAAAGACAAGCAAACAAACCAGTGATGGCCTGGGAGTATAGTTAATCCCCAGCACTGGGCTTAGTGGTGCATTCAGGAAGTGGAGGCAGGAGGATCAAGGTCATCCTCCACTGCATAAAGACTTAGAGGCCAGCCTGGTCCTGGTCTGGAGACCCTGACTCAAAACAGACAAAGAAAACCAGCTCAGTGTCATGTGCCCAAACACTTAAATAAAACAAGAGAACCCCAAAGACGTCCCCTGCTTGTCCCTATTAGATCCAGATTTCCAGCCAGGCAGGTGGGGGTGGGGTACAGATGCTCTTCCTTCAGGCCCAGGGACTTGCTCTCTGAGACTTCACTGGGGGGCCGGGGTGGTTAGGGCCAGATCCACTTCTCGTAGAGGCAAGAATGGAGCTCTTCTCGCCAGCTGGAAAAGCCTCCTGGCCTCTGAGACTTGTCTTGCAAAGGAAATATGTGTCATAAATTCTCTTTAAGCACAGGAAGCGCTGTTATCCTCCTGAAAATAAGAGAAGGAGATGTTGAGTGGGTTTTCAATGATTTTGAGCACCTGACCGGCTTGGCTCCGTGGTAGCGCCGAGCTAGAGCTGGGTGGAGGTGACTATTCCCTGAACTCCTGTCTGGGATTACACACCTAATAAGCAATGTAAATTTGCTCTTGGCTGAGAAACTGTATCAGGTTCCAGCCCAGAAAAGATTACTTAAAACATGAACTAAGTATGTGACTAGCTGGGAGCTGGGGGGTGGTAAGTACTGGTGTGGCTCAAGATAGACCTGAAACAAGTGTTTTATTAACTCCTGGGTCTTCGCCTCCACAATTGTGAAATGGGGGAGCAGACGTGGGGGCGGACTATGTAGGGAAAGTGTTTGGCCCATGAACTGTGCCTTAGCATTACAGAATGTTATTTCTGACAAGATAGGACACTCAGGAGACACTCATTAAAATGAGGTTCCTGGGGTTGGTGAGATGGCTCAGCAAATAGGTGCACTGGCTACTCTTCCTGAGTTTGGTTCCTAGCTCACGGCCCCCTGGAACTCCAGTTCCAGCGCATCTAACACTCTCTTCTGGCTTCCATGGCCCCCTGCTCACAAAGGGCATACACTCAGACACACACATACACATGTATACATATATATCTCTATATATATCTATATGTATATATATTTTAAAAATGAGTTTCAGAGAATGCCAGTATAAATCAGTTGGTAGAATGCTTACCTAGCATGCATGAGCCCTGGGTTCGATTTCTAACACCCCATAAAAATGTGTTGCATACACATTAATTCCAGGACCCAAGGGGTAGAGGCAAGAGGATGGACAGTTCATAATTTTCCTCAGCTGCATAGAAAGTTTGAGGCCAACCTAGGCCACCTAAGACCCTAGCTTTAAAAAAAAAAAAAAAAGGCCGGGCGGTGGTGGCGCACGCCTTTAATCCCAGCACTCGGGAGGCAGAGCCAGGCGGATCTCTGTGAGTTCGAGGCCAGCCTGGACTACCAAGTGAGTTCCAGGAAAGGCGCAAAGCTACACAGAGAAACCCTGTCTCGAAAAAACAAAAAAAAAAAACAAAAAAAAAAAAAAAAAAGGGTAAATAAAATGAGGCTCAGGAGAGAGGCTCAAAACTTCCTTGGACAGGAAGCGTAGAAGTAGGGAGAAGTCAGTCCTGGCCAAAGCCGTTCTGGGACAGTGCTCAGGACCCATTTCTGGGTTCTCACCCTAACCCCACCCTACACACAGACAAATAGTCTCTGCCTAATAGGAACTTTCCCACAGCCATACTTCAGGGAAATCTTGGGGGTTTTGCTGATGTTGTTTTTTTTGCTTTTTATTTATTTACCCATTCTTCCACAAGCATTTCCTCAGGAGTTATTAGATATGGAGGATGGGTGCTACAGAATAGACACAGGAAAGACTGGACATACAGGGTACATGCGTGCAGTACCTGTCTTACGTGGCTTATCACACATGAGATTGACATTAAGTCCGTGTGTGTGTGTGTGTGTGTGTGTGTGTGTGTGTGTATAGTTTAATTTACTTCAGTTTATTGAAACAGGCTCTCCTGTAGAGGATGGCCTCAAACTCACTATATAGCCAAAGACAGTCTTGAACTTAGGATGTTTATGCCTCTACTTCTCAAATGCTGGGGATACAGGCATGTACTACTATACCCAGTCTGTGTAGTGCTGGGGGTCAAACCCAGGGCTTCCTGCATGCTAATAAGCAAGAGCTCCAGCTCCATCCACTGAGCTATACCTCCAGCTCCTTTGTAACTATGTTCCATGCTAAGTTTTTCTTAAGTAACCATACTTCCTCAGTCATCCAGCCCCAAAGTAAAGGAAGCGAAGAACTGAGTTTCCAGAGTGAAATGTTTCCAGCCGCAGAGCACACATCATGCTAGAAAATTCTCTGTGCTTCCTAACCTGGTGTCGGTGTACTTTGAAGGTTGCCCATTGTCATTATTGGTTTTTGGACGTCACTCCAACTGCTTAGGTACTCCCTTGCAACCTGTTTTCAACCTTTCCTGGACAGCAGGTACAGAAAATAAGTAGCCTATGATCTCATGAAAAGGAACTGTGGGGCAGGATCATGTCACGAGCTCCAGGTTGACACCCTTGTATGTGGGAAGAGCAAGGTCTTTGGTTCCCTCTAGGGTGGCCTTTGAACCCCTGGCCATGGGGTTGGTTGATAGTCTGAAGCCTTTGAGCATCCTTTATATGGTTAGAGAAAGCCACACTCAGTGTCCCCCAGCAGCTCAGCAGAACTTGGTTGCTAGGCAGCAGAGCTTTAAAGACAACCAAAGGAGAAAAGTAGTAAACATTCATATTCTAAGGAAATTGCTTGTTTTCCAGCCCCTCAACTTTCTTGCCACAGCAAGACTTCTGTTCATCGGTGTCTGTTTTATTCTATATTTAGTTTTCATAAATTATTCAAAGGAGTTTTAGGAAAATCATTAAGCTTTTTCCAAGCCTAACCTCTGGTAGTTCAAACAGAAAAATATGTAGGTTAGGAAGCAGGCCACGTATTGGGAGTCAGATGTCACCTCACTCGGGAAGGCCACCAAGCACCCAGCTGTAGCCTGCAACTGAAACTGAGGTGTTGACATGTTCAGACATCTGGAGTCAGCACCTAGCATGTGCCAGGGCTTGTGTGCACCACTGACCAGCATCTTTTGGTCCAGCCAGACCTCACTGAGCTCATCTGGCAGGGAAGATGTGCCAGAATACCAGGCATTTCCAACAACAGGGGCTTTAGCGGTGTAGGCAAAGCCCAAGACCCAGACTGGTTTTAAGCAAAGCTTCCTAGAACCTCTGAGGGCCAGGCGGGGGGTGGGGGTGGTTATGACATATGCTGGCCTTATTTTAATAAGGGAGATGTCAAAGGGTAAAAAAAGTGCTTGGGTTGGACTGGAGAAATGGCTCAGTGGTTAAGAGCACTAACAGCTCTTTGGGAGGACCCAGGTTCAATTCCCAGCACCCACATGGCAGCTCACAACTGTTCCAGAGGACCTGATACCCATGGCAAAACACCAATGCACATAAAATTTAAGGGGGAAAAAAAGTGCTTGGATGACCACAAGGCCAGTCATGCAGCCACAGGGTCTGGGAAGCTTTGTCAGTCACCCCACCTGCTGCTGTACCCTGACAAAGCAACTGAAGGGAGAGACAATTCAGTTGTGGTGAGGAAGTCGTGGCCACAGGAGCTTGAAGTGGCTGGTCACCGTGCACCTGTAGTGAGGAAGCAAAGCTTAGCTCACATTCAACTTCTTTTCTTCCCCAAGACAGGCTTTCTCTGTTTAGCTCTGGCTGTTCTGGATCTCGCTCTGTAGACCAGGCTGGCCTTGAACTCACAGATCCACCTGCCTCTGCCTCCTGAGTGCTGGGGTTAAAAGTGTGTCACCACGCCTGACTCACTTTGAACTCTTTCATTCGGTCTGGGACCCCAGCCTGTGGAATTGTGGCCCCCAGAATTAACATGGGTTCTGCCGATTCAATTAACCTAATGCAGAGAAGTCCTCACAAGCGTCACCAGTGTGTTCTAGGTGACTGCAGATCCTGTGAGGTTGGCGGTAGTCACACAGAGGCCCTCCTGTGGGAAACCACTGCATGACTTGGCACTTGTAAAGGCCTCCATCAGATTTGCATATTCTTCGTTGGGAATCCACCTGATTTGGCTTCAAGCTAATTCAGAAGCACTGAGCAGTCACCTGCATCCCAAGGGGATGGATGGGGAGGTGGTAGTAGAGGAGGAGGTGGTGGCGGAGCCGCCACCTACCTCGTGGATTTCGTGTAATAATATAAGAACAGCTCTTTCTGAGTCTGATGGTGCACAACCACACATCAGGAATTTGGGAGGCTAACGGAGGAGGATTTTGAAGCCGAAACCAATTTTAGCTATGTAAGGAGATTCTGTCTCAAAACCCTCCATGGGGTCTCAGGATGACCTTGAACTGTGCGTGTTCGTGCGTGTTCGTGTGTGTGTGTGTGTGTGTGTGTGTGTGTGTGTGTGTGTGTGTGTGTGTTTGTACACGTACACACACCAGGCCCACACGAGCCACCTCATGCACGTAGAGGTCAGAGGATAACTTCTGTCAGTCACTTCTCTCCTTCCACTGTGGCTCTGGGAATTGAAGGCAGGTCATCAGGCCTGTGTGGAAAATTGCTTTTGCTTTCTGGGCCACCTTTCTTGCCCGACCTTGAACTTCTAATCTTCCTGCCTCCACCGCTGGAGTGCTTAGATTACAGGTGTGCACCGTCACTACGCTCGGGTTTGGTCCTGGAAAGTCAACCCAAGCCTGTAGGATGCACCCAATACCAGGTGCATACTCTTACCTACTGAGCTACATCCCTGCTGAAAAATACTTTTTTTTATTAATTTTATTTTATGTGCATTGGTGTTTTGCCTGCATGTATGTCTGTGAGGGTGTCAAGTCCCCTGGAACTGGAATTACAGACAGTTATGAGCTGCCATGTGGGTACTGAGAATTGAACCGTTGTCCTCTGGAAGATCAGCCAGTGAGTGCTCTTAACCCCTGAGCCATCTCTCCAGCCCCCTGAAAAATATTTTTTAAGCACAACTGTTAGGCTGTCACTGTACCTACTGTGAGGTGACTGATCGGATCGGAGCAGTGTTATTTTTGGAGTTTCCCCGAGTCCTACCTAAAAGGGCCACTAATGTCCTGTCACCTGTTCCCTAGTGACAGGAAGAAAACTTAGACTTGTCTTAGAACTTGGCCTATGGCGCCAAAGGACCCCAAGTTGAGTCCCAGATCCCTTCCTGTTCTGAGGACTCTAGAGTCTGAAGTCAGGGCTGTCTCTCTGGGTATGACCTGCTACTCTGGTCACCCAAATGCTGCACAGGGTCACTGGCCCTGAGACATCAGGCCCTGGAGGAAGCTTCATGTGGGTCTGTGTGGTTGAGGGTCTCGGCCTCTGCGGTCTCTCCAGTTTGCATCTCGCTCCTATTTGTCGGTGTTCACAGCCCTTGTAAAGTCCCTGTGTTCAGGCCCTCAGAACACCGACAGCAGGCCAGTGTGGCAGGACAGAGGACAGGAAACGTCACACAGGTGAAGCACTCAGCTTCTGCGTGTAAATAATTAGAAAGTGACTGGGGCTGGTTGGAAGAGTGTCCTGCAGTCCCGGAGTTGATGGTGAGTAAAGGTCCCTGAGGAGGTGGCCGTTAGGTAGGGGCCAGGATGAGCAAATGGCAGGGTACTTTTATTTTTGAGTCAAGGTCTCCGGTAGTCCATCCTGGCCTTGACCCTGTAGAGGAGGGTGGCCTTGAACTGACTCTTCGGCCTCCATCCTCACCCTGCAGTGCTGGAACAGAAGCATGTCCCACCCCACCCATTTCTGTGTGGTGCTGGAGATCAAGACCCAGGGCTTCGTGCATATTAGGCAAGCAACTTAGCCACATCCCCAGCCCTTTATTGATGCTGAGGATGTCTCCCTGTGTGCTTCTGGCTGGCCTGGAACTCTGGAAACTGGCAGTCCTTCTGCCTCGGCCTCCCGAGTCCTGGGACCTCAGCCATGTCCCAGCAGGATATTTCTAACCACATTGCCCCCCCCCCCCCCCAACTAAGGACCGAACCCAGGGCCTTGCGCCTAGGCAAGCGCTCTACCACCGAGCTAAATCCTCCACCCCCCACATTGCCTCTTTAGAGGTTGATTTCTGGATAGGGCAGTTCTGTGGGTCCCTGTGGCATCAGAGCTGCAGGGTCTGGGATGTCCCACAGCTGAGAAGTTTTCTCGAGTTCTGTATCAGTCCAGAGCCTGGTTGTACTAGATCCTGTGTTGAAACCCCTAGGGAAATAACCCAATCACAGCACTGCTTTGCCACGGAGCCTCCAGAAGCCCCAGCGGGGAAAACCTCTCACCAGCGGAAAGCAGGCCTCTCCAAAGTGCCAGTGCCCGGCCTGCACTCTTGTCTTAACTCTCTTGCTGCTTGCTAATAAGATATGCAAATTACCAGGGCTGTGAAATCCTAGACCCGTTCCATCTTCTGTTTAATTAGCATTTAATCTAATCTGGTTTTAATTTTTTCACACTGGCACCCTAATTAAATGTTAGGGTGTTAGTCTTAACAATTAAATTATATTGGCAAATAGAGTCTTCAAGAAACTTGACCTTTTTTCAAGTCAGCGCCCTCTCCAGCTAGATGCAGATATTAATTAGATTCTGCGAGATGCGGCTTCTAGGTCCATTGATGAACCCATTCAGCTGTTTTCCTGTGGTTATGGTCCTCGATGCCATGAGGCACACACAGCCAGTGAGCTGGCCCCAGCAGGCAGTGGGTTCCAGCTGAACAGGTTTGTCAAAAGCCTCCTGAGGGCCAAGTGAACTGAGCTTACACTTCAGCAGTGGGTGTTGACTTGGCAGGAGGGCTGGGGTGGGAGGCGGGGCTGAGGCCTGGAGGCCTGGAGCGACCTTGAAGTGGTTTTCCCCTCTCATTGATAGGAGCTGGTCCTTAACTTGTGATTCTCAAGTGATGACCGCTGGGAATGTTGGGACTTGAGTAAGTCACATGGTGTCTGGAGATATCACTGTATTCCATAGCAGTACTTCGGGGATGGAGTGCAGAGGCGGGAGGCTTTGCCACTCCCAGCTGAGAAAGGGTTCAGAGGTTATTCTGGAGTAGAGATTGGGAGGCAACAGATAGAACAATTTGAAGAATAGTTTTCCTAGTGAGGGAGCAGATGAGTGGCAGAATAAACCCCAAGACATGGCTTGGTGGGAATTCAAGACAGGCTTAAGGATGATGGAAGACAAGGTCTTCTCCCCCACCACATACCAGTGCAGGGTGCCGCTAGAGCCATGCTGCCATGGGAAGGCGCAGTTCATGGCAGCTTCTCACTGAGCTACCCCAAGCCCCCGCCTCTTGCTTTACCCTTCAGAGAAGGCCCAGGTCCTCTGGTGTCTCATATTATTACACATATGCTTGTGCCTCTGGGTACAGATCTGTAGCGCAGTTTTAAACCTCCAGAGGAAAGTCCCGGAACATTCACATAGCAGTAGTGTTGTGTTCACAGGTGGCCTTTCTACTCTTGGAGTTTCTGTTTGTGTGTGTGGCTGGCTGGCTACAGGAGCCAGGAGGTCAGGTTAAGACCGTCGGGACTGGGGATGCAGGGGCAGCTGCGTTTTGGTGAGGGACCTACCAGTCCTGGATTTCTTTCTCTAGTCTCTTTCTCTATTGCCTGTCTCTATTCTGTAAGGCAGAGGACAATTTGCAGGCATCTTTCCTTTTACCTGTGGGTCCCCGATACTGAACTCGGGCCCGTGACCTGCCTGGCCATTTCTCTGGCCCTGCTCTTTGTACAGGCTTATTTGCGTGCTCGCCTGGTCTATGAAGCCTGCCTCTCTGGGGCAACATGAAGACCAGTAAGTAACCCTCTCACCTCTGCCAGGTTTTCCGGACAGACTTGATCACAGCCATGAAGATCCCGGATTCGTACCAGCTCAGCCCGGATGACTACTACATCTTGGCGGACCCATGGCGACAAGAATGGGAGAAAGGTGTGCAGGTACCTGCTGGAGCGGAGGCCATTCCAGAGCCTGTGGTGAGGTGAGCCAGGTGGCCAGGCTAGGACCATTGGGGAAGCGCATGAAGGGGAGGCTGGTTTTGGTGAGAGATCTGCTAGTTCTGGGATTCCTTCCGAGCCTGTCTCTACTAGTGGTTAATTCTCTTGCCAGATAAAAACAACAACACCACCACACACACACACATTGGTCCAGAAATACTGGTAGGGATAGAGACCTAGGAGGCTTTGGGCTTGAACTCAGCTCTGAAGCCAAATTACCTTGGTCCAAATTGCCTTTTGCCTTCAATAGGACCTTGAACCAGAAATGTAATCTTTCTGGGTCTCGTTTTTCTTGTTTCTGAAGTAAGGGAGATGACTGTTTTCCTTGTGGTTGGAGAAGGTGAAGTGAATATTGCATGCCCGAAGACTCAGGGTGGGACCTGCATACAACAGAGGTTACAGAAACGGCTAGGGTTGGAATGTTGCCATTCTACACATCGGGCAGAGCGGGCCAGGGAAGTCTGCAGACTTTTGACTATCCCTTATAATGGGAATAAGCCATGTTCTGAAGTTCTTTTAAACTACCCTTTAAAGAAGTTCTTAGAGGATTCTGGTGCCCCCCACCCACTAGGGGCCTAAGAAGCACTCACTGGTGTCACCCAATGAGAAGTCTGTCCAGTAGGGCTGGGTCAGAGTAGAATCCTCAAGGGCTTCATAACCTGCTGGTCTTATGGGCAGAGACTCTTGCTGGGATGTAACCACATACGGTCTTGCCTTAAACTACAGACTGTACTCAAGTATTTCATTCTGAACCTGAGGGGACCGGTGGCCTAGCCTGCCTGTCCCGCCAACTCACCTGAGTTGGGCAGTTTGTGTTAATACCCCTTCCTGGGCTTGGCAGCTTCGTGGCTTTTACTTTTTTTTTTTTTTTTTTTTGGTTTTTCGAGACAGGGTTTCTCTGTGTAGCTTTGCGCCTTTCCTGGAACTCACTTGGTAGTCCAGGCTGGCCTCGAACTCACAGAGATCCGCCTGACTCTGCCTCCCGAGTGCTGGGATTAAAGGCGTGCGCCACCACCGCCCGGCAAATATGTATTTACTTTTTTTTTTTTTTTTTTTTTTTGGTTTTTTGAGACAGGGTTTCTCTGTGTAGTTTTGCGCCTTTCCTGGAACTTGCTTTGTAGACCAGGCTGGCCTCGAACTCACAGAGATCCGCCAGCCTCTGCCTCCCAAGTGCTGGGATTAAAGGCGTGCGCCACCACCGCCCGGCTGGCTTTTACTTTTGAGGCCAAGTAGATGAAGGTAGCAAAGGTCACAGCTGTCCCCTCCTCTGACATTGGTACATTGCTTCCTGGCAACCACATCTGTGAAGAGCCTGCTTCATCCAAGCCCTGTGCTAGGATTGCAGACAAGGGAGACTCAGACCAACTCAGGTACTCTGAGGGACTGGGTGTGGGAAGGCCTTTCCTCCAGTGACATTAGCATCTGGGGGCTCTGAGAATGAGGAAGCTTAGGCCCATCCGGAATGCCTGGGAATATACATGGATGGGTAGGTGGTTTGGATGGGTGGGTGGATGGGTGGATGGAGATGGGTGGGTGGGTGGGTGGGCGGATGGATGGATGCGTGAGTGGATGGGGGCTGGGGGGTTGGGGGGTGGATCGATCCATTCTTAGTGTCCACATCCCTTCTAGGGCCTGTAACATGGTCCAAGATCGTAGTGAGTTTAGTGTCCTGACCTTGTCAGTCAGGAGAACCTTGACCTGACTTCTCTCCAAGGCAGTCTGCACCTCTATGAAACAGGGATGATATTAATATGAGTGACCACCTGATGATGTGGGCATCAGGATTAAATGAGAATCCTCATGCCAAGCTATCACCATATGTGCCAAGGCCGGGGGATGAAGAGGGACAGGCTAGCTACTAAACAAAGAAGCAAGTCCTGATTGGAGTCACCCAGAGTGTGACCTCTCTACTTGATGGCAATGTCAGGTGCTTCTGGAAACATCTACCGGCATGAATGACAGTTTATTGCTGTTGCTTCTACCCCCTGGAGACGTGGCTCCATTCAGTCTCTAGGGTATTTTATCTGATGACATGGAGAGGGGCCATGCTGGCCTGGCCTCCTGATGGACAGTCCTAGCAACCTTCATCTGATTTAGTGGTTTGATTGTTGTAGCCCAGCTGGGTTTTTTGTGTGTTTGTTTGTTTTTTGTTTTTTGTTGACACGGGCTCTCATGTGTCCCAGACCAGTCTTGAACTTACTATATATCCAAGGACTATATATATCCAGCTAGTAGTGTGTGTGTGTGTATTACATCCACAAAGTTCTTTTTTTTTTTTTTTTTTTTTTTTTGGTTTTTCGAGACAGGGTTTCTCTGTGTAGCTTTGCGCCTTTCCTGGATCTCACTCTGTAGACCAGGCTGGCCTCGAACTCACAGAGATCCGCCTGCCTCTGCCTCCCGAGTGCTGGGATTAAAGGCGTGCGCCACCACCGCCCGGCCAGTTCTTTTTTTTTTAAGAGAGCTTTATTTATTTTATTTTATTTTATTTTATGTATATGGGTGTTTTGCCTGTGTGGACCCAAAGAGGCCAGAAGAGGGTTTGGATCCTCTTGGAGTTAAGAGTTATAGATGGTGGTGGGCCACCATGTGGGTGCTGGAAACTGAACCCGGGTCCCTTGGAGGAGCAGTCAGTGCTCTTAACCCCTGAGCCACCTCTCCAGCCCGTCCACAGCAGTCTTGCTGATGTGCATGACTGCCCTAAGTTAAAGGTATTCAGAGTCTCCCTACACTCAGGGAAGATGTACTGAGGTCGGCAAATGTGTCCTTTGGGTTCACCACACCCCACCTTCCCAGTCTCCCCAAGACCAGTGCTGCCACCTGCCTGGGTACTACAGCCTCCTGGAAGCCTTTGTGGCTGCTACCTTGGGGGACACTGGGAGCCTCCCAAGTCAAGCCTCTTGCCATCATTCAGTGATCACACTTGCAGGGTACATAGTACTGTCCCCATTTTACAGATGAGGAAGTTGGGAAACTCGGGGGAATTTCCTATGGGGCCTAATGGGCCGCTGGGCCAGGAAATGACAGACCACAGTAACAAACCCTGGGCTGTCCCTGTGAGGCCTAGAGTGAGAGCATTAGGCATACTCTGACCCCTCTCCCCCAGGTACTGTCCCAGCCTGACTCCTGCCCCACCCTGGCCTTTGCTGCCCACCTCATGGTCCAAACTCTGCCCCCGAGGGTTTGCACTGTCCGTTTAGACTTGGTCCTGGGCAGACCCGGCCTCTGGTGTTGTCTGCTCTGGAATACAGGCTCTGCTCTCCCCTGCAGGTCTTAAAGCTTTCCTTCCCCCCCCCCGTTCAGCCGCCAGCTGTGTCTGAGGGTGAGGCCTTGGCTCAGGGTCAGGTCAGTCCACGCCTGGTGGGAGAGGCTCTTTCTCGAGCGTGTCCCTCAGCCCTGGCTCCCCAGAGGGCTGCCAGGTGGCACCAGTGAAGCAAGCAGGTGTGACTGGTGTTAACGCAGTAGGTCGCTGTTCAGATAGGGATGCTCAAACGCTCTACTAAGCATGTGCTTGGGGCACACACAAAGCTGGACTGTGACAAAATTATAGGCTGTGCTTTTAAGAGATGTTCATTTGGAGTGACAGTTTCTTGGGAAAGGCAGCATTTGGTTGGACCGAGGGCAAAGCGTTGGCTTCTATCTGGAATTATCTACTTGGCGTGGGAGGAGAGGCCTGCCATCATTGTCGCCTAAGACTCCGATGAGGGCTTCTCACGTGGGGTGGTGCTGCTGACCCTTAACCTTTGACCCCTTCCCTGTCTCCTGTCTGAGTGACCTCCAAGCCTACAGGCTTTTCTCCCTGCTTGCACCCCTGCCTCCCTGTGCCCAGCATCCTTCCTGTCCCCTTGCTGACACCAAGGCATTTCCTGAAGCCTGGGGCCCTTCCTGAAGCTCAGCCCTGTCCCTGTGCCATCTTGAACCCTCCCCTTCCCTTCCCAGCCCACGCTGAGTCACAGCCCTTGGCAAGCCCTACCTCCGACCCCAGGAGGCCTCCTGGGCAAGTGTGGGGCCTCTCAGGCCTGGCAGGGCTGGCCAGATGGAGGCCAGGCTCCAGACAATAACCATGGCAACCAGTGGGGTATGGGAAGGGCTGGCATTTTGAACTGGCCTCAAAATCTGATGGGTAACACACAGATGTGTGAAGAGGACCCCACCCATCTTAGGCAAAATGCCCCTTATTTCCCATTTCAGGAGGAGAAAGGTGGTTGACATCTAGAGATCTTATACACACACACACACACACACACACACACACACACACACACACACAAACACAAACCCCCTCAACACCCCTCCAATCCCCGATTCCTAGCACTTTGTGAAGAGCTTTCTTTGTGTTAATCCTGGCCATCTTCTCACCAAGTGCCTAAGATAGGTTGTATTATTGTATTAGTGGTGTTCTGTTTGAGGAGTGGGAACCCGAGGGAACAGACAGTCAGATGGAGCTTTGGTGCCTGCAGCAGGTCCCTGGGGCCTGAGACGGTTTCAGAGTTTTGGGGAGGCAAGCAGAAGCAGTAAGAAACAGGATGCCTATGTGGTCCATGGTGTGTGGCCAACATGTCACTGTGGCAGGAGACCTTTCGTCCAGAAAGCCCTCTCCTGAGTTGTACAGTGGAAACCTGTAGAGCTCAAACTCCTCAGAAAAGCAGACAGACTCAACTTCCGCTCGAGACCATGACACCTCCAGGTGGTTGATGGTAAGGGACTAGGATTATGAAGCCATGTAGACAGTCTTTGGTCCTAGCCTGGAGAGGTATGACAAAGGGTCTAGAGTCCAGCTGGCTCCATCTCACTTGTCCCCAAGGAGCTGGCACAGGGCATTGCCCAGGATGGCACTCGGGACACCTCCTGCAGACCAGGTTGAGAATAGCCCTGGCTGGGCAAGGCAGATGTTACTATGGTAGGCCAGGACTACGTCATTCCCACGTGGTTCTCACTCTGCCTGCCTTACAGCCCTTCGGGTCTACTAGTCCTGTGGATCCATAGTTAATGGAGTCTGTAAGGCAGGCTGGCAACAAGGCAAGAAATGGAAAGAGGAGATGGATACGAGGGATGGGCCCTGTGGGGCGTCGGCATCTCATGTCCTACCCTGGGCCACCAGTTCCTCAGCCAGGCTGACTGAGAACCAGTTAAGGCCCCTTCCTTTACCACTCCGTTCTTGGTTTCACAGGCTCCTCCCACCACTGAAAGGCCCCCCTACACAGGTGTCCCCAGATAGCCCCACACTTGGTGAGGGTGCCCACCCTGACTGGCCAGGAGGCAGCCGCTATGACCTGGATGAGATCGATGCCTATTGGTTGGAACTCCTCAACTCAGAACTCAAGGAGATGGGTAGGTAACCCTTCTGGGCCAGGTGTGTGTTGCAGCTGGCGGTAACCATCTTCTTCCGGACCCCTGATAGTGTCTACGCCTCCAGAAAGGCAGTGGCTGTGACTGGGGGACATCCCTACAGCTTTACTGTCAGGTGTGGCTTTCATTGTCTCTGCTTCCCAAGTATCTACAGTTGTCAGGGGGAGGTAAAAATAGCAAGTAATTCACAGGGCTCAATGACATGTGGAGAGAGCATGAAGGTAGAACTGGGTGTCGGTGGGCATGAGCCTCCTGGATGAAGCCTACTGATATATCCCAGGAAAGATCAGCCCGGTCATTATCTGAGTGTACACAGATAACGTACACACAGTGAAAGCAGATTTCTGGAGCCAGCTGCATCCCAGAGACACCTGTGTTGCATGCATACATGTGAGGGAGTGGTGGAGGGCAGGCTGTAGACAGTGAGGCAGCCATGATGAGCGGGAACCTTTGGGACTGGATGGTTCCTTTGTCCTTGATGGAGCTGAGGTCCAGGTCACACTGTAGATGGATGGATGGAGCCTTCCCCATGGCATTGCTGCAAAGTCTGCTGAACTCCTAATGGTGTCCTCTGCCGTCCTGCCCACAGAGAGGCCCGAGCTGGATGAGCTAACGTTAGAGCGTGTTCTAGAAGAGCTAGAGACGTTGTGCCACCAGAACATGGCACAGGCCATTGAGACACAGGAGGGGCTGGGCATCGAGTACGATGAGGACGTGGTCTGTGACGTGTGCCGCTCCCCTGAAGGCGAGGATGGCAACGAGATGGTCTTCTGTGACAAGTGCAACGTCTGTGTGCACCAGGTGGGTGGACCCTGTCACTCTCTTCCACACCGTATGACATGTGCTGCCTGAGCCCTGATGAGGCTGGTTGAGTTGGTTATAGGAGCATGGGCACTGTAGACCAAGATCCCTGAGAAGGACTAGAGGCAGAGACGTTAGCGACATTAGTGCCTTGCAGTACCTGGGACATCCAGCGTCTCCTTGGCTCAGGCCTGCTAGCCAGACCTAAGCAAGTATCCTTTGGGGAGTCTATCTTCTCTATATCTTTTTCAGGTCTTCCCCTCCAAACTGCCCCAGCTCCTCACATCCTGACCTTAAAGGGACAGCAGCAGCAGGTAGTGATGGAGAGCTGGCTGCCTAGTTTCAAAGCATGGTTCTGCCTTTCACAATTTGAGACTTAGGGCAAAGTTCCTAGCTTCTCTGGAGGCTCTGTTCTGTAAACTATAAATGAGTGAGCCGTCGGAGCAGAGACGTAAGAATGACTGCTGTGTGGTAGCGTGCTTGCCTGACATTCAGGAGGCCTTGGATTCAATCCCCAGCGTTACCCTCAACCCCCCAGAAGCGAATTGTTGATGATAAATTATTTGCTTAGTGAAAGATAGTAGGGCTGAGCCTGTGAGATGGCCCCGTGAGTAAAGGCACCTGCTTGAAAAAGCATGGTGACCTGAGTTCAATACCTGTATAGAGATGGACGGAGAGAACCGAATCACAGAATTGTCCTCAAACTTTCACATGTTTCACAGGCCCATGGCCTGCTATATTTTGTCCCTGGTAAATTAACTTAAGAAATACATACAGTATGACTATGCTAGAGTATTTTTTTTTCCCCTTTATTTTTTGGTTTTTCGAGACAGGGTTTCTCTGTGTAGTTTTGGTGCCTGTCCTGGATCTTGCTCTGTAGACCAGGCTGGCCTCGAACTCGCAGAGATCTGCCTGGCTCTGCCTCCCGAGTGCTGGGATTAAAGGCCCGGCCACTAGAGTATTTCTTACTGTTGTTACTGTAACAGAGCAAGCCAGGGTCCCTTTCTTTTCTTTATAAGATTTATTCTTTTTTTTTTTTTTTTAAGTGTGTGTGGGAGTGGGTAATTATGCACGTATAAGTGGCTGCCTGCGGAGGCCAGAAGCAGCCAATCCCTCAGGAGCTAGAGTTAGAGGTGGTTGTGAAAGTGCCTGATGTGGGTGCTGGGAACTGAACTCAGTCCTCTGAAAGAGCAGCAAATGCTCTTAACTGCTGAACCATCTC
This sequence comes from Peromyscus californicus insignis, assembly GCF_007827085.1. NCBI lineage: Eukaryota > Metazoa > Chordata > Mammalia > Rodentia > Cricetidae > Peromyscus > Peromyscus californicus. The sequence goes on from NW_026294551.1 coordinate 71,425,456, forward strand.
TCCTGTCCAGTTACTCTTTGTTTATTTTTTAAAAATCGTTTTATTATTTTTTGTGTAGAGGGGCGTTTTGCCTCATGTATGTAAATGAATTAGGTGTGTGCCTGATTCCCAGGGAGGCCAGAGGAGGACATTGGATCCCCTGGAATTGGCGTGAGAGATGGTTGTCAGCCATCATGTGGGTGCTGGGAACTGAAGCTTGGCTCCTCTGCAGAGCAGCAAACGCTCTTAACTGCTGAGCCATCTCGCCAGCCCGTAGATCCCCTTTCTTGATCTTGGGTCTTGGGGCTCTGGGTCCCTTGTATCTGTGGCCTTGTGGTCCATACCTGACTTGGAGCCAGGGGACTCACTCTGGCTCCCAACTTTGAGGCATATGTACCCACTACAGCCGAACTAGACAGATCCTGGGAAGCTGAGGAGCAGGGACTTGAGCTAGCTACCCAGCAGCTCTTGGGTCCATGTGTGTCTCCTCCACCATGGCATGACAGGAGAAGTTGGGGTGGTCACTGTTTTCACAGACTCCTGTAGAAAAAAGGACGAAAGCTTAGACCTTGGTCTTGGGAGGTTTAGAACCACTTTTGTATTCAATTCAGGAAGCAGTTGAGGTTCTCCCTAAAGCCCATGCTGGTTAGGAACTTTTGGCTAACACAGGTCTTCCAGCAGAGAGCAGCCCCCACCTCTTTACCAGAGGATGGGAATGTACACCCTCAGGAACTCTCTGCCACCCAGTATTGGGGACAGAGCTGGCACCACTGCCAAGTCTCTGACCAGACATAGCCAATTTGCCGATGGCCCTGATCCATGACCACCTGCTCTGTTCCCAGGCATGCTACGGGATCCTCAAGGTACCTACGGGCAGCTGGCTGTGCCGGACATGTGCCCTGGGAGTCCAGCCCAAGTGCCTGCTCTGCCCCAAGCGAGGAGGAGCCTTGAAGCCTACCAGAAGTGGGACCAAGTGGGTACACGTCAGTTGTGCCCTGTGGATTCCTGAGGTGTGTAGGCATGGGAGGCAGAAGATTTCACTGAGTAGAACGTGGGGAAGGGATGTGTGGCGAGCTTAGGTTGGGCCTGGCAGAATTCAGGTGAGAGTACAGGAAGGAAGGGGCTGTTGGGCTCCCATGAAGACTCAGGGAGTCAAGTCTAGGAATAACTGGGAACATAGTCTGTGGACCTGGTCGTAGGTCAGGTGCAGTTTCCGTTGTGAAGTGGAGTATCGAGCCACTGGGACATTCAGGAGGAGGGATGATTTGAGGTCCAGACTTCAGCCCAGCGGGGGGACTCAGATTATGTGATCCATTGAAACAAGGCTTTGGTTAAAATCAGAACAAAACCAGCCTTGGTACTGCAAATCCAGCCCTTGGAGGATGGAGGTAGAAGGTAAAGGGTTCAAAGTCTTCACCAGCTACATCTTGAGTTCAGTGCTAGCCTGGGCTGTATGATATCCTTCTCAAAACCAAGCAGGACACAGATAATCCCCTAGTCTGGAGGGTAACAGCAGGAAGTTGGTTTGTGGGCCTGCCCTATAGCTGGGATTGGGATGCAGAGGTAGCCTGTGGCTGGGGTCACGTGGGAGGGCCATGGACAGCAGGCTGGGCCCACAGTGGCCATCCATTTGTATTTTTTTTTTTTAATGTGCACATTTGTGTGTGTGAGGGTGTCAGGTCTCCTGGAACTGGAGTTACAGACAGTTGTGAGCGGCCATGTGGGTGCTGGAAATTGAACCCGGGTCCTCTGGAAGAGCAGCCAGTGCTCTTAACCACTGAGCCATCTCTCTAGCCCCAGAAAATACAAATTCCTGGACTGTTTGCTAGTTGTTTTTGTTTTTAGTTTTTGCGGTTTTTTGTTTTGTTTTGTTTTGTTTTTTTGAGACAGGGTTTCTCCATGTAGTTTTGGTACCTGTCCTGGATCTTGCTCTGTAGACCAGGCTGGCCTCGAACTCACAGAGATCCGCCTGGCTCTGCCTCCCGAGTGCTGGGGTTAAAGGTGTGTGCCACCACCGCCCGGCCCATTTTCTTTTAAATGTGAGATGCTACAATTCACCAGGGTTGCTCAGTTCTTCTGTATTGAAACACCGGTCCCTTGCTGTTGGTGCCTAGAAACAAGCTAGGAGAGAGACCCCGTCAGCATGTGACCCTTCCCCTTCTGATTCTCAGTCCAGAGGTTCCCACTGGGGTCCACCTTACCCTTCTTGGGGTCGTGGTTATTTGTGTGTCAAATCTGCATCTTGAACACTAGGACTGCCTCTCGGTGCCCTCTCTCCTGGTTACAACAGAGGCAGACTGACCTATTAAGGACCCCATCCTTGGGGGCTGTCGAGACGGCTCAGCAGGTAAAAGGCGCTTGCTGCCAAGCTTGACAACCTGAGTTCAATCCCCAGGACCTACGTGATAGAAGGAGAGGACTGAATCCTGCAAGTTGTCCTCTGACCTCCACACCTGAGCTGTGACATACATGAACATACGTGCACACATGCACCTCTGTCTCAGAGCCTACACTCCCAGGCACACGCTTCTCTTAGCCAGCTACGTTCTTACACACTCTGGGGCTAGATCCAAGTGAACAGATACTTGATTGGCCCAGGCCGGGGAACTCAGACCCCAAGCTCAGGGAGGACTTGGGATTTGTGAGTTCAGCCACGGCTCTGTCTGCTCACTACCTGGTTACAGCAGACAGCTTCCCATGTGGGCACTGATGCAGCTCCCTGTATTCTGCCCAGGTCAGCATCGGCTGTCCAGAGAAGATGGAGCCCATTACCAAGATCTCACATATTCCAACCAGCCGCTGGGCCCTGTCCTGCAGCCTCTGCAAAGAGTGTACGGGCACCTGCATCCAGGTAGGTGGCCTGCTTCTTCCTGCTGCCCTGAGCCTGCTTCTTACCAGACATGCACATGGGCTACCTAAAACACCACTAGTTAACCACCATCCCCTGTGGCTGCACCTCTGATGGGCCTGAGAGGCTCAGAACCGGAGTCATGCTTGGAGCATACACCCATCAGGAAGGTACATTTCATTTATCCCCAGGCCTCCAACGCATAGGGACAGACCCCACCCATGGAGTGCTAAGAACTTTGCTTGCCCCACAAGAGCAGGTGTCTCTGGGCTTGAAGAATGATACATTGGCCCTTGAGACTGCAGCCCTGATATGTGAGAGGATGGAGATCTAAGTTCCTCTCCAGCTCAGCAAATGGGCCTTCCTGACACAAGACGGACTTAACGGGTCTACCTGTGATGATGACTCCCATCTTGGTGATCGTTAGACAAGCCCCATGGTTCTGATCCCGATTTGGAGGGAGCTGTGGATTTGCTTTTCCCACAAAGCAGGGGTTGCGGTGCTTCTGGTCTATGCTGTGGGGGTGGAAGACCACCTTTGTCCCTCTCATCTCCCCCAGGAGCACGGGTGACCTTGCAAATAGGCCTCCACCCCATTTATCAGCCCTCCAGAAGGGCTCTGGATGCTCTGGCAGTGGTACCTAGGTTGGGTATACTGTTGACAAACTGGTTCCTGCAGTCCAGTCCCCAGCCAAGGTTGGGAGGGTTGGTCCACTTGTAAGCTGTTCGGACAAGAGAAGGCAGGGATTTAGCTGCTCCCAGAGAGCAGAACCTGGGCAGGCTCCTGGCTTTGATGACAACGTAATAAAGAAGGCTGTGACCCTCGTCAGCCCCCCCCCCCCAATCCCAAAGTCATATAGCCCACAGGACAGTGCATCTTGTCCCCAGGAGAGTCACCACCTGGTGGTTGTCTCCCTCAGGGTGTCTGGGGTTTGTTCTGTTACCTTTCCAGCTGCCCCGGGGCTCCTGTTTGTCCTGCCAAAGCTCCTTTAGCGCCGTGGGCTGTTGGAGGGTCTCCCCAGCCTTGTGTGCTTCCCCCGTGCCCTCGATGAACCCCTCCGTGGTTCCCGGGGCTCCCTTAGTGCCTGACACTGTCCTTCTCCTCTCCCCAGTGTTCCATGCCTTCCTGCATCACAGCATTCCACGTCACATGCGCCTTCGACCGCGGTCTGGAAATGCGGACTATATTAGCCGACAACGATGAGGTCAAGTTCAAGTCACTCTGCCAGGAGCACAGTGAAGGGGGCCCTCGGCACGAGCCTGCTTCCGAGCCTGCGGAGCCCAGCCAGGCCATCGAGGACCTGGAGAAGGTGACCCTACGCAAGCAGCGGCTGCAGCAGCTAGAAGAAAACTTCTATGAGCTGGTGGAGCCGGCCGAGGTGGCCGAACGGCTGGACCTGGCGGAAGCACTGGTCGACTTCATCTACCAGTACTGGAAGCTGAAGAGGAGGGCCAATGCTAACCAGCCGCTGCTGACGCCCAAGACCGATGAGGTGGACAACCTGGCCCAGCAGGAGCAGGATGTCCTCTATCGCCGCCTGAAGCTTTTCACCCACCTGCGGCAGGACCTGGAGAGGGTAAGTGGCCCTGGTGGGTAAGAGGCCTTGCTTCTTACTCCATGTGCCCTGCCTAGGGGCAGCCAGGACTCAGGGGCATGAAGGCTGCCAGTTAGAAGACACTATAGGATGACAGATGCTTCACAGACAGACCCTGCCAACTCTTGGTCTTTGAGTCTCAGCCCCTCCCCCCCTCCCTCCCTCCCTCCCTCCCTCCCTCCCTCCCTCCCTCCGTCTCTCGTCTTCCTCCTCCTCTTCTTCTTCTCTGTCTCTCTCTCAGAGGGGATGCTTTTTGAGACAGGGTTTCTCTGTGTAGCCCTGGCTGTTCTGGAACTTGTTCTATAGACCAGGCTGGCCTCGAACTCACAGAGATCCACCTGCCTCTGCCTCCCGAGTGCTGGGATTAAAGACATGTGCCATCACACACCTTTTGAATCTCTCTTGTTCCAGCTCTTTCTCAGGCCTTGGGTGAAGGTGGCCTATAGGGACAGGAGGGAAGGATACTGGCAGCCATTGCCTTCAGCCCCCCTTCTGACCTCTGAGAACGATGACCGGGACTGCAGGAGCCAGTGTTACCCAGGATGCCTCTGTCCTGAGGTATTGAGAGCAGGAATTGTCCAGTTACCAAGCAAGCTTGTGCTGGCCAGAACTGGGCAGGCAGGAGTGAGTGGTGGATGTGACGCCCATGGACTTTCAGGCAGAGAACAAGAAACGAGGAATAGATGACACATGACATCACACATCCCGCAAAGAGTTAGTCCAGGCCTGGCCTGGGTGAATGAGCCACGCACACCTCCATCTTTGTTCTGGGAGACAGGATAGAGGTGTGGCTTGGTGTCCCAGGTGGTGGTACATATGGGGCTGAGGGAGGTGACATGTCTGGATCTGAAAACCATTCCTCTGAACCCAGGAGCTGCTCTGGCGTCTCCTTTCTGAACATAAAATTCTAGGGTCCAGAGAACTGTAGAATTATGTCACGGTGTCCTTCATGAATCCAGGTAACATGTGGCCTCTTCCTGGGCTGTGTTAGGAAGCAGTCCTCATTGGAAGCCTCAGGGGAACTTCATGGTTGGCTGCTTTTCTTATCTGTGCCTCAGTGAGCCCGTCTGTCAAATGGGTGGGACACCCAAGCAAGTGATGTGCTGTGGCGGGTGGCAGTGACTGAATTCAGCTTCCCTGTTCTCCACACATCTGCCCTGGGGCCTGGGTAAGAGAGAAATGACCCTGGTGGCCCAAGAGGGAACTTACTGCCTGACAGCCACTAAGTCCGTCACCAGGTCAGAAGGCTGTGTGTGGCAAGAATCACATGTCCCCGGTCCAGCCAGGGCAGAGGGGAAAGCGGGTTGCATTGCAGCCACCGTGGCCTGGACAGTTCAGCCTCCTGTCACAAGGAGACCGCAGCTCCTTCCAGGGTTGTCCTGGGGCCTCCAAGTCCACACCCCCAGGTCTCCAGTGCAGAATGCTTTTCCTCTTGTTGCTTCCCAAAGGACCTAGCAGATGTTGCATCATGGTCTGTGCTGGCCAGCCCCATGGTGGCCCCCACCTGACCTAGCTTCCCGAGGAAGAGCTTCCCTGCCCTGGAGGCAGGCGCAGCCCATGGGGCTCAGGAGGAGGAACGGGTAGGAAGCCTTCCTGTCCTTGGGCTGGAGCTTGCCTTTGGAATTCGAGGGTGGTGGTGAGGGTCAGAAAAAGCAATATTGGCTGTTGGCAGTTCTGTAGCTTTTCCTAAGCAAATGTTTCCTCTTACCCCTCCATCCTCCACCCCGGGTGTCAGCTGGTCCAGGGGCTGCTATCTGAGGCTGGCTGGTGAGGGCTGGCATGCCAGCAAGCTAGTCAGCCAGGCTCCAAAGGCTCAGGGCAGATAGAGCTGCCACAGACCCCTCCAAGGGCAGGTGACACCTATCTAAGCGTCTAGAAACAAGTGTGAGAGCCTACTTGGAACTCTGTGAAGTCTCTTGGGGACTTTCGACGGGAGCCCCTGTCTAAACTGCTTCCCAGAAGCCTCAGGGCTGAAGAAGCAAACTGTCAGGTACCATTGGCACCCAGCCCAGGCCCTCCCAGGACAGGACCACATGTTGGTGACAAACCTATGAATATCTGGGGGAGGTTCTCTGCAAAGCCGCCTGGTGGCAGTGGCCTGGCTAGTAGGCCCCGTCTCTGACCATGGCCTAGAGCCAATAGCTGAGAGAGTACCCAGCCTTTGACTGGGCACCAGGCCAGCTTGGACCTGCTTCTGAGTGAAGGTGCAGGATGATGTTGGAGTTAGAGGTCCTGGGTGGTCTGGCCGTTTACTGATTCTAGTGCCCCCCCCCCCCCAACTCCCGCCCCCAGTTCTGTAACTGTTTCTGTTTCCTTTTCCAAGAAATGGAAGTAAGGATCCAACTGGCCTTGGGGTCACATAAGGACAGTGATCTCCATTGTCGGTTGTTTTATTTTGTTTGAGGTTAAGACTCACCCTGTAGCCCAGGCTAGCCTCAGACTCGCGGCAGTCCTTCTGCCTCACCCTCTCAAGTACTGGGATACAGGAATATGAGCCCCCTTACTCCAGCCCACTGCAGGTTGATGTTGCTGCTGTTGGCTCCATAAGCAGTTCAGCTCTTAGCAGAGGGTGAAGCCTGAGTCCCAAGAGTGGGCTCCAGAGAGCAGCAAGGCCTGGTGCTTCAGCCCGGGCCTCTTCTCTGATGGTTCAGGAGCGGGGCTGCCACCGGCATGAAATTGATTTTATGGCCAGCCCAGACGATGTGCTTTCCTACAAATTTCAGCCGCAGGTCTGGACCTTGGCAGGCAGTGTGGATGGGCACAGCCACTGCAGCCTCCAGAGTTATTCACGGCTGACAGAAAAATTGCAGTAGTGGACATCAGCCCTGCAAATGCCAGCTCATGTCCCCTAGCAACCACGCTGGCTGTCAACCACTGTCCCTGCAGGGAAGTGGCTGTGGTTCTTGCTACGTGAGTTATTCCAGAGACTGAACGGACCTTGTGTGGGAGCCAAGAGGGTGGCAGGGGCTCTCAGTCACCCGGCCGCCCTGAGATGAGTCTGTGGGAGCCCCACCCCGGCTGCCGCTCCGAAGGACAGAAGAGGACCAGTGGGAAGTGGACCCTGTCCCTTGCGGACGGCGCCACTTGCCTCCTTCTCAGTCCCTAGATTGGGGGTCTCTTCTCAGTCCCTAGATTGGGGGTCTCTTGCCAAAATCCTTAACAGCACTTGGCTGGTGGCCAGTCACTCTGTTCTCCACCTCTGCCACCACCCCGTTCTCCAGCCCTTTGTTTTCATTCAGCCCTGTGTAAGGACACCAGTCAATTGGAGAAAGGACCCACTCTAACTCAGGATGACTTCATCTTGGCTAATTTTATCTTCTGAGACCTTATGTCTCATTCTGAGGTTCCCAGCAGGAAATCTTGGGGAATTGAACCCATATAGAGGCCCTGGAAGGTGTAAGTCCGCCAGGAAGTGGTCTGATTTGCATTTCAAGAGCATTGCTGAGCGATGGTTTTACTGTCCCTGTGAAAGGCTGGGGGATGGACAGAACTGGGCTGTGAAGGGAGTTGGTGTCAGTCACAAGGAAAGACTGCTGTAAATGTACTTACTGATGGGTCAGTTGTGGGTGGAGGCTCCGGGCAGCCGCCACAACTCTCCTTGGCGCAATAGGACCACCCCCCCCACCGCACCCACCCCCCCCTGCTGCCTGGCTTTGCCTCCCCTTGCTCCATTACATTGTCCCCACAGGGCCTAGCTAGGCCTCCTGCTGGGCTTAGCTGTCCCTTTATCCAGGAAGCCTGGCAATCCTCTAGTCTTGGGTCAGGGCCACCTGGTCAGGATCTCTGCCTTGCTGGGTGGCAGGCTCTGTAAAGAAAGAGACCCTGACCGGAATTGCTTGCCTACAGATTCCTCTGAGCCAAGCTGGTGTGCAGGTAGGGTTGTGGAGAGGAGGTTGGTTGGAAGGTGGGCCATGGTAAGAGGGTCCCAGGCTGGTACCAAGTGGTCAAAATCCAGGGCTATCCCTTGAGGAAGGGGCTGGACGTGGGAATTGGTAAAGCTGGGGTCAGTGATGTGTGGACCGTGGTGGCCTGGTGTTCACAGCTCAGGTGGGGAGTATACACATGGAATGTCCCAGGAGAGTCCATACTGAATCCATCCTGCTGATGCTTGTAGGCTGGACTGGATCTTCTAGAATCCTCTTCACAACTAGTCTCAGGAAAGGAGGAAGGCCATACCCGACAGAGATCTGGTTATACTCCCTTGAGCTAGAAGGAGGGGTTCTGAATTAAAGGCCACTCCAGGCAGCTTAAGGACAGAGAGACTTAGCTAAGACCCAAAGACCAACTGGGGACTAGGTGAAGAAAGACCTTGGTGGGAATAGGATTCAAGCTGAACAGCTGCGGTCAGGAACAGCTGTCCCTGTTTCTGGAAAGCTCCATCGGAGCCCAAAGGAAATGCCAGACCAAGGGAGTTGTCTCAAGGGCTGAAGCCTGGCCTCGGCCCCAGAAGTGTGTGAGAACAGTAGTCAGTGGGGGGGTGGCACCCTGCACAGGCACCGACAGGTCCACCTCAGATGCTTCCAGACAGCCTGAAGAATGTGCACCTGTCCTGTAGACTAAGCCAGATGGCTTCAGAGCCTACTGTAGGGACTCTGCCTGGCTGGCCTGAGGGACTCAGAGGCTGCTGTCCTTTATAAAGTACGGCATTGTGTCGATGTGGGTACAGGAGCGTTGGTGGGAGTGGCAGAGGCCTGCCTCAGGTCCTGGTGCAGTAGGTAGACTTGGGAAAGCTATTCTGCCAGATTGTGCTCATTTGAAAGTACAGGGCCGCTCGCTGGTGCCTTGGGGCGGGTGCTGGGTTTTACCCTGATGCTTGTATCTGAAGAGTCGCTTTGCTGGGAAAGGCAGGTGTTGGACAGGAACGAGAGGGTTGCCAAGATGAGACCAGAGACCGCCGCGGTGGCCCATGTTCAAAACCCCACTTTCTCTAGCAACAAGGCTCCTGGAGATGGCGGGTCTGGGATGGGTGGCAAGGAGTAAGGTGAGCAATCTCTCTTACGTCTCTGCAGGTTAGGAACCTGTGCTACATGGTGACAAGGCGTGAGAGAACGAAGCATTCCATCTGTAAGCTCCAGGAGCAGATCTTCCACCTGCAGATGAAACTTATGGAGCAAGATCTGTGTCGAGGTAGGCACAGCACCTCCTGCTGGGAAGGCGTGTCTGTGGGGCCTGGAAGGGCCTGGGCCATCCTCCCGACCCTTCTCACCACCATTGCAGTCATCAGGTCCATATGAGACCCCGTCAAGGCCCTGATTGTGTTAGTAGTAGACTCGGAGCCAGAGTCTGGACTGTGGTCAAGCCTGCCCTCACGGGCACCACTGGTTCCCTGGCATAGCCCAGTTCCATCAACAGTGGCTTAGCTTGCACAAGGACAGGTGCAGATCCAGAGTTTTCCTGGGTCTGCTGGGCTCGAGACAGGCAGGAGTGGGCTGGAGAGATGGCTCAGAGGTTTAGAGCGCCGGCTGCTCTTCCAGAGGTCAAGAGTTCAATTCCCAGCAATGACATGGTGGCTCACTACTACCTGTAATGAGATCTGGTGCCCTCTTTTGGCATGCAGGCATACATGCAGGCAGAACACTGAACCTGAACCCCGAACCCTGGTGTGCCTGGGGTTCAGTCCTCAGGAAGGCAGCTGCGTAGAGATGGTCTCATGTGATGAGATTAAGGCTGGGATCAGCTGTGTTTTCTTGTTCTCTTTCTTTCTCTGGGTATAACATGTATTTAGCAGACCTAGAAACCAGGGGCAAAGGCCTTGATATGGATTGCATTGGTTAGCCATGGAGTCTGGAAGACATGCTTAGCACCCCCATACACACGCCATCACGCTCAAATATTGAGCATGTGCAGCAGAAACGCCTAGGTAGAGAGAGCTGTGGTGATGGGGGCTGCCGCTGCCAATTCTGCCTGGGGGGTCACTCTGGGCCGTGAATGATGAAGGAGGGGGCACGGCACCATTAGAGGGAATGACTGCCCCCTTCTCTGCAGCTGAGCTGCTCCCTCTACCCTTTGAGGTTACTAACATTCATGGAAGCCAGGTGTGGTGGAGCATACCCGTGAACCCAGTGCCTAAGAGGTTGAAGCCAGAGAATTTCGAGTTCAAGGTCAGCCTGTGCTACATAGTGAGTTCCTGTCAAAGAGGAGGGGAGGGACGGAGGAAGGAAGGAAGGAAGGAAGGAAGGAAGGAAGGAAGGAAGGAAGGAAGGAAGGAAGGAAGGAAGGAAGGAAGGAAGGAAGGAAATTTAAATTAAAAAAAAAAAGAGGAAGGGGAATTGGAGAGATGGCTCATGGGTTAAGAGCACTGGCTGTTCTTCCAGAGGATCTGGATTCAATTGCTGGCACCCACATGGTGGCTCACAACTGTCTGTAACTCCAGTTCCAGAGGATCCAGCGCCCTCTTCTGGCCCCTTAGGGGCTGGTAATAGAGTTTACTTGATAGAATGTTCACGTAACACGCATGGAGCCCTGGTTTGATACACAGCACTGCATAGAACCAGGTGTTCTGGTGCACATTGTAATCCTAGACCTTGGGAGGTAGAGGTAGAAGGATCAGGAGTTTCAGGTCATCCACAGCCACATAAGTTTGAGACCACCCCCCACTATATAAGAACCATTTTCTTTTTTTGTTGTTGCTTTTTGTTTTTTGAGACGGGATTTCTCTGTGTAGCCCTGGCTGTCCTGGAACTTGCTCTGTAGGCCAGGCTGGCGCTGAACTTGAAGATCCACCTGCCTCTGCCTCCTGAGTGCTGGGATTAAAGGCTGCCTTGGCTAAGAACCATTTTCTTATCTATGTTTGTTATGTGTGTGAATGTTTTGTCTGCATATCTGTGCATGCACTGCGTGTGTCCCTGGTGCCTGTGGAGGTTAAAAGGGGCATCAGATCTTCTGGAACTGGAGTTAAAGATGGTCATGAGCCACCATATGGGTGCTGGGAATTTAACCCAGCATAATCAAAGGCAAAAAGAAAAGAAATCACTATTGCGAACTACAGAGGTCAGACAGGGCATGGCCTTGTGGAATTGGTAGCTCTGTAGCCTCCAGAGTACCTTTCCTGCCCACGTACAGTTTGCTCTCTGGAGCGAGAAAGTAAAGTAGTATCCCAGGATGTGCGGGCAGTGGCGGTACAGGGCCAGAGGTATTGAGAAGGACACAGTGGCACTTGGAGGAGGCCACACACACGTGTCTTCCTAAAAACCCCAAAGTCCACACAAAGTCCTTGTGTTCAAGGATGCTGAGGGTATTGAGGCAGGAGTAGCACTTTTGGGCACAGTATCCTATACACCAGAGGGCCTACACCCTGTAGGGTCTGGAGACTCTGCAGCTCCTTGTCCTGGGGAGGAGAAAGCACCGTTGTGCGGGGCAGTACATCTTTGAAGAAGACTGCTTTAACCCTGCTTGAAGTGGACACGTCTGAGGGAGGGAAGTGCTTAGAGGAGGCTGCAGGGTAACCAAGATGGGACATGGGATGCCTTGGGGCCTTAGGATGTTGGACTTGGGGTCCATGTTACAGGCAAGGAGACTGAGGTCCAGCTAAAGACTCTAGGGACTGAGAACAGCTCAGGGTATGCCTTCCATCTTTTTTTTAAACATTGTTCAGGGAGCCCTCCTATCTCTGCTGAGGAGCTGGGGACCCTTCTTTTCTGGACGAAGGGACATGAGAACCAGATAGGAAACTGGAACCTCCCGTCTCCTGCCTCGCTGCACAAGCAGGCCAGGAGGAGCTTGGCTGTGGCGTCAGGCCCCAAACCTAAGCCGCTTACCCCCAGATGATGCTTTTCTGCCCTGTGTCTAGCTCCTTGTCCTGTCTCTATAATATCCAGTCCCCGTTTCCACCCACCAGGACTCTCCAAGGACTGTCAGTTTCATAGGCCACACTAAAGTCCAAGTCACAAGGACTGCCTGTGCCTACCCGAAGATCCTTCGTAGAGCTGTGGGCGGTTACCTTCTGTTCTACCCCAGCTCCCCCTGTGTCTGGCACACTGACTGTGACCTTGGTGCCATGGAGAACAGACACAGTTGATGGAGGACCCCTGGGCTGCCCCTCAAGTTTAACCCTCTCCTTCTCGAACACAGAGCCTTCTGGGAGGAGAGCAAAGGGCAGGAAGAATGACTCGAAGAGGAAAGGCCGAGAGGGCCCCAAGGGTAGCAGCCCTGAGAAGAAAGAGAAAATAAAGGCCGTGCCAGAGTCTGTCCTGGGGCAGCTGGGTAAGTGAAGGGGCCACTGCAGCCTGGTAGACACCAACCTCCCTTTCAGCTTCATGCCATAGGGAGCCAGTAGCATAAAGCAGAGTTGGCCTTCTCAGAGGAGAGACACTTAGGCCCTTCCTCTTCCAGGTGCCTCCTGTCACCTGAGATCCCAAGACAGTCTAGCTGGATGGAGACTGAGTTCTGCCAGCTCAGAAGCTGTCCTGGCCAGAGTGCTGGGTCCTCCCAGAGGTCCCTAGAAATCAGCGCCATGCTGGGAGGAGAAGACTGCAAGAAGTCTTTGCTCCTGTTCTACCCTATCAAACAGACAGACGGACGGACAGACAGAGAGGATTGCTGGGAGGGGAAGACTGCAAGAAGTCTTTGCTCCTGTTCTACCCTATCAGACAGACAGACAGACTGACCGACTGCTGGGAGGGGAAGACTGCAAGAAGTCTTTGCTCCTGTTCTACCCTATCAGACAGACAGACACACACACACACACACACACACACACACACACACACACACACACACACACACACACACCCCCGCCCCCGTGGGCTGTTTACTCAACCCCAGCTGACCTTTCTTGAGCCACCCAGAGACCAAGAGGAGTGACAGCAGGCCCACTAGTCACTGTCACAGTAGCCTTCAGTAAAAGAGGGTCCAAAGCTGAAGCTGGTCCTGGCCACCCTGTTTCAGGGAGACATCTCTGTCATATGCTTTCCTTCAAGCTGCTGAGGGGACTGCCGGTAAAGATGCAGCGCCCCCTGGTGGCCTCTCTGTTCTTACGGCTTTTGAAAGTCTTCGTGTTTGAACCAGGGAACTCACTGCTTCCTTTCCACTCCACTCCACCACCATTTGCAAAGCCAGTCCTGGGGTCGGTCACCCTGGTGAGCAGGGACAGTATCTGGCCCTGCTCTTTGGTGGCCTTGTGGGAGGGGTGGACAGAACAAGATGGCTTGCCTGGGTGGGTGGGTTGTCTTGGGCTACCTGAAAGGGTGGTACACGTGCCTCACACACCCGCCTTCTCTCCCACGGGTCAGGTCTGTCCACCTCGTTCCCCATCGACGGCACTTTCTTCAATAGCTGGCTGGCCCAGTCAGTGCAGATCACAGCAGAGGACATGGCCATGAGTGAGTGGTCTTTGAACAGTGGGCACCGGGAGGATCCTGCTTCGGGTCTGCTGTCAGAGGAGTTGCTACAGGATGAGGAGACGCTACTCAGCTTCATGAGGGACCCCTCGTTGCGGCCCGGTGACCCTGCCAGGAAGGCCCGAGGCCGCACTCGCCTGCCTGCCAAAAAGAAACCACCCCCACTTCAGGATGGGCCCAGTGCACGGACCACTCCAGACAAGCCACCCAAGAAGCCCTGGGCCCAGGATGCTGGCAGTGGCAAGGGCATGCACGGACCACCCACCAGGAAGCCACCACGGAGGACGTCTTCTCATTTGCCGTCCAGCCCCGCGGCCGGGGACTGTCCTGTCCCAGCAGCACTGGAAAGCCCCCCACCGCTGGCCTCCGAGACCCCGGATGAGACAGCCCTCATGGCTTCCGACTTGAATGTCCAAGTGCCTGGCCCTACGGTGAGCCCCAAGCCCTTGGGCAGGCTCCGGCCACCCCGAGAGATCAAGGTCAGTCGGAAATCTCCGGGTGCTAGGTCTGATGCTGGGACAGGACTGCCGTCTACTGTGGCCGAGAGGCCAAAGGTCAGCCTGCACTTTGACACCGAGGCCGATGGCTACTTCTCTGATGAGGAGATGAGCGACTCTGACGTAGAAGCAGAGGACAGCGGGGTACAACGGGCTTCCAGGGAGGCAGGGGCAGAGGAGGTAGTTCGCATGGGGGTACTGGCCTCCTAACTCACCGGGGCCCTGCCCTGGTCTCCCACAGGGCCTCAGCCCAATCACAACTGCCATTTCCAACTGCTGAGTGTCCCAGACCCACCACTCTGTCGTGGTTTTATTTTTAATATAGAGAGAGTTGTGAATTCCACTCCGTTGTCTTTCCTCTGTGCTGGCCTAGGACGTTAGGATTCCTCCCGTGGCCCTGGCCAGGGACTGCGCCAGGTTCCATGTGCCACCCTGTCCCAGCCCACACAACATCGCCGGGCTTCTGGCTTGATGTAGACAAGGTGAGGGAGAGCTCAGGGCTCCTGCCCGCTGCCACTGGGTGACACAGACTGTCGTTTGGGCATTATTTCATGGCAGATGGGCCATCCCAGGGCCTGCCCCGCCTTGTCCCCCCAGATTGTACTGGGGTCCGTTTTGGGTGGGGGGGTGTCCTGCTGCACTCCACTGATTCCCTAAGGAAGTATAAGGAGTGATACCCAGCCAGTCTATTCACTGTCACAAGCACAAAGAGTTTCTATGAGAAAGCACTGAGGGGGTGCAGGGGGCCCGCTGGCTCCCCAATAGCCCGCAACATCTGAGGCCCGCCCGCCCACCCGCAACCCCCCTCCCTTGCTGCTCTGTCCCTGCCAGTGCCCAGCCCGAGCAGCTCTGGGAAGTGGTTCCCAGAATCTTTCCTGAGCTGTGCTATTTACTCAGGGGACTCCTTAAACAGCCAACCACCTATCCAGGTGGAAGGCTCCAAGGGAGGGCCAGCGCCCAGCCCGGGGCTTGGGGCTCAGATCAGCCCACTGCAGAGAACCACTCCGGGGCTTCAACTTCCTTTTCTTCCTTTGGGGCTAGTCTCGGCCACAGTTGGCCCTCTCCATGTGGAGCTGGCCAGACCAGACCGTTTGCCTTTTGAAGTTTCCTAGTCCTGCTAAGAGATGAGCTTCCTCATTGGTTTCCTTCTGGAAACATCCTTCCAACAAGTGTCGTGGGATCCCGGGGCCCAGGGCAGGCCAGTGTTGGCCTGCTGGGGCTGGTTGAAGTCTTGCTGGATTGTCCTGTGTTCCTCTGTCCCTTGGCGCCTTAACCCCCTTCCCCTCCCTGCTGTACCCCCTTTCCTCTCCCTCTCCAGTCCCCCCCCCCCCCACCTCCAAGTCCCCAGGTCGGTCTGAAGAGTTTTGATGGAGTGGCCCCAGGGTGATAGCTCAGGGAACAAAGGAATTCCGTGAAAAGGTTTTTTTGGTTTTTTTTTTCTTTTACGAATTACTCTTGGGTCACTTCCACCACTGGTAAAGCCAGAACTTCTCCAACCAGAACCTTGCAAAAGTCCAGTGAACCAGTCGAATCATCCTGAGAATGCCAAAGAATATTTTGACCATAATACACAGCCCAGCTCAGACCTGACAACTGTCAACATGAACTTCCTTTTCAAAGGAGTTGGCTAGCACCAGAGTTCCGAGACTCCGTTATTGCACACATCTACAGAGAAGGGCCCAAGGCCGAGGAGGAGGAGGAGGAGGAGGAGGAGGAGGAGGCCGAGGCCGCCGCCACCGCCGCCGCTGCTGCTGTTGGTTTATGGTCCCTGGGCTGGGCCGCTGTGAGTGTGGTCCTAAACTTTGAGTACTCCCCCCACTTTGGGGGGGAAGAATCCTGACTGTGAATCCAGCGTGGTTCCCCCATTGCCACCACACAGATACATAAAGAGCAAATACACAGGACCTTCACCCACCTCGACTCCAAAACTTTCAAGGTACGACAGTGAGTTTGAGCAGAATCAGAAGCAAAGATAATGACTTCAGTTTGGTGGATTGGACAAACACGTCTAATTCAAATGGACTCCGAGGGCGTGGGGTGGACTCCAAGGATCCTGGGCATCGGGATGGCATCGGCTACCACATAGACTTAGTCTGCCTGCTGGTCTTGGTAGTGGTGACAGCGCAGTCAGTGTGAGCATCCCCCGCCCAGTCTCTTGTTTACTGCCTTTGAACAGACCTTCCTTACCCCTGTGCTTTGGGTCACTTCGGGTCGCAACCTCGTCTGCTGGATTGCCTGGTGGTCTGACCTGTGGGACGCAAAGGGCATGGGGGCTTAAAGAACAACCAAACACTGAGGGCTGAGGGAGGAGATGGCCCTGACCACTCTGTTCCACCCTGGGCCAGGGGCTGGGCTCTGTGAGTCGACGTTAGTGATGAGTGCAGTGAATCCAACCCCTTTTTCTGGGCTGCTGGCACTCTCCCCTCGGGACCTGGACTGGGCAGGCATGTGAGGCGCTTTAGGGAGCCTCTGCTTATTTTGGCCTTGGTTCTGGGCGTCTTGGAAGTTGGTGCCTGCTTTGGACTCTATCCACTAGATCCTGCCTGCCATGAAACTCAGCCGTCTGTTACTATGGCTGGTTAGTAGGCCCCTTCACTAGGCCGAGCCCTATGGCAGTCTTCATCAGGCAGCTGTCTCCACTTCTAAGATGTCCGTCAGGCTGCAGGAGGATGAGGACATCCCGTTAGCCTCTCCCCTTAGTTCCTCCCAGACCACTATCCATGGTATAGATGGCTTTGCCACACTCTGACCAAGGCACCTTCTCCAGGCCAGAGGCGGTTCTCTTGCCCACATCTACTACCCCTCTTAGGGAGGCAGAAAGGACTCCTTTCTCATTCTGGCTATTGTACCCTTCCCATCAACCCTGGCTGCCTTCCACCTCATTCCCTCTCATCACAGGACACAGGCTAATGTGCAAGGAAAGTATTTTTGTGTATCATTAAGTGTATTTTGAAACAAGTAAAGAAAAAAGATAGAATGCTCGTTTACTTTATCAAATGGGCTCTGTAAATGGTATGAGAGTCTTTGCCATGTAAGGGCCACAGGTTTGTTGGAGAAACCAGCCACACCCAGGTTCCTGGGCATCAGTGTTGGACTCTGTGTGGTGTGTGTGTGTGTGTGTGTGTGTGTGTGTGTGTGTGTGTGTGTGTGTGAACAGAGCCGCTGTGCACATATGTGTGCATGCACAGACACCCTATGGGACTTGCTAGGGATTCTAGAGAGTCAACTGCCTGATTCTACAGGAACGTGGGCAGCAGGTTAGACTTGGGGTTTCTTCGCCAGTGCCACATATGGTCAACCTGTGCCCGTGCCGGAAGCTCTGCGGAACAATATGTGATCTCTGTAGTAAGGTCCTTGAGGCTACTCTGCCGTGCCCTTGGCCTAGCTGGCCACATTGGCCGAAGAGCCAGAGGTATTGGAGTCGGGGACATTTGGTTGTTCTTTAAGGCCTTTCCTGCCGCCTTCCCTCGCGGATGCACACTTGTGCTCCATCCGAATCACTTGGGGGTGGCGGTGGGGAGGGTGATATGAATGTCACAGGAGGAGACACCTTCTGTCTTTGTTTCAAAGAAAGTGATGTGCCATTTGTTAATATACAAGAGAAATATTGAAAATATATTGAAAAGAGCAATTTTAAATTATTTTTGGCTTATGTTGCAATATTTATTTTCTTGTATTAGAGAAGATTCCTTTGTAGAGAAAAATGTATTTTTCATTACTGCAAAGACCTATTTCTCCTTTTTGTACATTGTCCTTGTTCGCAACCCTTAACGAGCAATAGAATGTCCGGTCACTCCCGCGTGGCCAGTGCCCACTGTGCCCTGCATGATTGTGTTGCTGCTGCTGCTGCTGCTGCTGCATAGTTTCCTGCCCTGTCCTGTCCTGCTCACTCACTGGGACTTCTGGGTTGCAGCCCCCGCCAGGGTCTACATCTAAGGAGCCCACTGCACTCCTCTTGTGTTGGCAATTCAGTTAATAAAGCGATGTTTTCTGTGCTGGCTGCTGTGCGGTTCTGTTGCCCTGGGTGGGTCGGAGACCTAGGAGTCCTGTTGCATGCCTACAACACGATGCTCAGCAAGAGTCCTGAGTTCCAGTGGCGCTTGCAGATGTTCAGCACACCATGGACAGTGCCTTAAGGGAGCCTTTTTGATCTTCAGTGTTAGCCCCTGGCATCCAGGGTCAAGGATGAAGGGGTAACCCAAAATCACAACTCTGGTAAGAGGTAAAGTACCACATCAAAGGCAGGGTTCCCGTGCTCCGACACTACCTCCAGCCGCCTACTGAAAAGTGTGGGAGGGTCTTTTCCAGAATCAGTAGAGAATTCTGCGTAGGCTTATGTTTCATTGTTGGCCAGCCCCTACTCCTTGCCGTGTCTAGGAAACGGTTTCTGGTGCTGGCTGAGGACTTCCGGTCCAGTGGAGACAGACACAGAACACGGAGGGTGCCTCTGAGGAAGTGGCATCATTCCTTCCCTTCATAGTTGGTATGTTGACCACATACTGCTAAGGTGCTGTGCCCACCTAGCCTCCCAGTGGAGACCCAAAGAACCAATAGAAATTGGTGTGGCATGTGCCTGTGACCCCAGCACTTAGGTGGAGGTGGGAGAATGGGAAGTTCAAGGTCATCCTAATACATAGCAAGTTTGGGAGGGATGCTGGCGAGATGTCTGTCATCTGAGATTTTAAAAAGATGGACCTGGTGTGCTTGTAATCCGAGTACAGTTGTCCACTGACCTCCACATGCACTGTTGGGCACACAACTTTTGAAAATTAAAGATCCAGCCAGGAGGTGGTGGCTGTAATCTCAGTACTCGGGAGGCAGAGGCAGGCATCTCTCTGAGTTCGAGACTACCCTGGTCTACAGAGTGAGTTCCAGGACAGCCAGAGCTATTAAACAGAGAAAATCTGTTTTGAAAAACCAAAAAGAAAAAATAAAACCTGGACTACTGTTTACTAAAAAACAGCATCAATTTGATGATTCCACCTTTTTTTTTTTTTGAGACTGGTTCTTACTATTGAACTACCTGATTGTCCTGGTGATAGAAAAAAAAGTGTAGGGGGGGGAGAAAATTAAAAATCTAAAATTACTGTATTATAGCCATCAGTCTCCTTGAGATGATGTGAGCTAATACAATAGTGAGATGAAGTGAATTGTTTATTTCTAAGATTTCCCATCCAGTATTTTTGGATAATGTTGAACCACAGGTAACATACAGATAGTGGAGCTACTGTGGACTGGACCCCATAGCTCTGGGCAGAGTGTGTGCAAGATCCTAACTGGACCCCATAGCTCTGGGCAGATCCTAGCACTGCCTTTATGTTGTGGGATATAGGGAGACACAATAGATTGAAACTGTGGCATCGTATAAGTGGTACCATGCAAATGTCTGTGTCTGGCTCCTCATCACTTAGCGTAGTGCCCTTGAGGCTCATCATGTGTTAGGATTCCCTTTGTAACTCTTTCTCTCCCTCTGAGACGGGGGTCTCCTGTAGCCCAGCTGATCGGGAGCTCTTTACAGCTGAAGATGACTTTGAACCCAACCCCCCTGCTTCCACCCCCTCAATGCTGGGATTACAGTGTGACCGCAACACCTAATCCCTGCCATGCTGACTCGTTGCCATCATGTGGCCCTACTGAGAGGTGGTCGGCCTAGGGGAAGAAAATTGGAAGAGAGCATTGAGACCTCAGCTCTTTCTATTTTTCTCTGCTTCCCTGGTCATAACCTGAGGCTTTGCTATGCACTCCCATGATGCCCTGCTTCTTCACAGGCCCAAGAGCAACAGAGCCCTCTGGCCACAGACTGAAACTTCCATGAGGCAAGTAAGTTGTCCATCTCAGGTGTGTCCTCACAGTGAGGGAAGGCTGAATGACATATGATGCACACAATCTTTTCCTCTTTTGAGACAAGGTCTAGCTTGTATCTGGGGATACAGGCGAGAGCTGCTGTATCCGGATCATATGAAGGACTTAGAATAGTCAAAATTATAGAGACAGAAGCAGGATGGTGGTTGCCAGGGACTGGGAGAAGAAAGCAAGGACATATTTGGTGGGTGTAGTGGTAGGAAGTAGGTGGGTTCCGGAAGCTGATGCCCATCAACGTGTATTATTATATTGTACTGCACTTGGAAATCCTCGAGCTTCTTTTCTATTATTTTACACATGTTGTTAGAAGACCAAGAAGTGATTGTTTTATATTATTTGTCTCCCAGTTTTGTAAAAACTAATACAATGTAAGGGGCTGGAGAGATGGCTCAGCAGTTACAGAGCACGGACTCTTCTTCCAGAGAACCCTGGCTGATGACCGGCACCCACCTGGGTTCTCACAACCTTCCATAACTTCAGTCCCAGGGGATCCTACGCCCTCTTCTGGCCTGGGTGGGTCCTGCATGCAAATGCTATACAGACCCATGGAGAGACAACACCCATACACATAAAATAAAAATGCAAAAATAATAGTAGTAATAATGGGGCTTGAGAGATGACTCAGCAGGAGCACTGGCTGCTCTTCCAGAGGACCCGGGTTCAATTCCCAGCACCCACATGACAGTTCACAACTGTCTGTAGCTCCAGTTTCAGGGGATTTGACACCTTCACATAGACGGATGTACAAGCAAAATACAAACGCACATGAAAATGACATTATCCAGAAGAAGCACTCTGCTCCGAACAATGCCACACAACTGCCTCGCTGCAATGACAGATACATGTTAAACAAAGAAAAACATCCTGAAACATGAAAGGGGTTCAAGCTGGAGACCGAAGTGTAGCTAAAAGGTAGAGGAATCACCTAGCCTGAGGCCCCGGTTCCCCTCCCAGCACCTCAAAGGAATGGGGGAAGGCAATGGGAATACTCAATGGGTTAAGGCCCCTGCTTCCACCCTGACACGTGGTGGAAGAAGAGCGCTAACTTCTGCAAGTAAGCTGTCCTTTCACCTCCACACAGGTGCCTTGGTGCACACACAGCATGCATGCACACACTAATAAAAAAACATAATACAAATATTTGAAAGGAAACCTGATGACTGGGCTGGAGAGATGGCTCCTCAGTTAAGGGTGTTTGCTGTGCTTGCAGAGGCCCCAAGATCAGTCCCCAGAACCCACGTCAGACAGCTCACAACCGTCAGTAACTTCGACTTCAAGGGATAGGACACTCTTCCTCCTCTGGCCTTCACAGGCATGCACACACAGACACACAAATAAAAATATCTCTCTCTGTCTCTCTCTCTCTGTTTGGAGACAGTCTCTCTCCATATAGCCCTAGCTGTCTAAAACTCACTACATAGACCAGGATGGCCTCAAACTGATTGCCTCTGTCTCTCAAGTCCTGGGATTAAAGGTTTGAGCCACCATGCCCAGCCAAAAAGAAATCTTAAAATCAATCAATAAATAGGGCCTTCCCTAGCATATTGGCAACTCCCTTAAAAGTCTCCCAACACTTCAGCTCAAGGCTCCCTTTTCATTACTAACCCCTGGCTTTTCTGCACAGTGGTTTACGAAAATCCTTCTGACCCAGGAGTGAAAAACTCTCCAAATTCCAACCCCTGAGGCAGAGCTCATGCTCAGGGAGACCAGGTGTCTTTGTTACTGTTCTATTGTTGTGAAAAGACACCATGACTATGGCAACTTATAAAAGGAAGCATTTAATCTGTGGCTTGTTTACAGTTTCAAAGGGTCAGTCCATCCATAGTCATCACTAATTGGACACCAAGCATCCAAATGCATGAACCTATGGGGGCCATTCTCATTCAAACCACCATACCAGGTGAGAGCTTTCTAGGTTTGTTTTTAGGGGTGTGTGTGTGTGTGTGTGTGTGTGTGTGTGTGTGTGTGTGTGTGTGTGAATGTTTTGCCTGCGTGTAAATATGTGCATATCCCTGGTGCCCACAGAAGCCAGAAGAGGGAGTCAGAGCTCCTGGAACTGGAATTATGGAAGGTTGTGAGCCACCATGTTCTTGAGAGAACAAGTGCTCTTCTAACCTCTGAGTCAACTCTCCAGGCCTTCTAGAAGGATTTTTAACCTGAGGCCAGCTGAGTGAGGTGGCTGGCTGACAAATGGAGCTAGATGAACCTCCAAACTAGACTTGGGCAGAAAAAAAGACGAGAAAATGTTAATCCATGCAGCCTGGGTCTCTGCCCAATCAGAACACTACACGGATCCTGACTCCATCTGTTGCTAGGTGAAAAGGCCATTGAAAGCATAGGATTAGTTGGGGGAGTGATTATGTAGTGAAATGCTTGCCCGGTCTGGGGTCTTGCCATGTAAATAAATTAGTCTTAGAGCACTTGCCTAGCATGCATGAGACCCTAGGTTCCATCCTTAACATCGCTGGGGGTGAGGATGGGAGGAGATGAAGGGAAGTGAAGCCATCTGAGTGGTTGGGGCTATGACTTAGCTGGTATAGTATAGAAAGACCTGGGTTCCAGCCCCAGCACTGGGGTGGGAGTCGGGGAGTGGAGGCAGGAGGATCACAAAAGTTCAAGGTCATCCTCTACTATATGTTGAATTTGAGGCCAGCCTGGACTGCATGCTATTGTTATAATAATAATAATAATAATAATAAAGCCATGTGTGGTTGTCTGGGGGATGAGGAAAAGCAGGGAACAGGGCCCAGGGATGCTGGAAGGCTGACATCCATGAGGCCTGGGCTGCTCAGGCAGGTTTTGAGACGTGTTCTGAGTGGCATCCATTCCAAGGTAGACTGGAGCTGGGTCCACACATTTGTATTTGGTAGTTAGCCTCACTCATGTTTCCCTCCCTCCTTAGCTCCCATCAAACAGTATGTAGCCATCTGAGCATAGAACATGTGTTTGAACGCACTGTGAAAGAAGAATGTAAATTTCTAGTGTGAATGCACTAGAAATAGATTCGTGTGGGCCCCGAGCTCCTGGAGAAACACAGCCTGCATTCTGGCCCTTCTGAGCTCTTCTTCGTTTGCTAAATGCCTGCCTGGGCCATTTCCGCAGGGTGGTCAAGAGGCCACCCAGATGTGGATTTAAGGACACTGAGATGGACTGTTGGGGGGTCCAAGTTTATTGGAAGAGGTAGTTAATGCCATAGACAGACAGCATGATGGGGCCTCTGAAGACAGGAATCAGGGTCTGCATAGGGGAAGTGGGGTTGAGGGTGGGGGTCTCTTCTCTCATTGTTTTGAGGGTGGGAGCGGTTTTATCGAAAGACTCTCAGGTTCCCATTCAGGAGGCAGGGAAGGGTTGGAGAGCAGGATGTGTGGTCAACAACATCCCCTTTAGGTAAACTCACTTCACCAGGTGGGAAATCCGGGTCCCTGGAAGTCTGTTAGCTAGAGGTGGTATCTGGTGGGGGGAGGGGGGATGGCTGCTGCAGGAATGTGACCTGGGCTGCGTTCTAACATCAGATTCTTTTTTAAAAATACATATTTGTTTCGTTTTTAACCATAATGTATGTATCTGTGTGGGTATGCACACATATACTCTGGGTTCCCAGGGTTTTAGACCATCTGGAGCTGGCGTTACAAGCAGTTGTAAACTGCCCAAAGTGGATGCTGGGAACCGTCTTGTTTTCCGCAAGAGCAGGGCATGTCCTTAACTGCTGAGCCATCTTTCCAGCCCCTTTCATAGTACATTCTTACAAAGTAGACGAAAGGATGATGTTCCAAAGGTATTGAGGGAGAGATGAGTGCTGGCAGCTGGGCCACTGCCCAGAGGCGAGGTGGCCAGCTGGGTTTGTTTACTGACTTGCACTTCCTGGAATCCGAGCTGGTAACCAGCCCTGTTAGTTTCTCATGGGCCTCCATAAGCCCGCCGGGGCAACTGTGGTCTGGGGTCGGGGCAGGTACTAACTTGGTGCAGTTCCCTGACAAGGACTTGTTGACAACAGCTGGTGGGGACCAGAGACAAAGTACAAGGGGTGACAGTCAGCTGCTTGAGCCAAAGAGACACAGCTGTCAGCATTCTGAGTCTCAGGCTCTCCTCAGCTGTGATCACCCAGCACACCTGAAACCTTGTAACCCGAGAGCACCGTGGGCCGAGGAATCTGGACCTCCTCCTTCTCCCTCCCCCAAGGAATGTTCCATTGCTGTGGATTGAGTGTTGTGATCAACATGAGACTCAGAAGGTCAGCCAGAGATGCGCAAGGAAAAGCAAGAGGGAAAGCAGCTTGGCAAAGGCCTCCCTGCGTCCATAGGCATAGGCTCTGCCTGATGCTGTTCCCAGGATCCGAGAAGCTAGCTGGTTCTGTTATCAGTTGTTTGGGATTTTGGACTGCAAAGACTTCTCCTGCCTCCACCCGCTCCTAGCCAAAGAAGCATCTTCCTGTCTCCTGGAAGGTCTTGGATACTGCTGTACGGGCATATCCAAGACGAACTGCCATCATCTTCAGACATGCAGATGGGTCTCCTTGCGAAAGATCAGTAAACAAAAAAGGAAAGGAAGGAAGGAAGGGAGAGAGAAAGAAAGAAAGGAAGGAAGGAAGAAAGAAAGAAAGAAAGAAAGAAAAAGAAAGAAAGGAAGGAAGGAAGGAAGGAAGGAAGGAAGGAAGGAAGAAAGGAAGGAAGGAAGGAAGGAAGAGTCTATGCAAAAAAAAAAAAAAATCATCCCAGCTGGGTTTGTTGACTCTTGAGTTCCCCATAGAAGGGAGTGGGGAGGGTCATGGGACCCTCACCGAGGACTATCCAGATACTCTTTTTAGCCAATCATATTGCATTATTTTCTAACTGCATGAGGCCTCGGGGGGCTTGGAAGGTCTGAAAGAAGGGGGCTCCTTCTATGCAACCACAGAAGCCATCGTCCATTCTGGGTACTCACCTTGTAGTGCCGCTGCTAGGGATCACCCACAGTCCTTTGCGACCCCTCACCCTTACTCTGTAAGTAACCTTAGTAAACCCATCAGCTCCCTAGGGTGAACTTTGGTGGAATCAAACTTTGGCTTGTCTATGGGACCGAATGAGGAGCAGGGTAGAGTATTCCTAGTCCCCGCCCCCAACCCCCTGGTGAAAATTCTCTCATAGATATGATACAGGGCACTGAGACAGAGATTGTTTGTGGAGGCCAAAAGAGTTACCTAATGCCATAGACAGACATGGATCTGAAGAGAGGAAATCGGAGCCCACGTGACCAAAGTGGAGGCTCTTATATAGCTTTCTTCCTTTTTTTTTTTTTAAGTCAGGGTTTCTCTGTGTATCCTTGACTGTCCTGGAACTTTCTCTGTAGACCAGCCTGGCCTTAGATCAGGTTGGCCTCGAACTCAGAGATCTGCCTGCCACCTCTAGCCTCCTGAGTGCTGGGATTAAAGGCACGCACTACCACACCTGCCTTTCTTTTTGGGTTTTTTTGTTTGTTGGTTTTTTGTTTTTTTT
Source organism: Peromyscus californicus insignis (assembly GCF_007827085.1). Taxonomy (NCBI): domain Eukaryota; kingdom Metazoa; phylum Chordata; class Mammalia; order Rodentia; family Cricetidae; genus Peromyscus; species Peromyscus californicus. Next base: position 71,451,045 of record NW_026294551.1, read on the forward strand.
TTGTTTTTTTTTTTTTGAGACAGGGTTTCTCTGTGTAGTTTTGGTGCCTGTCTTGGATCTCACTCTGTAGCCCAGGCTGGCCTCAAACTCAGAGATCCACCTGGCTCTGCCTCCCGAGTGCTGGGATTAAAGGTGCGTGCCACCATGCCTGGCTTTCTTACAACTTTCTGAGGAGGGTGGTTACACAACGCAATCCAGGCTCTCAAATCCTCGGGCAAGAGGACGGGAAAGGGGGAGGGGGAGGGGGAGGGTGCGTGGCCACAGGAATGCATCCTTTTGAGTTAAATTCACCTCCCCAGGTGAGAGACTGTTCGTCCTAACTGGGGACTCAGAGTGTCCTTAGCTGGACACCTGTCAGGATCCGTGAGAGGGCTAGGTATGCGTTGTGGCCTGAGCAGCAGCTGGGTTTTTAAACAAGTATTATTTTTATTTTACGTGTATTGCGTGATTTGCCTGCATAAATGTATGCACTCCTGTACATGCTTGGTGTTAGGTTATTTAAGGCTGCTGTAGAGAGATTGAAGCGGGAAAGAAAGGCCTGGTCCGACCTTAAGACCTTAAGTGGAACCATGTTTATGCACGGCGAGGAGGCACTTTTGTCACCCACCTGTATGGGCGGCAAAATACCCACAAAAGATGGAATGCGGCCCCTTATAGGGCGGGAACTAGCACATCGCAGTCCCTCCCTTCCGGAACTGCCTGATCTGGCCGCAAGGGAAGCTGGGAAGTGTAGTCTTTTTTAGCAGAAACTCTCACTTGGTGCTCATCCTGAGACCCGAAGAGGGTGTTGGATTTCCTGGTATTGGAGTTACAGTTGTTTATGAGCCCGCCTGGGGTTGCTGGGAACCGAACCTAGGTCCTCCGCAAGAGCAGCAAGTGCTCTTAAGCACTGAGCCTTCTCTCCAGATCCAGCAGCTGAATCATAACATTACATTCTGAAACCCATCCTCCCTTCCGGATAAGGTCTCACTCAGGCTAGTCTTGAACTTGTGGCTGTCGACTCTACTTCCGCGGCCAGGAGTGCTGGGATTGTGACTAAAGCTGTTCTGATCAAAGCCTGGCTTTGCCGGGGCTAACCACACAGACTCTGCCATTCCTCCACAATACGGCAATTACCCAGACAATAGTGAAAGCAGAGAAAGGAGATTTAGTCAGTGTGGCCACTTTGGGGAGGGGAACAGATAAAGAGCTTCAGTGACACCCCCCTTCCCGCACTCCAAACCCATCTTCAGGGTCCTGACATGAGGTTTAGGTTTAAACAAGGCAAGAGGCATGCCATCTTGGTCAAGGCGTGGTCCACCCGTCACTGAGCGTCACTGTCTGTCCTCTAAGGTGGGCTGACTGTTGTCAGAATTAAATCTCTCTCCAGGAGACGAGTCCCTCCTTTAGCTGGCACCAGGACTTCAGCCTCTTCCTTCTGGGGAATTTCAGGTTTCTTGGGGACCCCTGTTTCAATAGGTCAAATGGAGGGGCAGATGCATCTCTGGACCGACCTCAGTCCTGTAAGGACTGTTACGGGTTACAAGTGTGAGCTGCCAACTTCCCAAATACATCCTGTTTATGGTCCTCTGGGGCCCTCACATTGCAGACATCTGATCTAGTTCAATTTTACTATATGGTCACTGAGCAATTTTCTAGCTGTCAAGGTTTGTTGGCACTGGACTTTCCAAATGCAGTATTTTCTAGGGTGTCCCCTCCTCTGACTCCACTATACCCTGCTCAATGGATGGACTCCACCACCTTGTTCAGGCAAAGCCAGTCCCAGGCCAGAGGTCAGATATGGCCTCAGCTGTCTCAAGGGTCTGCCCCTAGGACTCAGCCAGGTGCTTTGTGGGTGAACAGTACTTACTATTTCAGTAACTTCAGCTTGTGTGGTGTTTTTAGTTTTTGTACTGCTGGACCTTATGCATGCTCTCATCCTGCAGCCCAGTGTGTGTTCTAGTTTTACTTTAGACCAGAATCTTCTACAGTGCCTCCACATGTCAGTGTACAAGCTATGGCCAGTGTGCCATTTTAAGGACACATCTCAGGATAATCCTGACTTCAAACAATCTTTCTTGATCCAATGGCCCATGTGCCCATGAGCCCAGGGAGCAATGGCTCTAAGCTTAGAAAACAAGCACACGCCTTTAGTCCCAGTCCTCGGGAGGCAGAGGCAGGTGGATCTCTGTGAGTTCAAGGCCAGCCTGGGCTACAGAGCGAGATCCAGGACAGGCACCAAAACTACACAAAGGAAACCCTGTCTCGAAAAAGCAAAAAAAAAATAAACCAAAAAAAACAAAATAAATAAATGAATAAATAAATAAAAATTAAAAAAAAGAAAGAAAACAGGTCATGTGTCATACAATGTTGGTGTTGGAATCAGCATTGGGCCTAAAGAACTTACCATAGCAGTTACAAAATGGGCTGGGGCTGGTGGCTCCGTGGGTAAAGGCACACCTGGTGGCCTGAGTTTGACCCCAAAATTCACAAGGGGAAAGGAGAAAACTAACCCCCCCCCAAAGCTGTCCTCTGCTGGCCACATGTATGCAGCAGCACATGTGTGTACATGCATATGCACATGCACACGCACACATATTCACACACTGTCTTAGTTAGATTTGTATTCCTCAGAAGAGACCACACCATGACCACAGCAACTTTTATAAATGAAAACATTTAATTGAGGGGGCTCTCTTACAGTTTCAGAGGTTCAGTCTATTATCATCATGGTGAGGAGCATGGTGGCATGCAGGTAGATGTGGTGGTACTGAAGCTGAGGGTCCTACATCTTGACTCGGAAGCAACAGGAAGTTGACTGACTCACACTGAGGGAAGCTTGAGCAAAAGAGACCTCAAAGCCCACCCCCACAGTGACACACTTCCTCCAACAAGGCCACACTTCCTAATAGTGCCATCCCTTTGGGGGGCATTTTCTTTTAAACCACCACACACAGGCATGAACACTTCAATAGTAAAATACTATAAATGGGTTGAAGGCTCGGAAAGGCCCACCCTAGACTCCTGTCTCCTCCTCTCAACAGGCTAACTTTAAAGGCTAACTTTAAATCCTTGATCCTCCTGCCTCCATCTCTGGGTACTGAGATTATGAGTATCCATCCATTAAGATTTATTTACTTTTTTTTTCTTTTTCTTTTGGTTTTTCGAGACAGGGTTTCTCTGTAGTTTTGGAGCCTGTCCTGGATCTCGTGCTATAAACCAGGCTGGCCTCAAACTCACAGAAAGCCACCTGCCTCTGCCTCCCAAGTTTTAAATGAGGATTCACTATATAGCCCAAGCTGGTCTCAAACTGATGGCAGTCCTCCTACCTCAGTCTCTTGAATGTTGGGATGACAGGCCTATGCCAGCACGGTAGCCCCCAGCTGGCGGGCTGTAGGAAATGCCTGCTGAATGACTAACAGGAAAAGAGAAAGAAACGGAGCCCTAGAGCCTAAGCTGGACTCTGGCGCTTCCACACACACTTAGTTAAATACCTGGAAACAATTACAGTTTGCCTCCATGTAAGTGTTTGAGAAAGAGAGACTCTGACCGACAGCCCTCCAGTGAGGAGATGCCCTGTCCTCATTTTGTCCAGGGCAATACTGAAGGATGATTACATAAAAGGCTGCCCCGCCCCCGGTAATCAAGACTGACAGCTGGCGAATCCAAGGGGGCCTCCATGGCTACCTGACTGCCAGACGATGCATGGGGCCTGTTGATTCTCTGCCTGGCCCCAAATAGAAGCTGGGGTAGGGAGAAACTCCAAGACCGTTCTCTAAATAGCTCCGCGCCCTGCCATCTGCTGCCAGGCGGTCGGGGAAGGAAAGCAGCCCCGGCTGGCTTCCCCAGGAGCTGTTGAGCGTTTGAGCGTGGTCCTGGAGTCACAGGGTTTTGTCTGCAGGGGAGAGCACTTAGATTCTCTACAGCCAGAGTGGGTTAAAGCTCTCCCGCCTTGACTTACTGAGGGTCCCCCCCCCCCTTCTCAGTATTGAAGGCCCTAAGCGGAGGGAAGTCAGGGTGCTTTTCTCTAGACTGCGACCAACCTTGTCTGGCTTCCTAACCAGGGACTAGAAACCAACTCAAGCTTAAGGTCTGGTTGGGGGCAGTGAAAACCTGAGATCTAGATGAGACCTGGAAGGTGGTGCCAATTCTTGGTCGTGTTTATATCCTCTCAGCTTTCCGCAACGTGGCCTGTGCCAGATGAAATAGGACTGCAGTCCCACTGAATTGCATATTAAACTTTCTTTGTGTTTTTTCCTTTTTTTTTTCCCTTCTGTTTTTCTGTGTAGCCCTGGCTGTCTTGGAACTCACTCTGTAGACCAGACTGGCCTGAACTCGTAGAGATCCATCTGCCTCTACCTCCCCAGGCCTGGGATTAAAGATGTGTGCCACCACTGCCCAGCACATGCAAACTTTTTAAGTCACTTTTTCTTAACATTTTATTTATTATTTTTATGTGTATGGGTGTATGTCTGTGCTTCACATGCATACAATGCCTGTGGAGGCCAGAAGAGGGCGTCAGATCACACTGGGACTGGAGACAGTTGTGAGCTGCCATGTGGGTGCTGGGAATTGAACCTTCCTCCGGAAGAGCAGCCAGGTGCTCTAAACTGCTGAGCCATTTCTCATGCAAATTCTTTTTTTTTTTTTTAAAGATTTATTTATTTATTATATATACAGTGAGTGTTTGGCCTGAGGGCCAGAAGAGGGCACCAGATCTCATTATAGATGGTTGTGAGCCACCATGTGGTTGCTGGGAATTGAACTCAGGACTTCTGGAAGAACAGCCAATACTCTTAACCTCTGAGCCATCTCTCCAGCCCCATGCAAATTCTTTTGAGTAGAGGAAGTCTGTTCTCCATTAACCCAAACCCCAGGAGCCAGTAAGGAAGAAAATTTCATTTTATTTTTTCACAGTTATCTGCCTGTTTGTCATGCCCAGTGGTCATCACTGACACCATTGTGACATTTTTTTTTTTAAATCTTATTGTATGTGTCTAGGTGTTTTATCTGTATGTATGTGTATCACATGTGTGTTTGGTGCCCAGGGAGGTCAGAAGAGGACATCAGATGGTTGTGTACGGCCACGTGGGTGCTGAGAACTGAACAGGGGTCCTCTGAAAGAGCAGCCACTGCTCTTAACCACTGACCATCTCTCTAGTCCTGCCATAGCAACATTGGGGGAGGGGGGGAGGGGAGGGTAACAGAGATACAGTGATAGTTTTAAAATTTAAAATTTCCCCAGGAAATTCTGTACATGCTGGAGAACCTCTGTGTAGGTAAAACCATGGGCGGCTAAGGAAATGGGTCGGTTGGTGAACTGGTGAAGTGCTAGCTATTCAAGCAGGAGGACCTGAGTTTGAACCTCAGAGCCCACTTAGAAACCTAAGTGTGGCCAGGTGGTGCATGCCTTTAATCCCAGCACTCGGGAGGCAGAGCCAGGGGGATCTCTGTGAGTTCAAGGCCAGCCTGGTCTACAGAGCAAGATCCAGGACAGGCACCAAAACTACACAGAGAAACCCTGTCTCGGGGGGAAAAAAAAATCTAAGTGTGATGGCCTGTGCTTTTAAACCAGGTGGACACAGCTCACTAGCCAGGCAGCTAGCCTAATCAGTGAACTTCAGAACGGTGAAAGACATTGATTTAAAAAACAAGATGGAAGCCAGACAGTGGTGTAGCTGAAGTTTTCCTGGTCCAATCCTCCCCCCACCATCCCACAGCCACTCAGACCCAAATGAACACACAGAGGCTTATATTAATTACGAACTGTATGGCCTAATGGCTCAGTGCCGTGGGATAGTCTGTATGTCAAATGTGTTGCTGATTGGTCAATAAATAAAACACTGATTGGCCATTGGCTAGGCAGGAAGTGTAGGCGGGACAAGGAGGAGAATAAAGCTGGGAAGTGGAAGGCTGAGTCAGAGAGACACTGCCAGCCGCCATGATGACAAACAGCATGTGAAGATGCCGGTAAGCCATGAACCATGTGGCAAGGTATAGATTAATGGAAATGGATTAATTTAAGCTGTAAGAACAGTTAGCAAGAAGCCTGCCACAGCCATACAGTTTGTAACCAATATAAGTCTCTGTGTTTACTTGGTCGGGTCTGAGAGCCTGTGGAACTGGCGGGTGAGAGAGATTTGTCCTGACTGTGGGCCAGGCAGGAAAACTCTAGCTACAGCTCAGGCTTCTGGCTAGCTAGCTCTTACATCTTAAATTACCCCATTTCTATAAATCTATACTTTGCCACGTGGCTTGTGGCTTACCAGTATCTTTACATCTTGCTTCTCCTGGCAGTGGCTAGCAGCAGCTCCTTGCTCTCTTTTCTTCTCTCCTATCTCTCCAGTTAGAATGTCCCACCTAACTTATTCTGCCTCACCACTGGCCAAACAGCTTTATTTATCAACCAATCAGAGCAACGCATTTTTATAGCATACAGAATGACATCACCCATCACGGTGGTGGCGCACGCTTTAATTCAGCACTGAGGAGGCAGAGGCAGATGGATCTCTGTGCGTTCGAGGCCAGTCTACAGAGTGAGTTCCAGGATAGCCAGGGCTGTTACACAGAGAAACCCTGTCTCAAAAAGCAAAATAAAAAAAATAATAAAATAGTAAAACGTGATCAATTTAACACAAGAACGTGTAACAGCTAGCTCTTCTTTATAACTATACAAAGGCAAACAGAAATGTCTTGAGTCATGCTGGATGCTCTGGACACACTGTCCTTAGAATCCACACTGACTTCAGCTCTACAGCACTGAGAGTTCAAATGAGTGTAACACCGAGCCATTTCCCAGCAACTTACCAATGTGCTCTGCGTTCAGCTACACACTTGCTTCATTAAAAAGTACCCTGGCTCCATTCCCCAAGTGCTGTGGACTCCAATGGCAGCCGACTGATCACTAGGCCATGAGGAGCAGGGAATGTGGAAACCCGTATGAGGTTGGCCATTTGGACAGGAATCTTTTCTGTTTGATATTTGGTAATGAATTTGGTTCTGAAATCTCAACAGGAACTATAAAATTGCCATCCTCGTTTACTCCTGAAACTCCCAAAATAATTCAACTAAAATGTAAACATAACATCCCGTTTTAAAGACTCGCTGGACTGTGCCCGCACTTCCATGTGGCTTCTCCAAAAAGTCACTGTTGGTATCGATTTCCCCCAGGGTGGGGCACACTGAAACCAAGCTTGCTCTGGAGTACACTGCTTCATCTGATATCTTTGTGTTGTGTAAGAAAGTGTCACCAAAGTCCTGAGCAATCATGGAGGGTCAGTGTTCTTGATGGTTCAGAAAGGTACCTTCAGCAAACTGTGGACTCCTCCTGTACTGGAGACCTTTTAAATCCCGGCTAGCCTACAATGTCAAGGGAGGACATTGACTGGACTCTGGACTGAGAAGGTCTTAACAGAATCCAAGGACTTCCTCATGGAGGAGCTATCACACTTTCTATAGTTGAGCCTAAGGCCGGTAGCAGTAACACTTTCACACGGGCTTGCTGGTTTTGTTTTGTTTTGTTTTTGTTGTTGTTGTTGATAAAATGTAAAAACCTGATCATGCTTGGAAATGCATGTCTTTAATGCCACAATTCCTGAGGCAGAGGTGTGAAGATCTCTGTGAGATCAAAGCCACCCTGGAGTACCAGGCTATCCAGGGCTATACAGACACTGTCTGAAATAGACAAAAAGCATTAAGTTGAAATTTAGATTAACAATAACAGATGAGAAGCTTCAATGTGTAGTTTTGATAATTTCGCTCTTGATCAGAACATAACTATTTTTCTTAACTCAGTGTAGAACATTTTTTAAGAGAGGGTCCAGTTCTGTTGTCCACTCTGGCCTTGAACTTTGTGACTCTCCTACCTAATTATAGGAGAACACTACCACGTTTATTTTTGCTTTTGTGGGAGTGGGGTTTATCAACCAGACAGAGCCTTATGCTGTACCTCAGGCTGGGCTCAAATGTTTGGAACAGTTTCTGCCCCAGCTACCCAGAAGCTGGGATTACAGGTATGAGCTACTATACCCAGTTAGATGGGTATAGAACCTTTTTTATATTAATATAAGTAACCATTTATTTTCTATTTATTTTGTATTAAGGGCTTTATATCTCTTTTGTTTGTTTTGGGTTTTTTGTTTTGTTTTGTTTGTTTTCCGAGACAGGGTTTCTCTGTGTAACAGTCCTGGCTGTCCTGGAATTCACTTGGTAGACCAGGCTGGCCTCGAACTCACAGAGATCCACCTGCCTCTGCCTCTGCCTCCTGAGTACTGAGATTATAGGCATGCGCCACCACTGCCCAGCTCTGCTTTATATCTCTTAATCTCTATTTTTTGTCATGCTTTCTTGAATTTTTGAAACATCACCAATTTTTTTATATGTTTAAACAATACAATACAAACAATACTAAATTTGTTTTTTTTTTTTTTGTGCCAGGGATTGAACTCATAGCTTGTACATGCTAGACAAGCACTCTACCACTGAGCTCCATGCTCCATCCACACACCTCCTTTTTTTAAGATTTACTTTTATTTTACGGATTCGAGTGTCTTGCCTGTGTGTGTGTGTGTGTGTGTGTGTGTGTGTGTGTGTGTGTGTGTGTGTAAAGTGCACCATGTGCATGCCTCTGGCAGAAGGGTTGCTGCCAGATGCAGCAGCTCCCTTTCTAGACAGGTTAGGAGCATCCTCTATCATCATCTTTGTTTCTTTGATCCCAGTGTCAGAGTAGGAAAGGAGGTTTGAGAGCAAGCCACCTTAGAGTAGGAAGCATTTCCCCCTCCGGAGAACTCTTTGGCTGGGGCATAGAGTGGAGTCTGAGGAGCTCGGAAGTTTTTTGGAACTGTACCACCCCCCCAAGATGAGTGGCTTGGTGGCGCTCCATTACTAGTTGGCTTTCAAGAGCTATTAGAAGTACAGACCTTAGTTGGGCAGTGGTGGCACACACCTTTAATCCCAGCACGTGGGAGGCAGAGACAGGTGGATCTCTGTGAGTTCGAGGCCAGCCTGGTCTACAGAGTGAGTTCCAGGACAGGCTCCAAAGCTACAGAGAAACCCTGTCTTAAAAAAATAAAAATAAAAATAAAAATACAGACCTTCCTTTTGTCTGGCGACATCCAGCAGACCTTTTCATCTTGTTTGGCATCCTCTCGCTTGGCCCGGTCAGTCTCCTCCAAAGTATAGTCTGGGCATTAAAGCAGGTCAACCGAAACCTAGAGGGGACCGACTGGTTCTAGGGACACCTCCCAGGCAGCCAAGTCTGCTCTCCTGTTACCATGTGTTTGAGGGTCTCCCTTTTGCTGTCCCTTGCAATGCACAATGGGTACTTCCTTGGGTAGCCAGATGGCTTCTAAGAGTGTCAAGATCTCCTCTTTGTTCTTGATCTTCTGGATGGAGGTGAGGATCCCTCTTTCTCGGTACAGGGCCCCATGTATGTGGGCTGTGGTAAAGGTGGACTGGCTATCAGTATATATAGTGACAGACTTGTCTGTTCCCCAACAGAGTGCCTGAGTAAGTGCTAGGAGCTTGGCTCACTGAGCTGAGGACCCTTGGTTAAGTAATTGCAACCAAACAGTCCCATCCTGGGTTTCCACTGCAGCCCCGTTGTACCTGATTCCATTCTGGACAAAACTGCTCCCCTCAGTATACAGTACCTCATCCACCTTCTGCAACAGGGCATTGGTCAGTTCAGGCCTGACAGCTTGACTCAGGTCCATTACCTCAGGGCAGTCACGCAGAGGTTCTGCAGGGACGTCATCTGGTAACAGGCTAGCAGCAGGGTTGAGGGCTGATGTTTTACAGAATCTGGTATGGGGCTGGTCCAGGAGCAGTGCTTGGTAATGAGTCACCAATGTGTTTGACATCATCTTTCCAGAGTGCCCAATAGGATGGCATCAACCAATTGTGGGGCAGCCAGGAACACTGCCTGTTCTAGTCAGCTTTCTTAGCCTCCTTCACCGAAAAAGCTACTGCCGGAATACACACTGGCCACCCAACCGAGATTGGGTCAAACCTCTTGGATAGATAGGCCATCAGCAGCTTCCAAAGCCCCAAGAATTGAATAAGAATTTGCTTTGGCCGGGCGGTGGTGGCGCACGCTTTTGGTCCCAGCACTCGGGAGGCAGAGCCAGGCGGATCTTTGTGAGTTCGAGGCCAGCCTGGTCTACAGAGCGAGATCCAGGAAAGGCGCAAAGCTACACAGAGAAACCCTGTCTCGAAAAACCAAAAAAAAAAAAAAAAAAAAAAAGAATTTGCTTTGCGGTTCCCGGCCCTCATCTACATAGAGCTGGAAGGGTTCATTGATGTCCAGGACCCAGGGCCGGGGCGGACACCAGGGTTTTCTATAGGACTTTAAAAGCCTATGTCCTCTGTCTTGATTATTGTAGACTTTTGGAACTATTTTTAACAGCTGGGACCTAGTCATATCCTAAAGTCCCCCCCCCCTTTTTTTTTTAATATCTGGGGCCAAATGCAGAACAAAAGCAATCTTTTTTTTTTTTTTTTTTTAGCAGCCTGGAGAAGCCTGTCACATCTTCTTGGTCAGTGTCAGAAGGTAAAATCCGTCATATCTAGGCTGCACTGTCTGGCATTGATCCTTTGGCCCAGCCTGGGGACGGCTTTTCTACTCTTTTTAGAGAAGAGTAGGTTTTGATTTTTCCAATTATACACATCATTGGTTGAAAAGGTAACATAAACTTGTGGAAATGAAAAACGACTATACTCGATTATCATGATTGCTTCCGATCTGGAGAAATATAAATAATATGGATTTACAGACAGAAAAAAAAAATAAACAAAATCAGGGAGACCTAAGGCAGAGCAACTGGTCCCCATTTTTTTTTTTTAGGCACCATCTAAGATGAGCATGCCAGCCTGCTCTCCTCCGCATGAACAAAGGCTGACTCAAAAACAAAAATATTGGCACTTTTCATTTTTGTTAATGATGGGAGTAGTTTCAGGCATTAAGAGCTTTTTGGGGAATTAAAACGCTTTAAACAACTAACCATAGCTGTAGTCGTGAACAGAGCAGTAACATGTGAACACTCACAGTAGTTATCACATGCAGAAGCCAGGGCTTTGTGCTATGGGAGCTGAGTGCCAGCGAGATAAAGACGGCCCCAAACAAGCTTTCATCTTCCTCCTCTCGGGAAAGCACGCATGCCCAGTGCAGAGGAGCCGCAGGATGGGAGCAGAGCCCCACCTTAGAGCCATGGCTTCCCCTGGGCAACGCAGGTCTCTAAGCTAGGCTGCTCCCTTTGGGAGCCCTGGGAGTGACTCTCAATGTGGACAGCCGGGTCATCTGTCACTAGTCTTGACAAGGAATCACTAAATTCCGAGAGTTGCTAGTGTGGGGTGAAGAGCCTGCAGGACAGGATAGGCCACAGACAGCGGCCGTGGTAGCAATGGCCGGTGGAATGACTGGTAAGGAAAATGGAGGATTCGGAACCCTGGAGTCAGGCACTGGACTCCAACTGCTGTGTGCTAAGGGCAAGGGCTTCAGCACCATTCTGACATCTGAAGGAACCTCCGTGCCCATCAGCCACCCTCTCCTATGTGTGATATTAAACCCTCACATTTTCAGAGCACACTAGCCACATATGATACACCCAAATGAAACAGTTGTGCAACAAAGAGCCAAATGTTGGAGTTTGTTTTATTGCATGACGTTTGCATAAGAAAAAGTTGTCTTGAAAACGGTAAGGCATCATGCAATCACTGATAAGCAGATTTTAACTGTACATAAGATAGGCAGACAATCTAAAATTGAAAAACTATTTCCAAAAAGTACATAAAAGTTTCACATGATGAGCTTTTAAATATGGTTTATATTTGTAGTTTCACATCGTTAAAAAGTGCTTCAAATGTACTGCTGGGAAGCTGATCTTTATAAACGGTGATGGGGTTGATGTGGGGCTGTAAACTGTAAAAACTATCTGTATGGAATTAGAAAGCTAACATTGTGATATTCAAACTTGAATCAGTTTGCAATTTCCACTCAGGTAGATATATTAATAATCTAAAAAACACCTATTCTGAAACCAACAAAAGTCTATTGAATTCAAGTTATGCATGTTGGGGGATGATCTCAGAGGCCCGGATGTGAGCGGGCAGGGTGGCTGCTAATCGATGTACTGGGCCATCCAGCGGAAGCCTTCTCCATAGCCTTGCCTTTTCAGCACACTGCACATGAACACTTCCAGAGGCCTGGCGTTCAGCTCCTTCAGCGACACACTGCCCTGGAAGAGAAGAGAGCTGTTGGGTTGGGGTTTCACGGAATAAAAGTTCTACTCGCAGCATATTGCAGATTCTCCTTCAGAACAAAGGACATCAATGATAAAGCCATGGTTGCTTAGAATCCAAGTCCCCTTACACATGAACTTCTTCTTACTCTACTGTGACAATGTGGCCAATGAGTGGGAAAGCCATGAGCTTGGGAGGTACACAGAAATAAAACAGCCATCTGAGCATGGAGGCACGCCTGTTTTTCTAGCACTCAGGAACCTGAGGCTGGAGGATCTCAAGCTCCAGGCCAGCCCAGGCTAGAAAGTAAGACCCTATCTCAAAAATCAAAAAAGAGGGCTGGAGAGATGGCTCAGAGGTTAAGAGCACTTGGTTGCTCTTCCAGAGGTCCTGAGTTCAATTCCCAGCAACCACATGGTGGCTCACAACCATCTACAATGAGATCTGGTGCCCTCTTCTGGCCTGCAGGCTGAACACTTGCTGTATACACAATAAATAAATAAACCTTTAAAAAAAAAAAAAAAAAGTCCAAATCTTCTTGGCTGACATTTAAGATAACATTCTGCAAGGTGGTGGCATATCCCTGTAATCCCAGCACTCAAGAAGATCTAAGTTCAAGGACAGCCTTGGCTACAGTGAGACCATTGCTTAAAACTGGTGGGGAACAGATCATTACGAAGAAGGCACAGAGGGCTAGGATGAGCATAGAGCGCTGAGTCCCGTCCTCTGCTGCAGTATTTCTTTGCCCTGAAAGAGCATGTGTGAACTGAGGAGGTTCTGTTTATAAACCATGAAGTTCACTACATGGCTTATCTGGGAATACTTCTTTTCTTTCTTTCTCCTTTTGGTTTTGTTGAGACAGTGTCACTATGCAGCACCCAGGGTAGTCTTAAACTTGTCATCCTCCTGCCTCAGCTTCCCAAGTACTGGGATGTTAGACATGCAGCACCATGTCCTGTGGCTTTCTGGAACTTTTCGGTACTAACATGCCCCACCCCATGCCTCAACAAATCCACTATAAATAAAAATAGCTCTAGCTAGGCCATGGTGGTGCACGCCTTTGGTCCCAGCACTTGGGAGGCAGAGGCAGAAGGATATCTGTGAATTTGAGGCCAGCCTAGTCTACAGAGTGAGTTCCAGGACAGCCAGGACTGTTACACAGAGAAACCCTGTCTAGAAAAAAAAAAAAAAAAAAAGAAATAAAGAAAGGAAGGAGCTTTGGTGGAGTGATTGGTTGGTGTGGCTATTTATATTAACAAAAGAATAGTGTGTCCTGGCTGGAGCTGGAGAGACAGCCCAGTGCTTAATAGCAATTGCTGCTGCTCTTCGAGAGGACTTAGGTTGGATTCTTGGCACCCAAGTGGCAGCTCACAACAGTCTGTAACTCCAGTTCCAGGGGGTGCTCTCTTGTGGCCTCCTAGTACACCAGGCATGTATGTAGTACAGAGACAGACATGCAGGCAACACACACACAGTAAGTCAAAATGGTAAAAAGGAGAAGGAGGGGCTGGAGAGATGACTCAGTGGTTAAGAACACTAACTGCCCTTCCAGAGGACCCGGGTTCAATTCCCAGCACCCACATGGCAGCTCATACCTGTCTGTAACTCAGTTCCAGGGAATCTGACACCCTCACACCAGTGCACATAAAATTAAATAAATTATTTTAAAAAATAAAAAAGAGGGGTTGGGGATTTAGCTCAGTGGCCCTGGGTTCGATCCTCAGCTCCAAAAAATAAAAATAAAAACAAATTAAAGAAGGGGTACTGGAGAGATGCACAGTGGTTAAGAGCATGTGTTCTTGTACAGGAACTGGGTTCAATTCACAAATCAAATTCCAGGTTAGCTAGGATTATTCTACAGAGAAACCCTGTCTTGAAAAACAAAACAAACAAACAAACAAAAATTACTATAAATCATTATAAAATGTAGGTTCAGAACCAGAACCTAATATAGGCTAAGAATCTGGCTTAATGGTAGAATATAGGTAGGGTTCTAGGTTAATTTCTGGTAACAACACACTGGAAGTACTTAAAAGAACAAATAAAAGATGCAGGCGTGGTAGCACACACCTTTAATCTCAGCACACAGGAAGCAGAGGCAGCAGCCTGGTCTATAGAAGTGAGTTCCCAGCCAGTCAGGACTTTAAAACGGGAGCTGAGGGCTCATCTATATATAGTCCATCTGGTCTGCATAGTGAGTTCCAAGACAGCTCGAGCTACATGGTGACATCCTGTCTCAAAAAGAAAGAAATGTATGATAGTTGAAGGGTTACCTTTCCTGTTGTCTGCCCGTACAGGCCGAACATCTCTCGTAACCTCTCTTCACTGATGGCTTCGGGCCTGTCGATCTTGTTCCCAAGAATCAGTATAGGCACATTGGCAATGGTTTCGTCCGTCATCAGTGACTGAAACAAAGCAAACAACAGGAAAGACAAGCTGATTTAAAGCTCATTTGAGAAGAAGCCAAACAGCCAAGGGCTCACTCTTCACTATATCGTGACACCTTGGCCTGCTTACTCACACTTCCCTCACGTTTGAAAGTGAGCACTAAGAAACCCTGGGCTAGACTCTCCTATCCCCCTATAGCTCTCTCTGGAGATGCACACGATGCAGATCACTAAGTGAGCGTGGACACCTGGGAGGTGGGGCAATCTGGTTTCCCTTCTGGTTCTAAGGCTAGGTTCCTACCTTGGGCAATTAGCTTGAGAGGGATCAGCAGCAACTACTTAGGGCTGACCTGAGTGCTGAGTGAAGCACTGTAGAGGACCAAACACAAGGAAGAGTCAGCAACTAACTGACCCTGTTCCAGGACCACAGAACCTTTCTGATAAAGGAATGGCTGGGGCGAGCCTTCCGTCAGATCATGGACCTCCTTACTCTGTGGTCTCAGATTTAGTTCTGCCTTGCTGGAAACTGCTGAGCCTCTTTACCAAGTATCTGACCTAGAGGGTGCAGAGGGTGTGAACATGCCGGACAATTGGCTGAGAGTTGTTGAAGGAATGGACTTCTGAGATGACACGACTCTGGATAACTGGCTTCAGGAATGAGCAGGCATGCACACACATGCAGGGCACACTCTGGAGAGGATGAACTCAGTCTTCAGAAGGGTGTCAGCACTTCTTCACTAAGAAGAGCTAATGCAGTTTACTCCCTCTTTGTTCTAAACAGAGTCATCCCCAGTGAAAACCAGGGCTGAGCCCAACAGAACTAGGAGTTTGCTCAGACCCTGCAGGAAAGCTCCTCCGACAGCTCAATCTGCACCTATTCCTTCAGGCTGCCCAGAGGGAGTTCACTGTGTTTAGTTAGAATTGTTCAACTTACATCAAGTTCTTCTTTTGATTCTAACAGCCTTTCATGGTCTGCACAATCCACAAGAAATACGATGCCATTGATAGCAGGAAGGTAGTTTTTCCATACTCTTCGGGCTAACAAAAACAATCAGGAGTTAGGATTTATGTGTTGGTCAAGCCTATCCGACAGCTGATGGAGACGCCAGCCAGGTTTCCAGAGTTCGGAGGCGTGCCTTTGGCTGCTTCACTGTACAACCAACTGCCTGTTTTGTCGAAGATTTTGGTACTAAATGTTTCCCAGAACACCAAAACAAATTTCAGACTTTCCGTGATTGTGGGCATGTCAAATCCTCCCAATAAGAAATAAAATTAGGGGCTGGGGATGTGGCTCAGCGGTAGAGCACATACTTTGCATGTGAAAGGTCCCGGGTTCAATCCCCATTACCCTCCAGAAAAAGGAGGCTGTTACACACAGAAACCCTGTCTTGGAAATAAAAATAAATAAATAAATAAAAGCCCATACTTTAGCTAGGCGGTGGTGCACCCCTTTAATCCCAGCATTGGCAAGGAAGAGGCAGGTGGATCTCTGTGAGTTCGAGGCTAGCCTAGTCTACAGAGCGAGAGCCAGGACAGGATCCAAAGCTACAGAGAAACCTCGTCTCAAAAAAACAAGAAGAAAAAAAAAGAAAGAAAAGAAACAGAAGCAGGAGGGGAAGAGATGGCTCAGTGCTTCAGAGTGTTTCCTGTTCTCCCAGAGGACCCCAGTTTGGTTCCCCAAACCCATCAGGTAGCTCACAAGCACTACTAGCAACTCCAGTTACGGGGACCCCACACCTTCTGCTTCCACAAGCACCTGCACACACGTGGTGTACCTTCAGACACAGTGACTCTCATTAAGTTCACTAGAGAACCACTGTGAACTCCCATCAACCAAATGTAAGCAGTAAAAACCACATATGTGTGTGTGTGTGCACTATTAATATTTGACATTTCTAGTTTTTTAGGTTTTAGCTAATGATAAATATGAAGCCAACAACAAAAGGACTTTAGTACCAGGTATAGACTTGGCTAAGTTACAAACTGTTGTATTCAAAACAGAACAAAAGTTAACTAATGAAAAATTTCAAAATAGTGCCACCATCCGGGGCCGGAATGTTCAAAGTATAACCCTGTAAGGATATTTCATAGTCAACTATAAGAACATTTTTATGGGGGCTAGAGAGATTGCTCAGTGGGTAAGATGGATGCTTTTCCAGAGGACCAAGGTTCAATTCCCAGCACCCACAAGGTGGTTCATAACCATCTGTAACTCCAGTTCCAGGGAATCTGATGCCCTCTTTGGACCCCTAAGGGCACCAGGCATGCATGTGGTGCACAAACATGCATGCAAGACACTCAAAATAAGTAAATCTAGAGAAAAGCTTTTCTTTTGGTATTTGAAAAATATTTCTCCACTGTGTTCATGTTTACCTTGTTTCTGATGATAAGTGTGCTGTTTATCTTCTTCCATTTATTATTTGGGTTACTCATCTTTTCTCCTCTAGGATTATATTGCTTTTGAATGTCTCATTATAAAAACTGCTGGCTAAGTTGCTGACTTCAGTTCCATGTAAGAAGGGGGGAATCATTAAATAACTCTAGCTTGGGATTAGGACAGAATTCCCAATGGTTTCTAAGATGGCCCTGAACATACTTTGCCATTCTGCACTATGCCTTTATGCAAAGCAGCACTCTTGACACTGACGACTATCAATCAAAGCATGAAGGCTGGAGAGATGGCTCGGTGGTTAAGAGCACTTGTTACTCTTGCAGTGGACCTGAGTTTGATTCCCAGCACCCACATAGTGCTTCCTAACCATCTGCAACTCCAGTTCCCGGGAATCTGACCTAGGCACCAGGCACACATGTAGTACACAGACATATATGCAGGTAAAATACTCACACACATAAAAATAAATAAATCTTATAAAGAGTTTGAAAAATGCTAAAGATTCTCTGTCTCACAGTATAAAATATTTCTATTTAGGATTCTAGATTTCTATCTAGGATTTAACTCTTTATGTAAAAATAAGCAAGTACAGCCATCTCACTAGTATTCAAATTTGCCTTCACCTTTAATAAGTAGTAACATTATATACATTATCAAAGAATTTTTACAAATAAATTTCTTTAAAATTTATTATTTAAAAAATTAATTAACTATGGGCTGGAGAGATGGCTCAGAGGTTAAGAGCATTGACTGCTCTTCCAGAGGTCCTGAGTTCAATTCCCAGCAACCACATGGTGGCTCACAACCATCTGTAATGAGATCTGGTGCCCTCTTCTGGACTGCAGTCATACATGCTATATACATAATAAATAAATAAATCTTAAAAAAATAAATTAATTTAAAAAATTAATTAATTAAAGTATAGGAAACCTTGAGGATAATTTTTCCCATTAAAGGTTTTCAAAAGGAAAAAACAAATTTTATTTATTTATTTATATTTATTTATCTATTTAGGTGTTTAGGTTTTTCAAGACAGAGTTTCTCTGTGAATACCTGGCTGTCCTGGAACTTGCTCTGTAGCCCAAGCTGGCCTCAAACTCACAGAGATCCACCTGGTTCTGCCTCCCGAGTGCTGGGATTAAAGGCGTGCACCACCACCGCCCAGCTCTTACTGTTTTTATTTTATGTGTATGAGTGTATTGTCTGCATGTATGTATGTATGTGTACAGAGTGTGCCTGGTTCCTGTGAAGGCCAGAAGAGGGCACCAGATCCCTGGAACTGGAGTTAAGGACAGTTGTCAGCAGCCTTGTGGGTGCTGGGAACCAAACCTCGGTCCTCTACAAGAACAGCCGTGAGAAGGCAACTTTTAGAGTGCCCACGAGAAACCACTCTCTTCTCTGACTTGAGCTTTATAGTCCATCTGGAAAGCACTATAGAAATGAAATTTCAGGGCTGGAGAGATGGCTCAGAGGTTGGGAGCACCGACTGCTCTTCCAGAGGTCCTGAGTTCAATTTCCAGCAACCACATGGTGGCTCACAACCATCTGTAATGAGATCTGGTGCCCTCTTCTGGCCTGCAGGCATACATGCAGACAGAACACTGTATACATAATAAATAAATAAATCTTAAAAAA
The DNA here is from genome assembly GCF_007827085.1 of Peromyscus californicus insignis. Lineage (NCBI taxonomy): Eukaryota > Metazoa > Chordata > Mammalia > Rodentia > Cricetidae > Peromyscus > Peromyscus californicus. Next base: position 71,469,675 of record NW_026294551.1, read on the forward strand.
AAAAAAAATGAAATTTCAGGCAAACTCCATTTGATTCTGTTTTATTTTATTTATTATTATTATTATTATTATTTATGATGTGTCTGTGAGTACAAGTATGTGTGCAAGAGCAAGCTTGTGGAGTTTAGAGAATAACCTCTGGAGTCTGTTCTATCCTCTCACTGTGGATTCTGGGAATTGAATTCAGGTTTCCAGACTTGCAAGGGAAGCACTGTTACCCACTGGCCATCTCCCCAGCTCTGTATTCTAATTCTCTAATCTTCATACCCTAGAGATTAACAAATGTGTGTCTCAAATGTGCTTTCACTAGCCACGGCCACTGAAAAGCTTTTTCAAATATATGTTGCATCATTTTTTAAAAAACTATTTTACTATTATTATTTTTATGGTGCTGAGAAGGAAGTGCATGGGAGGTGGTAAGCTCTCCCACAGAGCATCAGCACTATAGAGCTGGCACCCCAGCCCTAACCCGAGGCTTCCAGAAGAGCACTAGCTCTAACAGCAGGCTTAGGGGCCTCTAGGTCTGGAGCGTTCACTAGCTGTGCTATACCATGTGCCCCACATGCTAAGAGCGATTGGGATACAAAAAAACGGACAGGGCCGGGCAGTGGTGGCGCACGCCTTTAATCCCAGCACTCGGGAGGCAGAGCCAGGTGGATCTCTGTGAGTCTGAGGCCAGCCTGGTCTACAGAGTGAGTTCCAGGACAGGCACCAAAACTACACACAAAAACCCTGTCTTGAAAAACAAAAAACAAAAACCAAAAAACCACCGGACAGGATGCTAGTCCACAGAAGTTCATCTTAGGGTTCAGGTCCTGCACAAATGTACACAGAGGCATTAAGTCCCACCGATGTACAGCTGGAGCACTCCTCCAGGGAGGCTCCAGGGTGGCTTCTCCAGGGAGGGAGTCACATCTCAGAGATGGGGATTTGTGAGCAAGAGCAGAGGGGAGAACAAGAGGTCAGTTTTAGTGGGAGACATGGGAAGAGAGAAAGGACCACAGAGAACGCTGGGACAATGACAAGCCTGTGTTCTAAGAAACGGTTAGTCGCTGCGGGCTTTGGGGGCTGTACCATCGGCTCATAATAGGATTTGGACAACAGGTGAGAGGAGCCTGATGCAAAGAGAAAATGGAAGCTGAATTTGCTTCATACCTCATCAGCACAAGCAGTTCAGACAGTTCAGACTCCAGTGAGTCAGAACGATCATGAAAACCCTCTTGGCTCTTAAGGCACGCGCACATCTGCTGATGACCCTTGACCTTACTCTGCCTTACTTGAAGAGCATGCAGTTCCAAGCTCTGGACCATAGCTGCCATATTTACTAAGTTAAGATAAAACAGAGACTAAGAGAAATAGAATCTTACCTTGGATGTGCCCACCCAGATCAAAAGTCGTAAAAGTCATGCCAGCAATAGTGAGTTCTTCTGAAGCTGAACAAAAACAAGATATTTTTACAATACAATCAGGAATCTGCCAGACACAGGGGCCATGACTGTAATCCCACACTAGGGAGGTAGAGGTAGGAAGAACACAAGTTTAAGGCTATCCTTGGCTACAGAGCAAGTTCAGAGCTAGCCTGGACTATAAAGACATGTTTATTATCTTTCATTTATCTCCTCATTGAGTACAGGTTTTCCTTTAAATCCTTGGCCACAGGATCTCTTTACATTTAAAAGAAAGAAAGAAAAAAGGGCCAGCGAGATGGCTCAACAGGTAGAGGTGCTTGCCGCTGAGCCCAGTGACCTAAATTTGATCCCCAGAACCCCCAGGGCGGGATGAGCGAACTGACCCCACAACTGTCGGTTGGCCTCCACTGGCAGCATGGCACACACCCTGCTCCCGACTAAGTAAGTGTAATAAAAGAAACAGAGAAGAGCCTTTCAAACTTAATGTCTTCAGTCGGGTCGCATGCAACCTAGCTGGCCTTAACTTGCTATGGAGCAGATTACCTGCATGATCCACCATGCTTAATTCATGCAGATTATGCACAGCTTCACGCAGGCGAGGCAGATTCCACCAACTGAGCCCCATCCGCAGCCCACCGAGCTGTCTCTCCCTGTGTGGTAATCCTACCATTTCGTCACTTCTGGGTCCATTTCTTCGGACAGATTTTTCTCCTGGTTATGGGTCACACTTACTTACTTTGTGCATGTCTTACTAATTCTACATTATAAAATTGTAATACATGCTAAATTTTACTGTATTCTTGAACTTCACTCTAGTGGAATTGTTCTTTCTCCAGATGTGGTCCATTGGGTTCTACTCCACGACTGCACAGATAGGTATTGTCCATGCTAACTTCTGGAGTAATTTCCTCCAGTGCTGTGCCTGGCAAGTTCTACCCTCCCAGTTCTGGTCTCTGTCTCCTCAACTGACTGGGTCATTTGGGCTTCCTCTTACACCTGGGTCTGAAAACTGGAATACGAAGAGTTCATTTTCCTTCTCTTAGGAACTTCAGTCCTGCCCCGGCTATTGCCCAGGGCTTGAAAACAGCTGTGTACACATACTTCTGTCTAGTTTCCTAGTTTGTAGCGGGAAAGACTTCCAGACTCTATTATCTTCCTTCATGGCCTAAGGAGAAGTCTTCCATAATCACAATGAAAATTTCGGCACCAGAGCATTTATTTTGTTAAGCATTTATTTTGTGAGCTGGCTGGGGTAGCACACACCCATAGCACACACACACCTCCAGCAATTGGGAAGGTAGGGAAGTTGAAGGATAGTGAGTTTGAAGTTAGCCTGGGCTATAAAGCATGACACTATCTCAAAAACTAAAGGGAGGGAATTATACATACTGTTTCAAGTAAATTAAATATTTAACTGGGTCTGTATTTAAAGTTACCACCAAAAGAAAAGGGCAATGCTTGAATATAGCTGGCTACCCATTGGCACGGTTACACCCCTGTGCACACTTTACTCTAGAAAAGAAATGCCTATGTAATTAACTATGGTACAGGAAGGAGACTGTCAACATCTCAGACTGTCCCCTCTCCCTTCCCTGTCAGCCTCCACCTAGACCTCAAGTCTATCACCATGGATTATCCTAGCTAATTCTCAAATTCCATGTGATGGTGTCACACAGCAGGGAACTTCTTGTGACCAGCTTCTCTCATGGAGTCTTATTTCTCCTGGCTGGTCTGGAACTCTGTGTAGACCAAGCTCCAGTTTGTGACTTCCAGCCTCTGCCTCTCAAGCACTAGAACCACAGGTGGCACACCCAGCTTTTATTCCTCTTTCTTGGAGAATATATCCTGCTGCTTTCTTTCTCTTTTCTGTACAAGGCTTTTGGTGAATACATATTCTCACTTTTCCAGATAAATACCTAGTAGTAGAACTGCCAGATCAGAGGACACAGGGCTGTTACTTTTTCCATGGATGCTTTAAATGGAAAAATACAAGTTGGGATGAATGTGAGATGCAAGAAAAGCTGAGAGATCACCGGCTCTGTGCCCTGCAGTTTCCTGTGTCTCGACCCAGGTGTGGCATACAGTAGGTGCTCAAGAACTATTCCTGGGGTAAGCGAAGGGAACAGTACCAGCAGGCAAAAGAGAAGAAAAAATAGTCAGCTATTTGTTCTAATTCTGCACACACATCCTTGTCTTTAAGAATTAAGCCCTTTCAAAATGTCATTTATTTTTATTTTATGTATGTATGAGTGCAGGTATGTGTGTGCCACAGGTACATGTGCAGACCAGAAGGCAACTCTTTTCATTGTTATTTTTTGTGACAAGGTCTCACTATGAACCCTGGTTGACCTAGAATTTACTATGATGTCCAAGCTGACCTCGAACTCACAGATCCACCTGCCTCTTCTTCCAAGTGCTGGGGTTAAAGGTGTGCGCCATCACACACATCCTTCAATTAACTTGTTTTTAAACTGTATCTGCCTGGTTTATAATCTTCTCACTGTGACAGTTACAGATATAAATTAGCCCACTGTTTCTTTCTGCTGCTGGCTCTGTAGGGTCTTATTCTATAACCTAGCCTGGGCTCATGGTGAAGTCAAGTACTTCTAGATCTTAATTTGTGCTCTGGGAACCAGGTCAGTTACTATTTACCCAGCTATTTCAGGAACAGGTTGAATAATCTCATACTTTATCCACCAAAAATCCCAAATCAAAAAAGCTTTTGGGCAGGGCCTGCGACTCGGCCTTACTCACACGGAAGCGAACACTTACTGGGGTGCAGTGTTGGGACGTGCTGGCCAAGCCTGTCATCTTTCAGCATGTGCAGCAACGTTGTTTTCCCCGCATTATCCAACCCAAGGAATACCAGTTTACCGGTTTTTTTATACAATCCTGCAGAATAAGAGTTCCGATCAGTCAGAGTGACATCAATCATGGATCATGAAAATGACTTTATATTTGACATGAAAGTTACTGTTATTGTTGTACTCCATTATTGTTAAGACACCTGAATGCAATTCTCGAGAAGTCTAGAACTCTTGGGTGTGCCATGTCCTTCTCCTAAGTGCCTCTCGCTGTCTGTGCTTCAATTAATATTAAACCCCTAATAAACTGCAACTTCACCACACCTGCAATCCCAACAGTTGGAAAATAAAGGCAAGAGAATCTGAATTCAAGGCAATTCTTAGCTATATAGCAAGCTTGAAGTCAGCCTGGACTACATGAGACCCTGTCTCAAAAAAAAAAAAAAAAAAAAAAACAGGCCAAGTTTGGTAGCACATGATTGCCTTTAATCCCAGCACGTAGGAGGCAGAGGAAGGTGTATCATGCCTAGTTTACATAGTTCCAGGACAGCCAGGGCTATGTAGAGAGACTGTTTTAAAAAACAAACGGCCGAGTCGGGCATGGTGGTGCACACCTTTAATCCCAGCACTTGGGAGGCAGAGGCAGATGGATCTCTGTGAGTTCAAGGCCAGTCTGGTCTACAAAGAGAGTTTCAGGACAGCCAGGAATGTTACACAGAGAAACTCTGTCTTAAAAAACCAAAAGGAAAAAAAAAAGGCCAGGCAGTGGTGCTGCATGCCTTTAATCCCAACATTTGGGAGGCAGACGTAGGCAGATCTCTGTGAGTTTGAGGCCAGTCTGGTCTACAAAGTGAGTTCCAGGACAACCAGGGCTACACAGAGAGACTCTGTCTGGAAAAAACCAACTAACCAACCAAACCAAACAAACAGTAATCAACTCTAACTGCCTCAGCATAAATAAATACATTGAGCATAAGTAAGCTTGGCTTCCTAAGCGTATCTTCAGGCTTTCTGTTCTTGTTTCTGTTTGAGGGTGGCAGTGCCACCCTCAGGTCAGTCCAGGCAAGTGCTTCCTGTCACTGAGCTGTACCCTCCTCCTCCTTTTACTTTTTAGTGTGACATAGGAGCTTACCAAATTGCCCAACTTGGCTCTGAATTCATTCTGCTGCTCAGGCTAACTTTTAATTTTTGATTCTCCTGCCTCAGTCTCCTGAGTAGCTGGGGTCAGATGTCTGTACCACCAAATAAGGCCTAGCTCTTATTTTCAGGTTTTATTATTTTATACCTGTATGTAGTGTCTGAAGAGGCCACAAGAGGGGTCCCCTGAGACTAGAATTATGGACAGTTACATGAGCTGCCATGTGGGTGCTGGGAATTGAGCCCAGGTCCTCTGGAAGGGCAGGCAGCCAGTACTCTTAACTGCTGAGCCATCTCCTCCATCCCTCATTTTCAGTTTTAAAAGAGCAATTTAAAAATCTACACATTATCCAAGCATAGCCAAACTTATCTGTAATTCCAACATTCACTGGTGAAGTGGAGGCAGGGGGATCATGCTAGTTCCAGGCCAGCTGGGCTACATAGCTATCTCTGTAATCTTTTTCCTTTCCTTTCCTTTTTCCATTTTCCTTTCCTTTTTCCGTTTTCCTTTCCTTTTTCCCCTTTCCTTTCCTTTTTCCTCTTTTTTGTTTTTTGAGATAGTGTTTCTCTATGTAAGAGTCCTGGCTGTCCTGGAACTCACTTTGCAGACCAGGCTAGCCTTAAACTCAGAGATTGGCCTGCCTCTGCCTCCTGTGTGCTGTGGCAGCCAGCACCTTAGTCCACTGAGCTCTCTAGGTGTTTTGCTGCATGTATGTTTGTATACCGTGTGTACAGCTGGTGCTGGAGGAGGGCAGGAGAGGAAGTTATATCCTGTGGAACTGGTTATAGATGGTTGTTGGCTACCATGTTGGTGCTGGGAATTGACTTAGGTCCTCTGGAAGAACAATCAGGGCTCTGTTTGTTTATTTGTTTGAGACAGGGTCTCACCGTGTAGCTCTTGTGGCCTGGAACTCACCGAGATCCACCTGCCTTTGCCTCCGAGTGCTGGGATTAAAGGTGTGCGCCATCACCGCCAGCACAGCTAAACCGTTTCTCCAGCCAGTCCTATCCTACCCCCACCAGCAGTTTTGTGCTTTTAATTAATTAACTAATTAATTAATTAATTTTTGGTTTTTTTGAGGCAAGGTTTCTCTGTATAGCTTTCGCTATTCTGGAACTTGCTCTGTAGACCAGGCTGGCCATGAACTCACAGAGATCCACCTGCCTCTGCCTCCCCAGTGCTGGGATCAAAGGCGTGCGCCACCACTCCCAGCCTCTATTTTTATTTTTGTGGGTGCTGGGATCGAGCTCAGGTCCTCCTGCTTAAACAAGCACTTTACTGACTGAGCTGTCTCCCCCGCCCCAGACACAGACGTTTATAATGAGCCGCAGCCGGGCGGTGGTGGCGCACGCCTTTAATCCCAGCACTCGGGAGGCAGAGCCAGGCGGATCTCTGTGAGTTCGAGGCCAGCCTGGGCTACCAAGTGAGTTCCAGGAAAGGCGCAAAGCTACACAGAGAAACCCTGTCTCGAAAAAAAAAAAATAATAATAATAATAATGAGCTGCATACTCGACAGGACTAGGGATGTATCAACTGATACAGCAACAGCCTAACATGCAAGAGGCCATGGGTCAGAGTCGCTACCAAAAGAAACCAAAGGCAAAGGTAACACATTGGATTCCATTCACAGTAGAGTCAATGAGATAAAGAATTAAAAGATGCAGATAAACTCACCAAGAAGCAATATATATTTCTGTTAGAACTATTACTGACAATAATTATAAGAGGTAGAAGCCAGACATGGTGACCTTTAATTTCAGCACTAGGGGCTTGGGGCAGAGGCTGGCAAATCTCCTTGAGTTCCAGGCCAGCCAAGGGTTCATAGTAAAACCCTGTCTCTAAATAAATAAATATAATTCTAGGAGTAGGCTCATTGGAGCCAAGGCTGGGGATACAGTTCAGTGCTAGAACACATGCCCAACATGTGTGAGGTTCAATCTCCAGTACATTAAAAAAAAAATAGCCATTTTATAGATAAGAAACTTGGGGTAAAGCAGAAAATAAATTATCCAAGAGTACATAATTTTTTTAAAATTCAAGCTCATTCTGAAGAGCAGGCTGGCCTGGAACCTGCTGCAATCCTCTAGTCTCAGCCTCCTGAGTGCTGGGACACAGGTGCGCTCTCCCACACCTGACCTAAGATTTCGTGGTTTCAAGGCAGTGAGTCACTGGATGTATTTCATAATTTCAAAGCTCACTTTCTTAAGCGCAGGCTTACATAAAGGAGCTCTGTCCAAACAAGTGCATTCACATAAACAGGGTCAAACAGGGTAGCTACAAAGAGCAAAGCGGAGTTACCTAGGAACTGCAGCACACTGCTGAACCCACTGTAAATCCAGTCAAATATGAAGGACATGTCCAGATCTTACCGGTCTGAAAAACAAGGTTTAGATTTAGCAGTCAGCATCGCCAACGTACACAACATACTGACAGATGTTAAACAAGCCTGAGTGACCCGCCAACATCACACAAGTGTTAGGAACTGTAATACAGAGCTGGGGGAGGCTCAGGACAGACGGGCACTGCCGCCAGGCCTGATACCCTCACTTCAGTTCCTGGGACCCTCACAGCAGGGAGAGAATCAACCCCACAAGTTGCCCTCTGACCTCTACACACACATTGTGGTGCACATGAACTTGTGCATGTGTGCACACACATAAACACAAACAGGCTGTTATCCAGGCTGACATCTGTGCTGATGCATAAATCTCAAAATGCCATTAAACTATCGGGCCTCTAGAGACCATTCTTTGTCCATGGAAGGCACAAAAATGAATTATAACAACCAGGACTAGGGAAAAAATAAAAGCCAGGTATAGTGGCCAACAACTCTAATCTCAGCACTCAGGACCGAGGCAGGAGGATCACTGCAAGTTTGAGGCTAGACTGGTCTATACAGCTGTTCTAGGCCATCCATAGCTATATGGTGAGACCTTGTCTCTTTTTTTTTTTTAAGGAAATAAATTAGGGAGCAGTATAAACTGGCATAAAACCTTTCCAAAACTAAGTGAGAGCCAAGCATGGTGGCATACACTTGTAACGCTAGCCATTGGGAAGCTGAGGCAGGAGGATGGTGAACTCAAGGCCAGCTTAGACTATCGGGTGAACTGTAAGACTCTGTCTCAAAAAAAGAAAAATTGGGGGGCTGGAGAGATGACTTAGTGGTTAAGAGCACTTCCTGCTCTTCCGAGACCCTGAGTTCAATTCCCAGCACTCATGTCTGGTGGCTCACAACTGCCTGTGACTCTAGCCAACTCCAGGATTTCCAAAGCTCTCTTCTGCCTCTGAGGGCACTGGCACACTTGTTATACACACATACACACACACTAAAATCCTTAAAAAATTTAAAAGACAAATTTTGGAAACTATCTGTGTTTATCAAATATTCGTTGTGAGAGTTGGGGGTTGGGGAGAAAAAACAGAAGAGAAAGAAGACGATGACAAGTTTCCATGCCTGACATCTGAAGAGGGAAGAAGCGGGAGGGTCAAGGGTTTAAGGACATCCTTGGCTGCATAGCTAGTTCAAGGCCAGCCTAGGCTACACTGAACTATTTCAACAACAACAATAGTAGTAATAATTAGTAAGACCAAATGTGGTGGCACAAGCCTTTAATTCCAGCATTCTATAGAAGGCGGGCAGATCTCTGAGTTTGAGGCCAGCGTGGTCTATTTTCTGAGTTTTATAATAATAATTGGTAAGAGTTTACAAGCTGGACTTGGTGGTTCCAGTCTTTGATTCCAGTTACTGAGGAGGTTGAGAAAGGATGGTCACCAAGTTCAAGTGTTGCCTGGGCTACCTTGAGCATAGGCTCAAGACCAAGAGTTTGCCATCCTCAGTGAGATGATGCCCCAGAAATCCATAAATAAAAAGCCGGGGTCAGATGCGACGGCACCTAGATTGTAGAGGCAGGAGGAAACAGTTCAAGGCCAGACTCAGCTAGATAGCCTGGGCTATCGGAGACCATCTCAAAAGAACAAAAACAAATAAACAAGCCCACCCCATTCTCTCATGCACCTCCCCACCCCTGCATAGAGCAAAAATGAAAAAGCTCAGTGGGAGTAAAAATGAAAAAGCTCAGTGTATGGGCTGGTGAGATGGCTTGACGGGTAAAGACACTTGCTGCCAAGCCTGATGATGGTCTGAGTTCAGTCCCTGGGAAACCGCCCTGCACACTGTCTTCTGACCTCCACAAGGACACATGGGATGTGTGTGTGCTCCTCCCCAATAAATAAAATGTAAGTTTTAAAAAAAAAAAAGGCTTAGTGTGGAGAGCCTGTCTAACATGTCAGGCCCTAGGTTCAGTCCCCACTAACACACACAGAGTGAGAGAGAATCCGCTGTGAAGTACAACCTCTCTTTCTCTCTGGTTTTTGAGATAGGGTCTCATGTAGCTTAGGCTGACTTCTGTGTAGCCAAGGAGGGCCTTAAATTTCCAGTCGTCCAGTTTCCAGCTCCTGAGTGCTAACAGCACTGCATGTACCTCCACACCTAGCTCCTCTTCTCATGGCTATTGGTTCTAGGTGATAAATTTGTGGCGTTTTATCTTTCTGAATTTTTCAACATTTAATTATTACCACACGTTAAACAAATCTTTTAAGTCACAGTAGAAAACAGAGTACAATTCAGTGTTTACTTAAGATAGCCTGGCAAACTAATGGGGTAACAGGAAAAACAAGTCAGAAAGTTTCTTGAAAGAAGATCATAGACACAGAAATGTACTTTCACAAGTCAACAAAGTTCACTTTCTAGATGTGAACAAATAACTCTGGCCTGAAACTCAGGCCAAGTCCAACCCCTGGGAAGACTATGGTATCTTTGTCATTCTTTAGACATGTCCTGCCTGCTTTTATCAACTCTGCAGTAGGCTGTCAAACTTGACAGGAATGACTCCAGAGGGTAAGCAGCTAAGCGACCCTGTACCCACACCCCTTAGAGTGAGAAAAGGGAGCGAAGTCACCTGCAGCTTGTATGAGCCCGGCGCGTTTTCCCGAGATACTCTAAGTCCTGTCAATGGACTCTCCCTTTTCTTCTCACCCTTCTTTAAACTAGTTGGAGATGGGTGGCCGGTGGGTGTCAAACCAGGGTCTTAAGAGTGCTGGGCAAGCTCTCACCCACTGAGCTTCATCCCTAACCCTTTAATTTCTTTAATTTGGGTCTCACTAAATTCCTCAAGCTGGCAAACAACTCACAATCCTTCTGCCTCAGCCTCCTGAATATTAGGAATTTTTGAGATATACCTCCACACCTAACTCAAATTCTGTTTTTATAGCCCACGAATCCCAGTTTGAGATCAAATATTCAACAACTATGAGTGTGCCAGTAACACAAGAATGAGAAATATGAGCAAATGCTTACACATGAATTCTAGCACTTGGCTGGGATGGGGCAGGATTTTGAGTTCAAGGACAATCTGGGCTGCACATCCAGTTCCAGGCCAGCCTGGACTACACAGTGAGACCCTGCTCAAAAATTTCCCTTCCCCCAAGTTACATCTTCTGCTACCATTATGGTCTGGGCGACACAGAAATTGAAATGTGTAGTAGGGGCTGAAGGTGTGGGCAATGGTATGCCCAGGCTCTGGGTTCAGTCTCCAAAAGAGAATTTAGAAACACACTGGAACTTAGAGAGTGTGTGAAAAGTTTCTTTCCAAAGCAACAGAGTATGTTGTTGTTTTAATTCATAGTTTGTGAGTTTACACTAGGTCCAAGGACCTGAGCCAAACACTGCTAAGAATACAAAGAGGGATGATTCATGCGGCTCTTCTCCTCAGGAAGGCTGTGGAGTGATAAACTAGCCACACAAATCAATTGAACCCAAACTGCTGGAACCCTATAGTACACAGCAGGCTGTGGTGGCTTCCCTGTAATCCCAGCACTAAAGCTGAGGAGGGGCTGGGGAGATGGGTCAGCAGTTAAGAGTACTGTTGCTCTTGCAGAGGACCTGGGGTCAGTTCCCAACACTCACAGGGCAGCTTACAACACCCAGACAGTTCTAGGGCATGACACCTTATTCTGATCTCTGAGGGCACCAGGCACATATGTGATACACATACATACACGCAGGCAAAACACTCATACACCTAAGATGTAAGAGTGTGCTTACTAGTCTTCCAGAAGACCCAAGTTTGGTTTATAGTGTCCCTACATCAGGTGGCTCACAACCTCATGTAACTCCAGCTCTAGGGCATCTGACGCCCTCTTCTGGACTCCAAGAGCAACTGCACCTATGTTCATGAATCAATCAATCTCTCTCTCTCTCTCTCTCTCTCACACACACACACACACACACACACACACACACACACACACCTTAAAACGGGGTGATAGCACATGGCTTTAATCGCAGCACTCAGAAGGCAGAGGCAGGCAGATCTGAGTTCCAGGTCAGCTTGGGCTACACAGAGAAACCCTGTCTCGAAACAAAACAACAACAAAACTCTGGGTCTGGTGTAGTAACCCTAGGACTTGGGAGGTGGAGCAGGATGAGGATGACCAGGAAGTGAAGATCACCTGCAATTTCATAGCAAGTTTTCAGAAACAAGATGAGATCCATCAATGGATGCTAACTAGTAAGTCAGATACTAGACAGGCATCACACTTCTGTTCCCCACCTACAATAAAGACGAAGAGCGGCGCTGAGTCACTCATTCAGTTTTGTTTATTTTGGCTGCAAGTGGGATGGGTGTTGAGACACAGGGTCTTGTTACATGTTCTAGGCTAGCCCCAAACTTTCAAATCCTGTTTCGGCCTCCTGAATGAATGTTGGGATCATAAGCACAGGCCACCTCAACTCTCTACAGTCATTCAGGGAAAAAAAAAAAAAAAACAGGCCGGGCAGTGGTGGTGTACACCTTTAATCCCAGCACTCGGGAGGCAGAGCCAGGCGGATCTCTGGGAGTTTGAGGCCAGCCTGGTCTACAGAGTGAGTTCCAGGACAGGCTCCAAAGCTACACAGAGAAACCCTGCCTTGAAAAACCAAAAAAAGAAAGCAAACAAAACAGCTACCATTCATTGAATCTCTAAGAATATTATGGTCTAGCTCAGTGGTTCTCAACCTTCCTAATGCTGTGACCCTTTAATGCAGTTCCTCATGCTGTGGTGACCCCAACCACAAGATTTTTTCATTGTTACTTCATAACTGTAATTTTGTTACTGTTATGAATTGTTATTAAACCTTTTTGGAGACAGAGGTTTGCCAAAGGGGTCTTTACCCACAGGTTGAGAACCAATGGTCTAGAGGTTAAGACCAGGAACTCTGAAGCCAGAACCTGCCCACTTCCTGTCTACCTTAGGCAACTGGCTGTACCTTCCTCACCTGTAAAATGAGGTACCAGCAGCTACCTGAGCTGGTGCTGTGAGGATGAAGTGAGTTAGTGGACCAAATGCAGCCTGGGACGAAGCCCTCAGTCACGCCCCTGCGGGTCTCATTTCTTCTATGGCACAGCCTACAGTAGTTGGCAATGATCTGTTTATGTATCTCTAGCTCACTATTAAATACCCCAAATCCTTCAGATATACCGGTGTTCCCATTTTATAGGAGAGACTGGCTGTGTTGACTAAAAACTTCAACTATCAGTGATTAGTGCAGCTAAGCTTCAAATCTGTACCTTTCTGACGTCCACACCCATACCTTACCCTCTTCTCACACTAAGGTGGCTCTAAAGCTTTATATCAAGTCTGGGTATGGTGGTGCACACCTGTCGTCCCAATACTGGGGTGGGGGGGGGCATGGCAGGAGGAATCTGAATTCGAGGCCAGCTTGGGCTACTTACCCACTCCTAGGCCATCATCTGGTACATAAAGATACCCTGTCTCAAAAAAAAACACAAAACAAACAAATAAAACAACAACAACAACAAAAGTGCTAGGTCAGGGGTACAAGCCTGTATTCCTAGTCACTTGAGAGGTTGAGGCAGAGGATCAAGTTCAGGGTCCGACTAAGCTACTAGGTGTGTAGTTTAAGACCAGCTTGGGAAATTTAGCGAGACCAGTCTCAAAACAGCAAAAGGAGAGCTCTGGATATAGCTTAGTGGTAGAGAGCTTCACTAGCATTTGGGAGGGTCCTAAGCATAGTTCCCAGTAAAAATAAATAAATAAATACATACATACATACATACATACATACATACCATGTTTACATCATTCCCCTTTATCCCTGCAATGCTTAGGATCAAACCCACAGCCTTTGACGGGCGAGGCAAGCACTCCACCACTGAGCCATATCAGGGTTTATTGTTTGTTTCAGATGTTTGACTCCTCCCTCTCCTCACCTCTCACATTCAGTTGAGCCACAGTCCTATCCACAGCTTACCATATAGACTCTGGTCCCCACAGAAGCCTCCTGGGTAAGAAATTTGTGTTGCTCAGCACAGTGATAGATGCCTGTAGTCTCCAAATAAAAAGTCACATCTTCAGACTACAAACTCTCATTTTAAAACCTGTCCCCACTACACGCTGCCCCCAGAGTAGTTCCGCCAAAACGCCATCTTGGAAGTGACTGCTGCACAGCCAGGGTGACCACTGGGGACAGTCAGCTTTCACCTGTCACTGCAGTATGACAATTTAGGTGACAAGTTATCTGTCCATTCTTTTTTTTTTTTTTTTTTTTTTTTTTTTTTTTTTTTTTTTTTTTTTTTTTGGTTTTTCGAGACAGGGTTTCTCTGTGTAGCTTTGCGCCTTTCCTGGGACTCACTTGGTAGCCCAGGCTGGCCTCGAACTCACAGAGATCCGCCTGGCTCTGCCTCCCGAGTGCTGGGATTAAAGGCGTGCGCCACCACCGCCCGGCTATCTGTCCATTCTATACACCCTTCATGATGAAGAGTTCCACAAGTTTTTGACTCTGATACTCACCAAAATGCTATGAATAAGTCATGCTTGACATGATCTTTTAGGGACAAACGGCGGGGTGGGGCGGGGGGGGGGGGGGGGGGGGGGGGGGACGACGACAGGATACACGACTATGGAATGCAGGAAGACCAGGAGAGTCAGAAGAGTCAGCAGCAAAAGTGGAAGAAGTTAGTGAGGTCAAAGGCAGCTGCAGGGAAGCCATAGCTGCCTTCAGTTACAGAGACAGATTTAAGTGCCTGAGAGGCCTTCAGTAGAGCTGTTGAAGGAGGCCCACGGCCAGGCTTAAAGCAGAGCAGATCCTACTTCTGATTCATAAGCTATGACTTTGAATGAGTTACAAGTTTCTTCTGAAATATCTGCTGGCATGCAGTAAAGATCAGATGCACAAAAAAGCCAGAAGAAGGCTCAACAGGTAAAAGAGGCAGCCACACAAGCCTCACAGTTCAAGTGTGGTCCCCCAAACCCATGTCAAAAGCTAGATGCGGTGGCACACATCGGTAATCACAGTACTCCTGTGGCAAGATGGGAGACAGAGACAGGAAAATTACTACAAGTCTGGGGGGAGGGGGCAGCTAGCCTGGAGTGGAGTACAGAGCACAGCTGTAGAAACAAGAGAGACCCTGTTCAACAGGGTAGACAGTGAGACCTGACTCTCCAAATGTATTCTCTGACATCCATGCAAACCATGCCTGTCTGCACACACACACACACACACACACACACACACATATGCATACACACACCACACAAAATGTACAAAGTTAAGCTGGCTGCTATCATTATTAAGACATGAATGAAAAACAGAGGCTAACAATGAGGAGATCCTCTTCCTCTTTCCAAAAGTTCTAACTGTGGGCTAGAGTGGGCTCAATGGTTAAGAGCATGTACTGTTCTTGCAGGGGACCTAGGTTCAATTCTCAGCACCTACCTGGTGGCTTACAGTCATCTGTAACCCCAGTCCCAGGGGACCTGACACCCTCTTCTTACATCTATAGGCATATGGTCCACATAACATAAATGCAGGCAAACACATAAAATAATAAATCTAAAAGTTAAAAAGTAAAATAGATTTTTTTTTAAGTTTGAAATGGATGTGGTAGTACACATCTATAATCCCAGCACTGAGGAGTCTGAGGCAAGAGGTCCCAGGCCAGCCTGAGCTAGACCGCAGAAGTCTAAATATATAAATAAACTTAAAGTGGAATGAAAGAAATAAGATTTTCTTCTCCAGGAAGGGTGAGGCTTGGGTATAATGATAACTGAAAGGAAAAAACTTCTGGAAGATCTGGGCGTGGTATTGCACACTTTTAGTCCCAGCATTAGGGAGGCAGAGGCAGTGGATCTGTGTTCAAGGCCAACCTGGTCTACAGAGTGAGTCCAGGACAGAAAGCTACATAATAGAGAAAAAGAGGGGAGAAATTAACCAAGAGAAGGCGCAAAGGCTGACATGGAGCTTAACTGAGAGTGCCCTCCTCTGTGGGTAGAAGGGAGACCCGGGAAATCTGTGGAGTTGGCAGGACTCTGACTCCAGACATGAGGAGGGTAGGGCCTGGTGGCCTAAACTGTAATCCCAGAATTGAGGAAGCTGAGTCAGAAGACTGACTTTAGGCCAGCCTGGGCTACATGAATAGTGAAACCCTGTCTCAAAACAGTGGCAGAGGAGAGTTGAGGAAATTCTGGGACACACACACACACAACAGGTACTGCAGTGATAGGTCAGGCTAATGATTGCTCAAAAGGGTGGGGCGTAGCTCCATGGTAGCACACTTGCCTAGAACATGAAAGGACCACCACTGGAGCCCTAACACTGAGTTGATGTATTTATTAATTTTGTTTTTTGAGATAGTTTTCTCTTGTGTAGCCCTGGCTGTCTTGGAACTTGCTCTGTAGACCAGGCTGGCCTTGAACTCATAATCTACCTGCTTCTGCCTCCAGAGAGCTGGGATCAAAGGCCTGCGCCACCACACCCAGCCAGCACTCAGTTTAAGGAAAAAAAAAAAAACAAAAACCTGTTGGAGATCTAACAAACACTCACAGCACTGCCAATCAGTGCTGATTTTTTTTTTTTTTTTTTACCCTCAACACCTCCACCTTACACTCCAGCCTCAGTGATGTTGGGCTTTAAAAATTCAAACTTCCAGGATGAAAAGGGACAATGGGAGAGGGTCCTGGGCCTGACCCTGATGCTAAGGGGAGAGAAGAAGACCACGAGGAACGGCACTTGGAGGGCACCATGGGCAGCACCGGGGTGAGTAGACCACAGGATAAGGGCAAGAGAAGAGAGGTGAGTGGTGACCAAAGGCAGGCTTCCACACAACAGAACCAAGGCAGTAGAGGGAGTCTGGGGACCGAAGATAAGTGTGGCATAGCAAAGGGGAAGGGGTGAAGTGGACCAGGGTGTGTGGTAACGGGGAAGAGCGAAGTTCAAAGAAGTTCAGGTCTGGGTGGTGGCAGCTCCAAGGTCCGACACCAGCATGGAAAGATAAAGAGACATTGGGGTGAAAGGTACAGGAAGCCAGGCTAGAAGGTGCACTGTCCACAGTGACAGGCTGTAGAGTCACCTAAAAGAGTAGAGGGCACTGATACCCAGGGAGTGAACCAAGAGCAAAGTCTTCAAAGCTGGGATAGCACAGGACGTGGTGGAGGGTGGATCAGCGTAAGCCTGGAAGGGGAAGGATTTGTCTGCATGAGGGTGGTACCAACCTGCTACTATAAAATTTATCCTCATATTAGCTAATTACACAGAAAAACTCTACTTGAGAAAACAGATACAACATTCCTATAAAACCACAGCTTATAAAACCCTCAAAACAAGCCAGGAATTACTAAAACAGAATTAGCTATTTGTTTTTGTTTTTTCAAATAGAAGTAAAAATAAAAACACCCAACTAAGAATAAAGTCATTTAGCTGCAAACAGACACCTGAGCCCCGAGAACGGGTTACACAACCCAGGGACACATCATAGGGACATGTGAAGAGCAAAGGTCGCTGACAAGGAAGCACAGCACGTCAGCAGGTTTATTTATTACATGAACACCAAACAGGAAAGAGCTCTGCAGATTAAAAGGCAACCTACTCAGGTAACATGAAAATCAGCGCAATGACCGGAACTCAGGTTACAAATCACTGCTTAAAACTCTGTCCCATTAAACGTCTACGGCTAACTCTCTGTGAAATGTCTACCACAGGCAGAGCTGGAGAGCAAGCAGATTAGTGCTGTCAGGAGGGGGAGGGGAGCCAGGGTGACTGCTAATGGGGGCTGGGTTCTTTCAGAGGTGAGGAAAAATGTTCTGGAATTAGTGGTGAAGGTTGTGTAAGACTGTGACTATATTGAGAACACTCTGGACACTGCTAAAGTTAATATTACTGTATGTCAAGTCTAGTTCAACAAAGCTGTTACTCACAATAAAAGCAAATTTAAAAACTTCATATGAACATTTTATGTTTATGACTCATTTATGAGGAAACACAAGCCTTATGCTTGAGTCTTTGTTTTCTTTTTCCTTAGGACAAGTTACCATGTAGCTCAGGCTGGCTCCTCCTTCATCTCCCAAGTGCTGGGGTTATAAGCATCCATGCCCAATTTAATATTATTAACTTTTAATATAAAAAAGATTGATAACATTCTCAATTTAAAATCTATTGACTTATTTTTTTAAGATTTATTTATTTACTATGTATACAGTGTTCTGTCTGTATGTATCCCTGTAGACCAGAAGAGGCACCAGATCTCATTATAGATGGTTGTGAGCTACCATGTGGTTGCTGGGAATTGAACTCAGGACCTCTGGAAGAGCAGCCAGTGCTCTTAACCTTTGAGCCATCTCTCCAGACCAAAATCTATTGACTTATTTGTGTGTGTGTGTGTGTGTGTGTGTGTGTGTGTGTGTGTGTGTGTGTGTGTATACACATGTGTGGGGGGAGGGGCAGGGGTTGTGTACCATGGCACCTATGTGGAGGTCAGGGGACAACTTTAGAGATTCTGGGGCTTGAACTCAGGTTGCTAGACTTGTGCAGCAGCACTTTTACCTGAGGAGCCAACTCGCCAGCCCTATTTTCACATTACATATGAATACACTGTCACTGACTGCCGTCAGAAAAAGTACTAGGATAGTGTCCTGTAAACACAAGTACAGAAATTTCTCTACAAACCAACCAGTGTGGCACACACCTGCTCACAACTCTAGGCTAAGGCAGAAGGATTCCTGGTTTGAGATCAGCATAGACTACATCATGATTCTTTTTATATTTTATTGAGACAGGGTCTTATTGAGTAGCCCTGGTTGGCCTGGAACTTACTACGTAGACCAGGTTGGCTTTGAACTCACAAAGATCTGCCTGCTTCTGCCTCCACAATACTAGGGTTAAATGTGTGTGTCAGCACTTGGATGAGAGGAGGGGATGGTGTATTTGCCTGTAATTTGTAACTCCAGCATTTGTGACGTGACAGGAACATCTTAGTGAGTTAAAGCCAGCTTGGACTAATGAGATTCTGTCTCCAACAGATGATGACATTGGTGACCAAAACCAGTACAACAAACAGGAGCAAGGTACAATGATAAACAACTATGAAAATGTCCAAATGGGGGCTGGAGAGACAGCTCAGTGGTGAAGACTTCTTGTTCTTGATGCTCCAGGCTCAGTTCCCAGCATCTACATGGTGGCTCACAACATCTCTAACTCCAATTCCAGGGAATCTGATGCCCTCTTCTGGTCCACAGACTTCAGGCATGCACGCAGTACATATGCATACATGCAGGCAAATCACCCATACACATAAAATAAAGCTTTTAAAAAGTCACAATAAACCCATTATTTTAGGCCGGGCAGTGGTGGCGCACACCTTTAATCCCAGCACTCAGGAGGCAGAGACAGGTGGATCTCTGTGATTTGAGGCCAGCATGGTCTACAGAGTGAGTTCCAGGACAGATTCCAAAGCTACACTGAGAAACCCTGTCTCGAAAAACCAAAAAGAAAAATAACAACAACTATAACATTATTTTGTATGGTAACTTTAAAAAACTAATTTAAAACAAAACAGTAGAGAAGGGCCAGCAAGATGGCTGAGTGAGTAAGCAGCTGCTGACAGACATGCAGACCAGAGTTTGATCCGTAGGACCCACATAGTCAAAGGAGAGAACTAACCTCACAGGTTGTACTCTGATCTCTATAGGCACAACACGGCACACAGAAGCCCTACCCCAACACACCAGACAAATGGAATGCTATCTATAATCTGATTCACCACTAGAAATACAAAGGCCAGGCTGGAGCTGGAGCTCAGTAGAGTGCTTGCCTCGATTGGGTGGTTCGATCCTGACAGCATGTAAACCAGGCGTGGGATAGCACTCGGGAGGTAGACAGGAGATCCAAAGTTCAAGGTCATCCCCAGTTTCATATCAAGTTCAAGGCCAGCCTGTGATACCAGGTAATACCATGCTTGACCCTGGTTTTTGATGTTGTTTGTTTTGTTTCGAGACAGGGTCTTACTATGTAGCTGGCCTGGAACTTTCTATGTAGCCCAGGCTGGCCTGCAACTCACAGAGATCAGCCTGCTTCTGCCTATGATTAAAGGAGTGCAGGACTACACCTGGCTTGACTATGTTTTGTATACTAAAAGTTTCAAAACAGTTCGGCTTCACACATTTTCATCCTAAAAACAGCTTATTGGACAATAATGTATCCCTTACCCCAATCCCTAATACAAAGCAATTATGTGAACAAAACCTTTTAATTCATATAGTTGGTTTTTTTTTTTGATTTTTCAATCATATAGTTTTTTAAATGTCCATAATTGCTTGCTCTAGACAAAAAAGGTGACACCCAATTGAAAGAAGGTTAAAATCACAAGAAATATGACTTTAAGAGTGAAAAACAGAGAGGAAAAAACCCTCTGTCAAAAGGTTAACAGAAAAAGGAAAGAAGGAAGGGGGAGGGGAGAGAGAGGAAAGAGAACCTTGGGAGGCTGATGGGGAGGCTCTGGAAGAGGCCAGCCTGTGAGACACCAAAAAGAGTGAAACTGAGGACTGAACTGGGATTCGCCACGGTGGACTAAGAAAATTCAAACTGGTCTATGTGATAACAAACTGCATCCTCAAAACACCAACAGAGGGCTGGCAAGGTGGCCAGGAGGTAAAGGAGCTTGTCACCAAGCCTGAGGACCTGAGTCTAACTTCAGAACCCACATGGTGGAAGGCAAGAGCCAGCTCCCACAAATTGGCCTCTGACCTCTACCCGTAATTCCTGGTGTGACCTTTAACACAGACACATTCATAAGAATAATTATATATAATAAAATATTTTAAAACAATCGAAGTTGCTCTAAAAACTACATGCAATGGAGAAACTTTCTGACACTGATTTAACTATTATTTCCTTCATCATATTTTGCAAAAAAGTAATTTAAATGAGTTTCAGCCGACTGCATACTTAAGAGAGGGAGTGAAGACGTGGTGAATCACTGCTATAGCACTCTAGTCTGTAAGCTTCGAATGAGGTGGCAGTGATTTCCATTTCTGAACGACTACTCCTGCGTGTCAAGTCACACTTGCATTTCTACTCCAGCACAACAGTCCAAGGCAAAGGAAGGTCAAAACATACTTCATTTTAAACTACAAATTTTCAAAATCACAATACTTTCCTAACATTTTGACAATGAGGCCACTTCCCTTTTTCTATAAACTCACAAATGCCCAGGGAGCACTTAACACTTGGGAAAAAATTTTTACTTCTTGAGATAGGATCTTGGGTATGTTGCCCAGGCAGTCTTGGCTCAAATGATGCCCCTGCCCTCTTGAGTAGGTGGAATTATAGGGTCAGGGTGGCCTGCCTACATTCATAAAAAATTTTAAAGGTCAACATATTTTGGCCACAAACACAAATCTACTGAAAGGTGCAGTGGTAGCCACACGTTTCTCTGCTTTACTGACAGTACTCAAGACTGGCAAATTGTAGCGCCTCCCTTATTGGCCATCTGTAAAACAGAGCCAGGGAGCTGTCTTACTAGACTAGTGTTATACAGGTGGCACATTCCTCTCTCATTTCAGTGCAACTACTTTGGCCAACATTTTAACAAGGGACACAGACCTTCAAGGTATTATACCCACCCATATATGTCCAAATTCGCGACAGTAGGTTCGATTTTCTTCACCCCAACACCTTAAACTCCTGACGACTTTGATTCCTTCAGCTAACAAAGTCAGACTTGGATGTTTCAAAAACAAATTTTTATCTTGTCGGGAAATTGTGATCCCCGCCCCCATTTGTATCTTTTCCCTCCACTCAACTAGGCTTGAGCTAGGGCAAAACGATAACTACTAAAAGTGAGGAGGCTCCGTTGGTCCCCACACTAATTGGGACAACATAGAGCGTCCCAGCCTCTCCTGCTGTCAAGGACCCCTGCTTCCTTCTTCACCTTATCCAGTGGGGAAACTGAGGCCCAGGGGAAGGAAAGAGGCTCGCGCGCCGTCCTGCCACTCTTTCCTGAAATAATTGCGTGTGACAACCACTGTCCTACCCCGAGGGCCACCAGAGCGGTCCCCGCGGGCACGGACGGGACTTGTAGTCCATCGCACCGCAGTCGGGGGAAAACAACAACAGAAAACCAGGCTCCCCATTCGCGAAGGGCCAGGGATCAGAGCTCTGGGCGCGTGTACAGCCTAAGCAATGCGCCTTGCGGAGGGCCACAGCTGTCGCCCCAGCTCCTTCCCGACGAGGGCACTGCCACTCACCTGCCACTCCGAGAACGCGACTCCCCGCTCCGCGTCCGCACTACACGCTCCGAGCCGGCTCTGCAAAGCGGTATGGCTGCCGCGGCCCCAGCTCTCTTCAGCTCCTTCCGGGTCGGCGGGCGCCTTGGCAGTGACAGTCCGCGGGACTCTAGCGCCGCTCGCCCTCAGTTCCGCCTCCTGGCGGGCCCGCCACCAATCCTTGCGGGCCAGCTCCGGGCCACTGCACACCCCCACCCCAAGAGGCATGTGAGAAAATTGTCTTTGGCATTCGTTTTTTTCTCCTTTTCCCTCTTGGTACTAGGGGCTGCAGTCGACCACCAAGCAGCATCCTCCACTCTTTGATTTATTTTTATTTACAGACAGGATCTCACCAAGTTGCTCAGGCAGGCTGTGAATTTATCATCCTCTTGCCCTCGCTTCTTGAGAAAGTGGGATTATAACCCTGCAGCACCAGGTCCAAACTGGCATCTGTTACCTAAGAATACATCCTTTGAGTGACCCCTTGGGCTTACACTGGGGTATGTTTTACTTCCTGCAACTCTTTGAGAAACTCATACCCCTGCTCTTGGATGTGTCTTGTTTTCCCTCTGAGCACCCATCTTTCCCTTAACCCTCATGCTTAAACCTATATTAAAATGTCTTTATTAACCTCCACCCAGATACATCTTTTAGGGGGCTGGCTAGAAATATGACTCAATGGTGGAGAGACTACCTGGCTTACAAAATGCCCTGAGTTCAGTCTCAAGTATTGTACAAAAAAAAAAAAAAAAAAAAAAAAAAAAAAAAAAAAAAAAAAAAAAGAGGGTCCTATCTATTTTGTTTGAGACTGGCTTCTCTACATAGCCTTGGCTATCTTGGAACTCACTATGTAGCCCAGGCTGGCCTCAAATCTACAGAGAACCGGATGCTTCTACCTGCTGAGTGCTGGGATTAAAGGGTGCCCACCATGCTTGCGTCTATCTGTCTTTATATGTGTGAGGTTGCACACATGTGCAGGCTCCAAGTTAACTGTCAGAAACTATCCTGGGTTGCTCTTCTACCCTACTCTTCGAAGCACCTTTGAACTAACCTGGAGCTTGCTGATATAACTAGTTTCCCTGCGGATCCTGTCTCTAATTCCTGAGACTCCACGCCCACACAACATTTATATTCTTTCTAGTGATCCAGATTCAGATTCTCTTCTCTCTCTCTCTCTCTTTCTCTCTCTCTCTCTCTCTCTCTCTCTCTCTCTCTCTCTCTCTCTCTCTCTCTTGGTTTTTCAAGACAGGGTTTCCCTGTGTAGCACTGGCTGTCCTGGAACTCACTCACTCTCACTCTGTAGATCAGGCTGGCCTCAAACTCACAGAGATCCACTTGCTTCTGCCTCCCTAGTGTTCGGATTAAAGGCATGAGCCACCACCACCTGGCTGAGGTCCCTCTTTTTAAAAGCAGTAAACACACACACACACACACACACACACACACACACACACACACACTGTATGCTTGAGCATATCTATGTGCACTATGTGCATATAGGAGCTGAAGAGGTCTGAAGAGGTGTTGGATCCCCTGGAATTGGAGTTACAGAAGATTGTTCACCACCATGTGGGTGCTGGAGATTGAACTCAATCCTCTACAAAAGCAGTAAGAGCTCTTGACCTATGAGCCATTCCCTCCAGGCCCCAGGTTCTGGTCCTCTTGCTTGTGCAAGCAAGCACTTTAACTGTCGAGCCAGCTCCCCAGCCTCCCCACCTTATTGTTTGAGGCCGAGTCTCTCACTGTCTTAGGGTTTCTATTGCTGTGATAAAACACCGTACCCACAGGCAGCATGGGGAGGGAAGGATTTGTTTCAACTTACATGTCCAGATCACAGCTCATCACGGAGGGAAGTCAGGGTGGGAACCTGGCCGCAAGAGCTGATGCAGATGCCATGGAGGACGTGGAGGAGTGTTGCTTGCTGGCTTGCTCAACCTGATTTTTTTTTTATATCCCAGGACCACCTGCCCAGGAATGG
This sequence comes from Peromyscus californicus insignis, assembly GCF_007827085.1. Classification (NCBI taxonomy): domain Eukaryota; kingdom Metazoa; phylum Chordata; class Mammalia; order Rodentia; family Cricetidae; genus Peromyscus; species Peromyscus californicus. Next base: position 71,493,600 of record NW_026294551.1, read on the forward strand.
TACCCCCCACAATGAGCTGGGCCTTCCCACACCATCAATCAAGAAAATGCACAACAGATCAGTCTGGTGGGGGGACTTTTCTCAATTGAGGTTTCCTTTTCTTTCTTCCCCCTTGGTTTGTCTTTCTTTCTTTCTTTCTTTCTTTCTTTCTTTCTTTCTTTCTTTCTTTCTTTCTTTCTTTCTTTCTTTCTTTCTTTTTCTTTTTGAGACAGGGTTTCTCTGTGAAGCTGTCCTGGCTGACCTGGAATTCACTCTGTAGACCAGGCTGGCCTTGAACTCAGAGATCTGCCTGTGAGGTTCCCTTGTCTAAAAGACCTCTAGCTGGTGTCAGGTCGACATAAAACTAGCCAGCACAGTCACTGACCTGAGTTCATGGATTAACTAGACTCTTTGACTGACCAGCTCCAGGGATCCTGCTGTGTCCTTTTCTCCAGCCAGCAACGAAATTACAGACATGGACTGCCGTGCTGCGAGTATTTTTACATGGGTTTTGTGGATCAATCTCAGGTCCTCATCTTTCAGAGCAAGCACTTTACTGACTGAACCATATCCCCAGCCCCAAATCCCCCAATCTTTTCCATGCTAAAGTTTGGAATAGTGTCAGTGAAATGGCTCAGCAGGTAAAGGCATCTGCCTTCAAGGTTGAACTACTAGAGTTACATCCCCGGAACCCCAAGATCGAATAAGGAAATTTGTCATCTGACCCCCACAAGTGCACCGCGGCTTGCTTGCCCTTCTTCCACACAGAAAGAAGGAAGGAATTTTAAGGTTTGGAAGATCAGAAAAATAGAAATAAAGAGCATTCTCAAACCTCTATGTTACCAATTTGTACATCGTTGATAGTGCTGTAAAACACAACGCTTGGTCTGTCCACTCGTGAGTTTCAAGGTTACTAGTCACTTTGGCTTTCAGTTCCTGCTTCTGTAAAGTTGGCACTAATATCCAGACATGCACAGTATTATGAAGAAACAATAACAATCGCCAAGCATGCTGGTGCACCAGATGGAAGACGGAGACAGGTGGATCTGGAGTTCAAAGATGGCCTCACTTGAATACATAGCAAGTCTGAGGCAAGCCAGGACCATAGGAGACCCTGTCTAAAACCAGACAGAAAAATACACAGAAGGGAGTAAATATGGGGACAGCATTAGGAAGCATTACTGTTTAACTAGGTAAAACTAGCCTGAGGCACAGAGGACCTTAACTCTCAAACTCGTAAAGAGGTTTTAGCCAGGCTTTGTGGCATATGCCTTTAGTGACCCAGCACTTGGGAGTCAGAGGCAGGTGGATCTCTGTGAGTTGGAGGCCAGCCTGGTCTACACAGCAAGTTCCAAAAACAGCCACGACTATATAGAGAGACTCTGTCTCAAAAATCCAAAAACTATACAGAGAGACCCTGTCTCAAAAATCCAAAAACCTCTGAGAGGTTTTGACCCAAACAGGAAAAGCATAGTTAGAAACTGTGTGGGGGGAGGTTTTTGTGGTAACAGTACACGGATTATACTGAACAAGTCAAAACTGAAAGCTGAGATCATTTTGGCAACGAGGCAGCTGTAGTCAGGCAGGTGAGAGGTAACCAGAGCCTGGGCTGGGTCAATAGGAAGAGAGAAACAGGGAGTCATGTATGAGAAAAAAAAATATGTTGTAAGGTTTCATGTGATTACCAGGGATAAAGAGATAGCAAAGTCCAAAGTTTTAACAGGGATTAACAAATACACGTCCATTTCTGTTCCACACAATGTGCTGTAAGCCACTGTCCTCGGTGGCCCCCAGTTAAAACAACTCTAGTCTTTCCCTTCCCATCAATTATTCTCACAGCAGCTGGATTTTTTTTTAAATGATTCATCTTAGTTAAGTGGTTCTCAACCTCTGGGTCATGACGCCTTTTCACAGGGGTCACCTAAGACCATCAGAAAACACAGGTATTTGCAGTAGCAAAATTACAGTTATGAAGTAGCAGTGAAAATAATTTTGTGGTTGGGGGTCACCACAACATGAGGAACTGTATTAAAGGGTCTCGGGGGTTAGGAAAGTTGAGAACCACTGACTTAGCTGGATGTGAGGGCAGAGAGGTAGCAAAGCTGGGTCATGAGGGGCTTGAAAGGCTGTGGGTAGGACTTCTGATTTTATTCAGCAGGAGGTAAGACAAACCTTTGAGAGGATTTTTAAGTTGACTGAGCAAGCTGGAGTGCCCAAAGGTAAAGCAGCATCTATAACTGGAGCTTGTAGTATGAACCAGGGAGAAAGAATCCAGAAAAAACATTCCGGTAGTTTAAGTCCAGGGTACTGTAGACTCAACATGGTGGTTAATGAGAATGCTGTGTCATAAGGGAGTCTTCCAAGAGCTAGGAAGCTCTTTGGCTTGCTGTGAGATGACTGTACTTGGGATGTGCTTCACAACAGTTGATGTCACATACAAGCAGGTGTCCTGGTACAGGCAAATGAGGGCAAAGGAACTGTCCCTAAAATGGAGCAGCAAGCAAGTTTCAGAGAATGAAACTGTTGTTCATACAAACGTCTATAACCGAGATTGTTCTGTCTGAACCAGAAACAGAATGACTTTTTTTTTTCTCCTTGAGACAAGGTCTGTCTACATAACTCAGGCTGTCCTGGAACTGACTATGTAGATCAGGCTGGCCTCAAACTCAGAGATCCTCCTCTGCCTGCTGAGGGCTAGGATTAAAGGTCAACATGTCTGGTAATTTGCCCTTTTAAAAAATATACCACCCCCTCAACCTCTGAGGCAGGAGGGACAACTGGCCCTGAGGTCGTAAGACCGGGAGAGCTGCCCCTGTCCCCCACCAACTGCAACACCTAAGGCAGGTGGGAGAGCAGGCCCTGCACCTTGCCGGGGCAGCAAAATAGAGCCAATTCTGTTGGTGGAGGTGTGGGTGAGTCAGCCCTGAAGTTGTGAGCATGGGAGAGCTGTCCCCATTACTCATCTGTCATGTGGTGGCATGGGCAGAGAGAAATCCTACCCACCATCAACGTCCTAGGCAGGTGAGAGAGCTGGCCCTGAGATCATAAGAATGGGAGAGCTGTCCCAGCCCCGCATCAACTGCAGCGCTCGGGAGAGTGGGCCCTACACCACACCTGGGCAACACAGTAGAGCTGGCCCTGAAGGTGTAGGTGTAGAACCAACCCTGAGGACATGGAAGCAGGAGAACTGGCCCCGCCCCTTGCTCATCCCTAGCCAAGGCAATTCAGGAGAGCTCACCCTGGTGGTAACGACAAGGGAGAGCTGGCGGGCTGACCAACCCTGCAACTACCCAGGCCCAGAATCAGAGTTATGAGTTGGCCCACCCCAACATCCACCCCATCTGTGATCTGCTGGAGCACGTGAAGGGACCGGTCCTGCAGACCCAAAGCTGCAGGATCTCCACGACACAGGGCAACAACAGGAAAACCAGGAGGAGCCCCAGTGAGGGCCCAGCACTGATAGTGTAGCAGAAACCAGAGTCCTCTAACCAGACCAACGACTCTGCAGTGAACACTTGTAAGTAAAGCTATATGAATAAAGGGGTTTACTGTGGGACTCACTGTGTCACACTACAGCTTCCACGACGAGACTGATTTTTCTTTTCTTTCTTTCTCTTAAATTTTATTTTATTTTATTTTGTGGGGAGGTTGTAAGGGCAGAGTGTGCATACAAAGGGACAGGGAAATTAATGGGATAGACATGCATGATGTGAAAGACACAAAGAATAAATTATAAAAAAGCATTAAAATATATTTTTTTTCTTGTGTGTGTGTGCACACATGTGTGCCTATGGGTTCTTGGAGGTCAGAGGATAACTTGTAGGGAGTTATTTCTTTTCACCATGAGAGTTCCTGGGATCGTACTTACGTCATGAGGTTTGGCAGTAAGCACCTTTTCCTACAAAGCCGTCTCTCCACTATTCCCCTTCCTGAAAGTATTGATTTTATCAGCTGATAATCTAACAATCCTGAGTACATGGGCAAAGGAGCCTATTGTGAGCTTCAGTCTACTTATGAGTATCAGCACATTTCTTTCTTTTGTTTTTTCAAGACAGGGTTTCTTTGTGTGGCCCTGGCTGTCCTGGAACTCATTATGTAGATCAGGTTGGCCTTGAACTCACAGAGATCCACTTGCCTCTACCTCCTGAGTGCTGGGATTATAGGTGTATGCCCCCATGCCTGGCCTCTCCTCAGTATCTTTTCTGTTTGTTTGTTTTTTGTTTTTCCAGACAGGGTTTTTCCGTGCAGCCCTGGCTGTCCTAGAACTAGCTCTATAGACTAGGCTGGCCTGGAACTCACAGAGATCCACCTGCCTCTGCCTCCCAAGTGCTGGGATTAAAGGTATGTGCCACCACTGCCTGGTTCCTGGCTTCTCCTCAGTATCTTTAAGTTGGTTAGTTGAAAACATAAAAAAATTCAGAGATTTAACCATAGTTTGGGGTTAATAATAGCAACAGAGAAACTTAGGGGTGGAACAAATTGTTTACTTATTAGCAAACTATTTATAGCTATTTAACTGATTTAACCAGTGAGGTTATGTACTTTTTAAGGTTTGAACACACGGATATTGCTTAAACAGGACAAAGTTCAAAGAAGGATTGATTTAACCAAATCAAACCACTATGCCAAAGTCAACAAATCAAGATTATTCCAAAGGAGTTGAATATAAAGAGAAGACTAAATCAACAGAAGTTAGAAACCATAGTATTTACCTCTTTGAAGAGTGACCATTTTTTTCTGACCTCAGGAAGCTTCAGTTTCTCCCTGAGTTCTAGTTTCTCTTTAAAGCAAGACTCTGTTCTTGTTCTGTTTCGTGTTTGCTTTATTGTTCTTAGATATAGGACTTGGGATTTTGTCATAGGTGCTCTTAGGTGAAAGTTTGAGTTAAAGTATCTTCATCCTAAAGAAGCCTACCTAGCTGAGCGGTGGTGGCACCTTTAATCCCAGCACTGGGGAGGCAGAGCCAGGCAGATCTCTGTGAGTTCGAGGCCAGCCTGGACTACAGAGTGAGTTCTAGGACAGGCTCCAAAACTACACAGAGAAACCCTTTCTCAAAACAAACAAACAATCAAAAAAGAAGCCTACCTAGATCTTGTAATAAAGGGGTGGGGGAGGGAGAGGGGGAGGGGACTCAGCAGTAAAGAGCATTGCCTGTTCTTACACAGAGGACCAGGGTTCCTTTTCCATCACCCGGATCAAGGAGCTCACAATTGCTTGTCAACTCCAGCAACAGGGAATGCAACGCCCTCTTCTGGCCTCTGTGGGCACTGCATCCACATGGTGTAAACTTCCCTGTGGGCACTCATACATACAGAAAATAAACTTTAAAACCATCTTTTTAAAAAGTAGTTGAATTCCACTCACAGGAAGTATATTTTAGAATGGTTCTGAGGCAAATGATAACAAAATCAAGGTGAGGATAATTTTTTTTACGTTTTTGTTGATTTTGAGACAGGGTTTCTCTGTGCAGCCAAGGCTGTCCTGGAATTCATTCTGTAAGCCAGGTTGGAGGATACATTTTTATTTATTTATTTATTTATTTATTTTTTGTGAGACAGGGTTTCTCTGTATAACAGCCCTGGCTACCCTAGAACTCCCTCTGTAGACAGGCTGTCCTCAGACTCATGGAGATCTGCCTGCCTCTGCCTCCTGAGTGCTGGGATTAAAGACATGTGCTACCACTGCCTGGGGAGGATAAATTTTTATGTGTAGTTACTGCCTGCTTCTTGGGTCTGACAGTAGCTTTAGATTGTGCTCTTTTTCTATGTAATACTTCACAGAAGGCATTAGAAGTTTAGTGAAATAGGTAAGGTGTACTTTCCCCTGACATTGTGAAACTCATGGCATGACATGACATTTTAATCAGCAGTACACATCTGTGAAGGACTTTGTCATCTGCTTGGAGCAGGAAAAACCAAAGTAGAATGAAGGTAGCTAAGATCACTATTGATATCATTAATTATGTTGTGTAACCAACCAGTTTCTACTTCTCGTTGGCCTTAAAAGTCAAAAAGTCCATTTGGGGCTAAAAAATAAATAAAAAAATAAAAGAAGCCCACATACTACTTGCCCAGAAAGGAAGTTTGAATTATTCACTTTAAGTAAACACTCAGAAGAGGAATTAAAACTGCCTTTAAATTTTTGAACTCAGGTTTTTCTACAAGGTTAAGCAAACTCTCTACCAGTAACCTACATTCCTAACCCCTTTTTTGGGAAACTGAGTCCTGCTAAATTGCCCTGGCTGGTCTTGGATTCAAAATCTTCCTGTCTCATTTGCCAGTATCCAGAACTACAGGAGTACACCACCACCTCTGGTTTAAAATTACTATTTCAATATGTTATAAGGCCCTGAGCCTCAGTATTAATACTTACTGTTAGAAGCTGTGTCGCTCAGTGGTAAAACGAATGCTACCCTAGGACCTTGGATTCCATTGTCAACACTGGGAGAGGAAGAGTGGGGAGTGCTAATCCATGTGTAGGGAACGTACTTCGGAGTGACTAAGCTATGAATAAGCTAACTTCAAAATTAAAAGGACCTCTGAATCTTCCAGTTAGAAAGGAAAGGCTTCCTCCTTAACGTCGTCACACCTTTTTACCTTGACCTAGGGTCTTTACTCCAGCCCTGGCAGATCTGGTTGGCGGCTTTCAAACTTAGAGCAATACTCCTGCCTCGGCCTCTCAGTTGCTACCACGTTCGGCCCACGACACTTTGACAAACACACGTATTTTAGCATCTCTTTTTAAAATTCTCTTGCGCTCTACACCCGGCAATAGCACCGTCTGAGTCACCAGCGGTGGCTGGGTCTCGACAGCAGACATTGACATCTGTCTCAGGTAATCCTCAGAGAACACGGGGAGAGGAGCCCGGGTCTGTCCTACCCCCACCAGAGCGACTCTAAAAGTCCGCACCGCCCTCAGATCCCCGATCTGTCAGGGAGGTGACGTTCTCCACGCCGGGGATTTTCGTAGTGGCGACACATGCCACTTCCGGTGGGCGGCGGGAGTCAGTGACGTGGCAGGCGAGTCCGTGCACGGTCCTCCGGGCCGGGACACGGGACTGTCAGGTGGCCTGGGGCAGCTCCACCGGGACTGAGAGCCGCCAGCCGGAACCGGAAGTGCCACGTGTCCCCACTGTGCCTGCGCGGCCGGCAGCTCCGCCCAGGACCGCCCTCCTCTCCGGGTTCGGCTGGCGCCTCCGAGCCCGGCGTTCGCGGCCCCGCCGGCCTGACTCCCCGAGCCTCTCCGCGCCCAAGCCGGATCGTGGCCGCCGGCGGGCTGAGGCCACCGAGACGCCATGCCTCGGCTTTGACGTGCCGCCTTCGCGTGGTCCGCTTCTCCGGCGTTCAGCTCCCTTCCCGCGGCTTTCCTCTTGGAGCTCTTGGCTCGGCGCTGCGGTCGACCCCGACGACTCCGTCCTACCCTGAGAACCCCGGGCGCCATGGCCCAGCCCGGGATCCCGGCCGCCCGCGGCGCCGCAGCCGGCCTCCAGGCCCAGAACGGGGCCGCCTCGGCCGCGGGGTCCCCCTACACCAACGGTGAGTGCCGCATGGGGGCGGGGAGGACGGCCCGGCCAGGGCCCCGGAGAGGAGTGGCAGGCAGATCGTGACCAGGGGCCGTGCACCTGCAGACCCGCGCTGGTGAGACAGTTTCACGTGTATTTATACATCCAGCCAGCAAACAGTAAGCACCTGCGGTATGCAGCGTCCGAGAGAAACAAGAGGTGAAAAGGAATCGCAGACGAAATCAGTTCCTCAGAACTGCCTTACGGAGGTCATAGTGTCTGGGTGTCATCACCCTCCGCGCCACCTCAGTCCGGTGCCCTGGAGGGCAGGGTTCATCTCGGGTCTGTGAGCTCGCAGCGCGGTGGGGTGCGGGTCGTGTTTATTAGTCCGAGTTTGCGGAGATGAATGAATGCCTTCGCCTTTGGCAGACCCCTTTAGGACTTACTCATCCCTCCAGGTATCTTTCTCCAAGGACCTCCCCACAGCTGTCCCTGGGCCGCCTGTGCAGTTTTTCGGTTGTGGAAGAACCAAATAGATGGAAGGCTAGGGTTCGTTTCTAGAGGCCTCTTCCTCATTTGGAACGTAGTTAGACCCAACTCTCTGAACCCGACCAGAGTGTACATCTGGCACTATAATTTATCATTTGGCATGAGAAAAATCTTATAATTTGATACCTCTTCTAGGATTTCTGAAGTTTTCCTACAGCGTGAATTGCTAAGCCTATTTTAATTGATATGATAAAGACACATTTTCTGCCTACTTGCCAATTAGCCTACAAATCTTTGCTTTGTGGAAAGAAGACAGGGAGAATAATACTAAAGTACTTACTGTGCCCATTGAAGTTGGAGAAAAGAGCCAGTGACTAAAATTGCTGGTTACAATGCATTTAAAGAAGACTACTGTTTTCTTTACAAAGAGGGCTCTTTATAAGACTTAAAAATGTCAGTGGGTAGGCAGCTATGTGGGCAGGGCAAGAGAAGGGAGAAGCATTGACAAGTTAACTTGAATTGGTCCTTAAGTTTATAGTAACAGATTATGTAAACTACATTTTCTTCTGTGACAGTAACACTTGCACAGGAGATGAAGTCATTCCCTTTAAGGTGAAAACAATTAAGCAAGATGTCTCTGGTCTGGGTTTTTCTTAAAACTTGCACTTAAGTGGCAAATTCTGCACATGTGCCCATGAGTGAGTGATGTGCAAGTGTAATTGTCAGGGTTTTGCAATGTTGCAGGAATTAAATCAGTGTGATAGGCTGTGCTGGAGATATTTCATTGATTTTAGTTAGTTTTTTGAGACAGTGTCTCACTCTGTATCTCCAGTTGGCCTGAAACTTGTGGCAATCCTCCTGTTCATTTGGTCAAAGCTAAACATACACTTGTTGCCCGTCCATATTCTGACCTTGGGCGTAAGAGAGAATAAGAGAGCACTCATGTGTGGGTTGTTTAAAGCTAGTAAGTAGTAGAAACCCAGGCAGTGGTGCACACCTTTAATCCCGGCACTCGGAAGCAGAGGCAGGCAGATCTCTCTGTGAGTTCTAGGCCAGCCTGGTCTACAGATCGAGATCCAGAACAGGCTCCAAAGCTACACAAATATACTCTGTCTTGGGGAAAAAAGAAAGTAAGTAGTAGACTCATGCCTGCAAATATAAAACTCATGAGCTATCACTTCAGTCTTTTTTTTTTTTTTTGCCCTTGGTTATAGGGGTGGTTTTTGTTGTTGTTGTTTGTTTTTTGTTTTTTTGAGATTGTTGTATAATTACATCATTTCTCCCTCTCCTTTCCTCCTCAGTCTTTTATAATCTTTTTTTGTGGGTGGTGGGATTTTTTGTTTGTTTGTTTGTTTCTTTCTTTCTTTCTTTCTTTCTTTCTTTCTTTGAGACAGGGTTTCTCTGTGTAGCCCTGGCCATCCTTGAACTCGCTCTGTAGACCAGGCTGGCCTCAAACTCAGAGATTTGCCTGCCTCTGCCTCCGAGTGCCAGGATTAAAGGCATGCACTGCTACCACCTGGCTATAATAGCCATTTTTTTTTTTTTTTTTTGGTTTTTTGAGACAGGGTTTCTCTGTGTAGCTTTGCGCCTTTCCTGGAACTCACTTGGTAGCCCAGGCTGGCCTCGAACTCACAGAGATCCGCCTGGCTCTGCCTCCCGAGTGCTGGGATTAAAGGCGTGCGCCACCACCGCCCGGCTCTATAATAGCCATTTTTAGCATTTTGTTTTGAGTCAGGGTCTTACTTTGTAACCCTGGCTGGCCTGGAATTCACTAAATAGACCAGGCTGGCCTCAAACTCACAGAGGTCCACCTGCCTCTGTCTACTGAGTGCTGGGATTAAAGGTGAAATTTCTTTTCTTTTTTTTTTTTTTTTTTTTTTTTGGTTTTTCGAGACAGGGTTTCTCTGTGCAGCTTTGCGCCTTTCCTGGGACTCACTTGGTAGCCCAGGCTGGCCTCGAACTCACAGAGATCCGCCTGGCTCTGCCTCCCGAGTGCTGGGATTAAAGGCGTGCGCCACCACCGCCCGGCTCTTTTCTTTTTTTAAAAGATTTATTTATTTACTATGTATACAGTGTTCTGCCTGCTTGTTTGCCTGCATGCCAGAAGAAGGCACCTGCTCTCATTACAGATGGTTGTGAGCCACCATGTGGTTGCTGGAAACTGAACTCAGGACCTCTGGAAGAGCAGTCAGTGGTCTTAACCTCTGAGCCATCTCTCCAGTCCCTAAAGGTGAAATTTCTTAAAGTGTTGGTTTAATGTGCTTGTGTAAGTTAACATGTTACAGTACAGTTAGATCTTAGGATATCATTTAGCTTGAACCAAGACTTAATAGGAGAGGCTATTTTCATTTTCTGTAAATTGCTTTCTTGCTATATTCCTTACACCAAACCTTTTTGCTCTGTGATATGTTGTTATGTTGCATTACAACCTAAAGATTGTCTAGAAAGGTTTCCTTCAGGTTTTTTCTTTTTTTCAGAGCTGAGGACCGAACCCAGGGCCTTGCGCTTGCTAGGCAAGCACTCTACCACCGAGCTAAATCCCCAACCCCTCCCTCAGGTTTTTAATACTGACTTGTGTACTTATTTTCCCTTGCAAAACACTGGTAATGAGGCTGCAGGACAACTGAGCCTGGCATCTTGTCCTGATGGTCATAGTAAGGCTAAAGGGAAGGAAGCGCTCCTGTCGTTCTGTGCCTCCTTTGCTGGCCCTTTGAACCGACTTGCCAAGGCAGTTAGGAGACTGCAGTTTTATTAACTTCATTTCCATGGGCTGTTTACATAATAGTTCCCTTTACATATAGAACGGGAGCTGAGAGGGGCAGTCTCCTTTCTCCTTCCCCTGGTAGGCTGTAATTTTCTAAAAGAATATCTAACTTCCCTCAACCTGTAAGCCCTATGACTTCAGAGCCCACATAGTGTCTAGCACATTTAAGAATTACTAGTTGGGGAGGCTAAAGAGAGGGCTCAGTGGTCAAGAGCACCTACTGCTCTTGCAGAGGACCAGGGTTCAAGTCCCAGCACCTATGAAGTACCTCACTTGTAACTTCAGTTCCAGGATAGGTATCTGTCACCTTCTTCTGGCCTCTCTGGGCACCAGGCAGGTATGTGGTGCAGAGATACACAAAAAATACCTATACATGTTTTAAAATAAGTTCCTGCCAGGTGGTGGCTCATGCCTTTAATCTCAGGAGGCAGAGGCAAGCAGATCTCTGAGTTCAAGGCCAGCCTGGTCTACAGACCGAGTTCCGGAAACCCTGTCTCAAAAAACCAAAAAAAAAAAAGTTCCCAATTTTGTTTTGGTCTTTTGAGACAGGGTATCTCTATGTAACAGCTCTGGCTGGCCTTGAACTCACAGAGATCTGCCTGCCTCTGGAGTGATGGGTGCCCGGCTTTTATTTATTTTAAATCGTGTGTGTGTGTGTGTGTGTGTGTGTGTGTGTGTGTGTGTGTGTGTGCCATCAGAGGCCAGAAGAGGGTGTCTAATCCCCTGGAGTTACATGTAGTTGGGAGCCACATGGTATGGTGCTGGGAACTCACCTCCAGTCATCTAAAGGAGCGGTCAATGCCTTCAGCCCCTTTTGTTTGTGTTTTTGAGACTGGGTCTCATGTAGCCCAGACTGACCTCAGGCTAACTGTGTAACAAAGATTTCCTTAAGTTTCTGATCCTCAGGTCTCCACCTCACAAACACTGTGTTTATAGGTAAATGCCACCACAACTGGCTTTTCTTTCCTTTTCTTTTCATTGACAAATTCTTCAGGTGAAGAATGTATTTTGATTAATGACATGAGATGAGATACTAAGTTAGATCCCCTGGGTTCTCAGATTCCCTGGGAGTGGATTGACAGGTTTGAGTTGCCATGTGGTGCTGGAATTGAACCCAAATCCTCTGTAAGACTAGCCAGTGCTTTTAACCACGGAGCCAGCTCTCCAGCCCCCTGAGTTAATTTTAAATCAGTCATTCTTTTAGGTTTGTGTGTAATAGTTGGCAAATATAAACTACCAACTAAATAGTGGTTCAGTGTATAATGTACTAGTGAGTGAGTGGCTGAAGAATAAAAACGTCCTCAGTCTTTATCCTACTTAGAATTTTAAGGAGAACCATTAGGGACGTATCTGTTTCCTTTACATTTTGTGTATTTCTTTATTATATGATACTGAGGATTAAACCTGGGGCTTCATGTGTACTTAGTGAGCAGTGTCCCTACCCCTTTTTGTATTTTTAAATTTTTGAGACAGTCTCAGTGAGTTGCTCAGGCTGGCCTGGAGCTCATTCTGTAGCTTGGGTAGGCTTTAAACATGTGATCCTCCCTACCTCAACCTCCCAAGTTATAGGCCTGAACTGCCAGGACTAGCCTTTTCTTCTACATGGACTTTTTTGTGAAAGAGGTAGTTAATTCAGTGTGTTTGTAACTGCTTAGCAGACTTACTAAGACAGGGTTTTCTGAGACAGGGTTTCTCTGTGTAGCTGTGGAGCCTGTCCTGGAACTCACTCTGTAGACCAGGCTGGCCTCGAACTGACAGAGACCCACCTGCCTCTGCCTCCTGAGTGCTGGGATTAAAGGTGTGTGCCACCACCACCACCACCACCACCACCACCACCACCACCACCACCACCACCACCACCACCTGGCTATAAATCATAATTTTTGTATTAATTGGTGTGATACTGTCAGGAAGATTCTTTTAATTTTGTTTGATTTATGAAGAATAATAAAGACATCAATTATTTTAAAAGTTGTATCAGTGAGTTTTTTGTTTGTTTTGAGGTTGCTAGGGATTGAGTACATGGTCTCTCACATAGCTAACAAGCATGCTGTCATAGAACTAACATATCCAGGCATTCTTCCCCGCTCCTCCCGCTCCCCCTCCCCTATTTTTTTGGGGGGGCATGTTCAAGATAAGGTTTTTCTGTGTAGTTTTGGAGCCTGTCCTGAAACTCACTCTGTAGACCAGACTGGCCTCAAACTCACAGAGCTCCACCTGGCTCTGCCTCCCGAGTGCTGGGATTAAACATGTGCGCCACCAGCACCCGGCTCCTCCCCCCTTTTTAAAACTTTATTTTGAGACAGTGTTTTGTTTTGTTAAGTTACCAAAGCTGGCCTGAACGTCTGTGTGTATGTGTTTATATATATCCCCCTCGCTGCTGCCGCAGCCATTTTTTCTCAGTACAGAATCTTACTGTGGAGCCGTGGTTGGCCTACAGCACTCCCTGTAGAACAGCCTGGCCTTAAACTTGATGGGATCCATGCTCGTTTCGGCAGCACATATACTAAAACTGGAACGATACAGAGAAGATTAGCATGGCCCCTGCGCAGGGATGACACGCAAATTCGTGAAGCGTTCCATATTTTTGCTGCATGAACTGCACTTGGTGCGTGCCCAAAGACAAGGCCGTTAAGAAGTTCGTCATTTGGAACATTGTAGAGGCCGCTGCTGTCGGGGACATATCCAAAGCAAGTGTCTTCGACGCTTGTGTGCTTCCCAAACTCCGTCACACTGCATTATTGCGTGAGCTGTGCTGTTCATAGCAAGGTAGTCAGGAATCGATCCCGTGAAGCCCGCAAGGACCGAACACCCCCACCACGATTTAGACCTGCTGGTGCTGTACCATGACCTCCACCAAAGCCCATGTAAAGAGGTGGCTTCATAAAGACAGGAGAAAAAACACCTTGGAAAAATAAAATGGGACTTACACACAAAAACAAAAACTTGATGGGATCCTCCTGTCTCTGCCTCCAAATTGTTAGAATTACAGATGTATGCTATAACGTCCAGTTTAAATCAGTAGTTTCTAAAGTCCATTCCAAAATGTATGTGACTCTCAGTAGAGGCATACACTCTTCCAGGTGCTAGGATTCTGTTATTTATTTCTGGCCGGTTGAGGGGAGTGAAACAGTGTCTTCTCCGAGAGCTCAGGCAGGCCTCCAACTCACAGTATCTAGTATCTGCTTCCCAAGTACTGGGATTACAAATGGGAGTTACTATCTTCGTTAGGGTTTCTTTGGCTGTGAAGAGACACCGTGACCACAGCAACTCTTTTTTTTTTTTTTTTTTTTTTTTCTGAGACAGGATTTCTTTGTGTAGCCCTAGCTGTCCTGGAACTAGCTCTGTAGACCAGGCTGGCCCCTGAACTCGCAGAGATCTGCCTGCCTCTACCTGGACTAAAGGCATGCGCCACCACTGCCAGCTTTTTTTTTTTTTTTAAGAATTTATTTATTTTTGTTTTATGTGCATTGGTGTTTTGACTGCATGTTTGTCTGTGTGAAGGTGTCAGATCTTGGAGTTACAGACAGGTATGAGCTACCATGTGGGTGCTGGGGTTTGAACCTGGGTCCTCTGGAAGAGCAGTTGGTGCTCTTAACCACTGAGCCATCTCTCCAGCCCCCTGGCCACAGCAGCTCTTGTAAGGAAAGCATTTAATAGGGTGGCTTACAGTTTCAGAGGTTTAGTCTATTATCATCATGGTGGGACATGGTATGTGCAGGCAGACGTGGTGTTGGAGCTGAGAGTCCTACATCTTGATCACCAGGAAACAGGAAGTGATCTGAACCACTGGGTGTGGCTTCAGCATGTATGAGACTGTAGCTAGAGTTTTCCTGCCTGGCCCACAGTCAGGACAAATCTCTCTCACCTGCCAGTCCCACAGCGCTCAGACCCGACCAAGTAAACACAGAGACTTATATTGGTTACAAACTGTATGGCCGTGGCAGGCTTGTTGCTAACTGTTCTTACAGCTTAAATTAATCCATTTCCATTAATCTATACCTTGCCACGTGGTTCGTGGCTTACCGGCATCTTCACATGCTGTTTGTCATCGTGCGGCTGGCAGTGTCTCTGACTCAGCATTCCACTTCCCAGCTTTATTCTCCTCCTTGTCCCGCCTATACTTCCTCCTGCCTGACTACTGGCCAATCAGTGTTTTATTTACTAACCAATCAGAGCAACACATTTGCCATACAGAACATCCCACAGCATGAGACCTCAAAGCCTGCCTCCACAGTGACACAAGGCCATATCCTCTAATAAGCCCATACCTATTCCAACAAAGCCACACCTCCTATTAGTGCCACTCCCCATGAGCTTGTGGGGGCCAATTACATTCAAGCTACCATAGTCACCATGCTTGACTTCCATGAGTCTCATAGAATGGAAATTTACTAAGGTTAGACCTGGGGTCTCAATTTGTATCCTTGTTGTAGGTTTCTCTTTGATTCTGAAGCTGCTGTTGGCATGAATGTGAAGCACCTTTCTGTACTAAATTGACCCGCTTTTGATTTGTTACTTCTTTGTCTAATTTGGGCTCTGTGGTGCTTTGAATGAAAATGGTCTCCATAGGCTCATAGGGAGAGGCACTATTAGATGTGGCCTTGTTGGAGGAAGTGTGTCACAGGGGTGGGCTTTGAGATTTGAGATGCTCAAGCCGGGCCCATTGTGTCTTTCTCTTCCTGCTGCCTGCGGATCCAGATGTAGAACTCTTGGCTCCTTCTCCAGCCTGTGCTGCTACCATGTTTCCTGCCATAATGATAATGGACTTAACCTCTGAACTTGTAAGCCAGCTCCAATGAAATGTTTTCCTTTATAAGAGTAGCTGCAGCCAGGCACACCTTTAATCCCAGCACTTGGGAGGCAGAGGCAGGCAGATCTCTGGGACCTCAAGGTCCAGGCCAGCCTGGTCTACAGAATGAGATCCAGGACAGCCAAGGCTACACACAGAGAAACCCAGTCTTGAAAGAAAAAGAGTAGTTGTGGTCATGGTATCTCTTCACAGCAGTTGAAACCCTAACTAAGACAACCTCTGTTCCCACATGTTCCCCATACTGTCCTTAATAGAGCCACAGATGACTGCCTGGTTAATAAAGTAAAAATGTTTGCTGGCTATATGACATATGCTTTCAGTCCCAGCTCTTGGCAGGTAAAGGCAGAGGATCAAGAAGTTCAAGGCTAGCCTTTTCTACATGACGGATTCAAGACCAGCTAGGGCATATGAGATGCTCTCTTAAAGAGAACAAGAAGAAGCCGGGCGGTGGTGGCGCACACCTTTAATCCCAGCACTTGGGAGGCAGAGGCAGGCGGATCTTTGTGAGTTCGAGGCCAGCCTGGTCTCCAAAGCGAGTTCCAGGAAAGGCGCAAAGCTACACAGAGAAACCCTGTCTCGAAAAACCAAAAAAAAAAAAAAAAAAAAAGAGAACAAGAAGCTGGCACGGTGGTGCACGCCTTTAATCCCAGCAGAGCCAGATGGATCTCTGTGAGTTCAAGGCCAGCCTGGTCAACAGAGCAAGATCCAGGACAGGCACCAAAACTATATAGAGAAACCCTGTCTTGAAACCCCCCCCCCAAAAAAAAAAAGAACAAGAAAACCAAACAACATGGAGCCAGAGAGGTAGCTCAAGTAGTTAACTTCCTGCTCCTCTAGAGGATCCAAGTTCCATTCCTAGTACCCACATCAGGTAGCTCACAACTACCGTAACTCAAGCCCTAGGGGATCCAACACCTCTTGCCTCTGTGGGCACCCACATACAGACACATACACATAATTTAAAGTAGTAAAAGAAATCTTTTTTTTTTTAATACAAAAACTGGAAAAAAGTATTTAGGGTATTTATTTTTTGATAGGTTTGGTTTGGTTTTTGAGACAGTCTCACTATGTAGCTCTGGCTGTCCTTGAACTCACTATGTAGACCAGGCAGGCCTCAAACTCGAGATCCGCCTGCCTTTGCCTCCCTCGTACTGGAATGCCCAGCTACTTATTTAGGGTTTTTAATGCAATCTTACTAGGGAAATGTGA
Organism: Peromyscus californicus insignis; assembly: GCF_007827085.1. Classification (NCBI taxonomy): domain Eukaryota; kingdom Metazoa; phylum Chordata; class Mammalia; order Rodentia; family Cricetidae; genus Peromyscus; species Peromyscus californicus. The sequence continues at coordinate 71,510,355 of NW_026294551.1, forward strand.
AGTAGACAAACAGTTAGGAGAAACAAATACCTTGAGAAACAGTTGTCCCTTCCCTACTTGCTTTAAGATAATGGAGTGCAAAACACAGAGTGAGAAATAAATTGCCCAGTAATTGCTATGAAGGGAATGGTATGTGAACGGAATGTTACTGCAGGTGTTTCCAAGCACCTGTGAGGTCTATTGGGAGGGGGGGGGCATGCCTCCTGGAGGACACTTAACAACGGTGCTATGAAGAGGTCAGTAGTAAAGGAACAAACGCGTCTGTGCTTGCTTCATACAACACAGAGTCCTCCTGTGACCACGCTGGGGTGTGGGCACACGCAGTTCTTCAGGGGACACCAAGTGCAACAACCAAGTGCAAAACCTGTCCTGTTCAGTTGTGACCTCATCTCCCTGGAGATAGCACCAGGTTCTTCAGGTCAGAGAAGGATTCAGCCCCACAAGTTGCTTCAGATGCCAGTACCAAGCCCAGGGTTCGGACCTGTGCTTCTGATTGGTTATATCAGTGAATCCCATGACCTTCCTGCTTGGATGCAGTAATTTGGTAGACAGTTAACAGACCATGAGAAAACATTTGTAATGGTTCATATGAGCAGCCAGATCCATAAGAGCAAGCAGGGCATGGGGAAGAGCAACCCTCTTAGACCATCTGTGTCTTCAGCAACCTCGAAGGTCATCATATCTACAGGATGGGATAGTTTTATGACAATGGTATGTAGTATGGAAGCCCTCCCCCAACAGGATGTCTGTTGCCTAGGCTGGCCTCATACTCTGAGGTCACAGAGATCTTCCTGCCTCAGCCTCTGGAGTACTGAGATTATGGGCATGAGCTAGCATGAGCTACCATACCTGGCATTGGTATGCAGACTTAAAGAAAACAACACTTTATTTTAGTGTGTGTGCGTGTGTGTGTGTGTGTGTGTGTGTGTGTGTGTGTGATGGGGTATACACATGCCATGGTGCACACATGTGGAGGGCAGAGGACATCTTTGATGAGTTGGTTCTCTTCTGCTGTTATGACTTCAAGTTGTCAGCTTACATGACAAAATGCCTTTACCCAATGAGCCATCTCAGTATCTCAGCCCACATTTCAGAATGTTACTACCACCAAAGACAAGCAAAACCCTTAGCCATTATTCTAGTGCCCGGACCATGAATTGGCTTTTGTGTCTGGGTTTTCCTATTCTGGGCATTGTATGTAGGTTAATTATACAATGCATGTCTAATTACATCCTCCTGTGTCTGGCTTCTTTCAATTAAAAGATTATGTGTGTGTGGTGGTGGGAAGTGTACTCAGGGCCTCATACATAGCAGCAGAAGGTGTTCTGCTGAGTAAGAACTACAGGCCCAACACGCTGTGATATTTTTAAGATTTATTCATTTATAGCATGTTAGCAGTGCTTTATTTTTATGACCAAATCATATTTCACTGTAAAGATATATCCCACAGGGTTATCCTTTTGTTGATGGTGGTAGTTTTCTCCATTTGGGGGATATTATCTTAGTCATTGTTATAGTGCTGTGTAGAGACACCATGACCAAGGAAACTCTTAAAAAAGGAAACATTTAATTGGGGCAGCTGGCTTACAGTTTCAGAGACGTAGTCCATTATTATCATGGCAGGAAACATGGTGGCAATCACGGCACAGAAGCAGTAACTGAGAGCTGCATCCTCCTCTGCCGGCCACAGGAAGAGAGAGAACTGGGCTTGGCCTGGGCTTTTGAAACCTCAGGGCCCACTCCCAGTGACATACTTCTTCCAACAAGGCCGCACCTCCTAGTTCTTCTCAAATAGTGCCATTCCCTGATGAGTAAGCATTCAAATATTGAGCATATGGGGCCATTCTTATTCAAACCACCACATTCTACTCCCTGGCTTCCATAAACTTGTACCATATTGTAATGCAAAGTGCATTAAGTCCAACTTCAGAAGTCCCCATATTCTTTCAGTCTCAACACTGCTTAAAAGTCCAAAATTCGGCCGGGGGTTGGGTTTTTTTTTTAAATAAATTATTTATTTTTATTTTATGTGCATTGGTGTTCTGCCTGTATGCATGTCTGTGTGAGGGTGGTCAGATCTTGTAGTTACAGATAGTTGTTAGCTGCCATGTGGGTGCTGAGAATTGAACTCATGACCTGTGGAAGAGCAGTCAGTGTTCTTAACCACTGAACCATCCTGAGTATTGGTTTTAATGCCTTTAATCCCAACACTCGGGAGGCAGAGACAGGCAGATCTCTGAGTTCAAGGCCAGTCTGACCTATAGAGTGAATTCCAGGACAGTCACAGCTACACAAAGAAACTCTGTTTCAAAAAACAAAACAAAACAAAAAATTCAAGTCTCTTCTGAGACTCATAGGATTCCCTTAACAGTAAGCCCTTGTGATATCAAAATAAAAAAGCAGATCATATACTTCCAACTTGCAATGGCACGGAATATACATTACCATTTCAAAGGGGAGAAAGGGAGCATAGTGAGGAAATATTGAGCCAAAGCAAGACCTAAAACCAGCAGGGCAAACTCCAGATTCTGCATCTCCATGTCTGATGTCAAAGCGCTCTTCAGATCTCCAGCTCCTTTCAACTTTGTTGATGCTGGTTCCACCCCTGATCTGCAGCTATCTTTGGCAGGTATCCTACAAATCTGGCATCTCCATCATCTGGAAGTCTTCGGTAAAATCCAGGCTTCACCTTCACAGCTTCACACAGTGGTATCTCTAGGCCTCCATGCAGGGATGCCCCCCCACACCCCCACACACACACATTGCCTCAGCATCTTTCCTTAGCCTTGGAGGGAGATTCTATAACCCTTTTCTTGTGTCCTTGACTCTAAAACCAGAATCACATGGCCAAAGCTGCCAAGTTCTGCTGCTTGATGGGGCTGGAACTTGGCTCCCTTCTTCAATTATATCTGCACCAGCTTTCTGTTGTACATGGTTTCCTTACTCCCTAGACTTTTCCTTAATTCCTTTCACAATTGGAAACCTAACTGGGTGGGATCTTGCCCTGAGGTCACCACTCTCTTTATTCCATTTAGCTTCAGGCTTTTCTTTAAACTTTTTCTCTCCTGAAGCCTGGACTTGCTCTATTACATTTCCTGGTGTTCCTTTATCCTCAAACTGTAAATTTTTGTATTCCTTCTTGCCTCACTTGCTCCTTTTCACTGTAGATCAGACAGATGTTTAGGAGGAGGACAAGAAGCAGCCACATTCTTTGCCAGAATGTCAGAACAGTGCTCTCCAGGCTACTTCTGTTCTTCCCCTCTGAAATTTCTTGAGCTGGCCCCACAGTTCAAATTGCTCTCAGTACTGTCTTCCATGCTCCTACTGGGATGGCCCATTAAGCCTGGCTTAAAGTGTCCAACTGCTTTTCTAGTCTGAATCCTCAAATCTTCCAGATTCCTCCAACAAACAGCACAGTCAGGCCTGTCACACAATAAATACCCCAGTCTCTGGTACCAACTTCTGTCTTAGTCACTGTTCTACTGCTATGAAGAGACACCATGACCAAAGTAACTTTTTAAAAAAATTATTTATTTATGAGTACTCTGTCTGTATGTCAGAAGGGATTGCACGACCATACAGTAACTGTTTACAGTGTTGAGAGCAGGGATGGGAGCTGCATGAGTTTATATCCCACTAGCATACTGACTTATTACTTCTTTTTATAACCACCTGGTTTGTCTGAATGGTTCTCTTATTTCATTTTCATTTGCAGTTCTCCAACTATTATGTTGAATGATTGTCTGGTTTTAGATTATTTTATTTATTTATGTGTATGTATGTGTCTGTGTGTGTCTGTGCATGTGTGTGTAGGACCAGAAGAAGGCCTAAGATCCCTCGGAGCTGGAGTCAGGTGTTTGTGGGATACCTGGCTTGTTCTCTGAGTGCTGGACACTAGTCTTCCTGACAACACATCAAGTTCTCTTACCTACTGAGCCATCTCTGCAGCCCCAAGTTAATGTCTTTGCACATAATTATTAAACATGCGTGTTTTGTTTCCTTTTCTCCACCCATGACCTTGAATTTACAGAGATTCACCTGTCTCTGCCTCTGCTTCCCAAGTGATGGAATTAAAGTAGTGATTCTCAACCTTCCTAATGCTGTCTCCCTTGAATACAGTTCCCCATGTTGAGATGACCTCCAACCATAAGATTATTTTTGTTGCTACTTTATAACTATAATTTTGCTACTGTTATGAATCATAATGTAAATAGCTGTGTTTTCTGGTGGTCTTAGGCTACCACTGTGAAGGATCATGAAACTCCCAAAGGGGTTGAGACCCACAGGTGGAGAATTGCTGTATGTTTTCTTAATCTGCTTGCTGGGCGGTGGTGGCTCACGCCTTTAATCCCAGCACTGGGTGGCAGAGACAGGTGGATCTCTGTAAATTCGAGGCCAGTCTGGTCTACAGAGTGAGCTCCAAGACAGCTAAGGCTGCACAGAGAGACCCTGTTTTGAAAACAAGCAAACAAGCAGAAAAAAACTGCTCATTTTTAAATTGAGTTGTTTCTACTATTGAACATAACATTTTAAGGAGAAATTTAATAAGACCTCTCTAATTTTAAATTATTTATCTTTATATGTATGGGCATTTTGCTTGCATGTATATCATATCTGGTGCCCTTGGAGGCCAGGAGAAGGCATTGGATTCTCTGAGACTGAGTTAAAGATGGTTTTGAGCTATCATGTTGGTGCTGGGAATTGAACCCTTCTCCTCAGCAAAAGCAGCCAGTGCTCTTAACCATTGAGTCATTTCTCTAGCCCCTGAGTGTAATATATTTACTATTTTGTTGGTTTTGTGTGTAAGTGTATGTTTTGTTTTAAGACAGGTTCTCACTGTCCTTGGCTGGCTTGGAACTCCCTATGTAAATCAGGCTAGCCTTGAACTTCCAGAAATCTACCTACCTTTGCCTACCAAAGCCGGTGCATGCCTTTAATTCTAGCACTTGGGAGGCAGAGGCAGGCGGATCTTTGAGTTTCATGCCTCTCTGGTCTACAGAGTGAGTTCTAGGACAACCAAGGCTACAGAGTGAAACCTTGTCTCAAAAAAAACAACAGGGGAAAAAAAAAAAAAGCATATACTACCATTCCCAGTTTAGTCCTGGTTGGCTTGGAACTCACCATGTAGACCAGACTGGCCTCAAACTCACAGGCCTACCTGCCCCTGCCTCCCAAGTGCTGGGATTAAAGGCATGCATCACCATGCTCAACGTATAGTAAATGTTCCTCACTGCTGAGCCAATTCTCCTTAGGCCCTTGTTTTGATTTTTTGATACAGAGTCTCATTGTAGCCCAGGCTATCTTGGCATTTACAATCCTCCTGCATCAGTCTTCTGAGTGCTATACTTATTGTTCCCTGCTCCTGGGTATTGAAATCAGGATCTTTTGTGTGAGCCACACTCTTAGCCCCTATTGTATTTTTTAAAGCACTGCTACATTTGTTTGCAAGACTAATTTTTCTCCTGTCTTATTTGAAGGTCCTGTCCAGAATACACTGATGTCATCACAAGTGTCATCAAGCCAAGGATATGATTCCCAACTTCCAGGATCCTACCCTCGTCCAATGCCAGCAAAGACTTTGAATCCATTCTCTGCACAGTCGAACTATGGTGGTTCTCAGGGATCTGGGCAGACTCTTAATAGACCACTTGTGGCTTCCAGTCCAGTACCACCTTCACTTCACAGTGGTCCTGTTCCTCGAATGCCACTACCCACTTCTCAGAACCCAGCTGCTACACCAATGCCTTCTGGTAGCTTTCTTCCTGGAGCCAACCCACCGCCACCTTTGAATTGGCAATATAACTATCCATCTACAGGACCACAGACTAATCATTTTCCTCATGTAGCTCAACCAACTCTATCTGGGAATACAAATTTGACAGCAGATCGTCAGTATGTTTCTTCTGGAGACCCTGCACTTCAAACCAGCCTCATAAAGCCAGGTACTCATGAGGAGTGTTTGAAATGGAGAGAAACTTGCTCTATTAGATTTGCACTGAATACTTGAAGCCTTAAGCCTTAGAGAAAGATGGTTTTTAAAATCAGTCAATTTTTAAATAAGTTTGTTTCTTCTCACATCTTTAAGTTAGCTTAATAGATTGCTTACATTCCTGAACTCTTACTGCTTTTGCTTTGTAGGTATTTTTTCTTTTTCTTTTTCTTTTTTTCTTTTCTTTTCTTTTTTTTTTTTTTTATGTTTGTTTTTCGAGACAGGGTTTCTCTGTGTAGCTTTGGTGCCTGTCCTGGATCTCGCTCTGTAGACAGGCTGGCCTCAAACTCACGGGGATCTGCCTGGCTCTGCCTCCTGAGTGCTGGGATTAAAGGCCTGCGCCACCACCGCCCGGCTTTTTCTTCTTCTTCTTCTTCTTCTTCTTCTTCTTCTTCTTCTTCTTCTCCTCCTCCTCCTCCTCCTCCTCCTCCTCCTCCTCCTCCTCCTCCTTCTCCTCCTCCTCCTCCTTCTCCTCCTTCTTTTCTTTTCTTTTTTTTTCTTTTCTCTTTAAGGAGACAAGGTCTTATTATGCTGTATATGCTGAATTGCAACTCCTGCACTCAAGCCTCCCAAACATCTGGTTCTCAAAGCTATTTTTCTTTCAGTCTCTCCAAAGAGTTCCAGGGACTTACGTTTTTGTGCCGTCACTTCCATAGGCCTGAAAGAGGACAGGTGTGGTGGCATATGCCTTTCTAAACCCGAGCATTGGGGATAGACACATGCAAAAAGGGTTTGGAGGTGTCGTAGAAAATAATAAATATTTCATGGAAGTTACTCCTCCTCCTATTAGTGGAAATGAATTTCAAGTAAGTGCTCTGGCAGGACAGTAGTCACAGTGAGAGCGAACCAAGGGCCTGGGCTCCCAGCCTTGGGCTCAGACTTGCTTTTCTCTTTCTTCTTTCAGCCTTTTCTACGGGGAAACAGGATGTTCTTTAGTTTGGGCCAGCTTTGTCCTTGAGTTTACTGTGCAGCTAAAGATGACCTTGAACAGCTCTCCTGCCTGTGTGTGGGACTCCTGCCTAGTGCAGGGCCTGCAGGCATACACTGCTAAGCCCAGGGACATGGGTGTGTGGTTAAATTGCAGATGTGTGCTTAGCAAGTGCTGGGACCTGCAACCAGTCTTGAGTCCTGCCTGTTCCACCCCATAAGATCACTTCCAGCAGCTAACAAGCTATATGCTTGATGGAAAGTATTTGTATATAGTTAAGGGAATATAAATAAAAGAAGATAGCTATTGGTGTTAGCCATTTCATTTGGAAGTTTTTGCTGGTTCATTTCCTCAGAGTATGTGCTAGGAATAAACCTGAAGCTCTCAGGTTGATAACATGGCTCAGTGGGTCAGAGTGCTTATGCAAGCTTAATGCTCTGAGTTCAGTTGCTAGACCATGCAATGGTGGAAAGAGAGCCAACTCCAGAAAGTTGTCCTCTGACCTCCACGCAGTTATGGCATTTATGCCTTGTGCCCCCTCACGTTATTCACACACATGCACACAATAATAATAAAATGTGCTGGGTATGGTAGCACATGGCTGTAATCCCAGCACATGGGAAACGAAGGCTTGTCTGGGCTACACAGTGATTGAAAGTGCATATTGAGGCTATGCGTGGTGGTGCACACCTTTTAATGCCAGCACTCTGACGGAGGCAGGTGCATCTCTGTGAGTCTGAGGCCAGCCTGGTCCACAGAGTAAGTTCTGGGACAGCCAGTACTGTTACACAGAGAAACCCTGTCTCAAAAAAGAAAAAAGAAAGTGCATATTGCTCTTAGAGGACCTGAGATCAGTTCCCAGCACCATGTAGGGCTGCTTCAGAGGATCTGATGCCCTCTTCTGGACTCCACAAGCATCACACGTGCACAAACCCACACACAGATGCACACAGACACACACATGCATTAAAAAAAAAAACCTTCAAAAAACTACACAAAAAACAAAAAGGCCACATTAGCCAGGCCCCCCCCAATGTGATACCAGTTTCCTACCAAACTAATCTATACATTGTCTTATTGAGTCCTCACCTAAGAGCAGAGTTGAATATGATGGTACATATCTATAGGTTCTCTTTTGGGGAGCTGAGACAGGAGAATCATGAATTCCAGCCAGAGTGAACTCTATAGATCGTGTCTCAAAAAAAAAAAAAGTTTTTATAATAATCTCTTTGACAGCTAAGAAATGTGAAGCTTGAATAATTTACTCAGTGCACGATAAAATAGTTTGGGGAAACGTATTATGTAAAGACTATTCTAGAGACTGGAAAGACGGCTCAGCTGTTAGAATTCTTGCTGTGCCATCATGAGGACAGGCATAGATCTCAGTACTTATGTAATAAGCCAAGCAACCTGGAAACACCTGTAACGACAGCTCTAAGGGTCCAACGCCCTCTTTAGGCACTGGGCACCTGCACACACATGTATACATACACAAACACAAATAATAATAAAAATAGGTCTAAAAGAAAATGAGAAACTATTTCATCTATCTTCCTAGTTGCTCAAAAGGCTTAGGCAGGAAGGTTACTTAAGTCTAGAATTTTGGGAGCCTTCCTGGGCAACATCTCAAAAACCAATCAACCACAGCACTCAGGAGGCAAAGGCAGTTGGATCTCTATGAGTTGTTGAAGCCTAGCCTGATCTATATAATGAGTTCCAGGCCAGTCAGGGCTACAAAGTGAGACCCTGTCTCTAATATAAATGAATGAATGAATGAGTGAGTGAGTGAGTGAGTGAAAGTACAACCTTGGTGAAAAGGGTACTTGATCAATAACCTCTAATTTCCTTGGCCTTAACCAAGGCCCTAAAGGTAGAACACTTTGACTCTAGCATTGATGTGGCTAGAAAACCATAAATAAGTGCTTAAACTTTGAACATTCCCACATAAAAAGCAAGGGGCTGGGAGTACAGTAGCATAGGCCTATAATCCCAGCACTTGGTAGGCTGAGGCAGGAAAATCACAGTTCAAGGCCAGCCTGCTAAGGTTGTATCTTTAAAGAGATAGAGAGAATGAGAATGTGGGAAGACTGTATAAACTATTGAAATGAAAGTAAAATAAATGTATGGCTCTCTAAACAATCTTAGTTTTAATATCTGTTTTCTCAGCCTGTGCTTGATAGTCTGAAACCAAAAACTCCAGTATCAAGCTGGGCTTGGCAGTTCAAACCTGTAATACTGGTAACTTGGAAGTAAGCCAGGAGATCACCATGAGTTTAAAGCCAACCTAGGGTATAGAATAAGATCTTGTCTCAAAAAACAAAAACAACAAAAATGATATATGTGGATGTATGTATGTATGTATGTACATACATACACACACGCACATGCGCTGCAGGGATGAGATGATTCAGTAGGTTAAGAAGCACCATCTACCAACACTGGTGATTTAAGTTTCTTCTGTTCCCAGTGCACTGCTCACTTGAGAGAAAGATAGGACTGACTTCCACAAGTTGTCCTCTGACCACCACATGTGACATACACAGGAAATAACTCATTAAAAATTAAAAATGGGCTGGAAAGATCGATGATCTTCCTGAGGACCCAGGTTCAATTCCCAGCACCGACATGGCAGCTCACAACTGTCTGTAACTCCAAAGATCTGGCATCCTCACATAGACATGCATGCAGGCAAAGACCAATGCACATAAAATAAAATTAAATAAGTAGTAATTTTAAAAAAACCTAATCCTTCTTTGATATAGGACCTTGAAGGAAGGAGGGAAGAAAGAAAGAAGAAACTAATCTAAGTTGTAAGAAAGAAAGAGGCCTGGAGAGATAGCTCAGAGGTTAAGAGCACTAGCTGCTTTTCCAGAGGTCCTGAGTTCAATTCCCAGCAACCACATGGTGGCTCACAACCATCTATAGTGAGATTTGGTGCCCTGTTCTGGCATATAAGCATACATGCCAGAACACTGTATACATAATAAATAAAAAAAAATCTTAAAAAAATTTTTTTTAAAAATAAGAGGCCGGGCGGTGGTGGCGCACGCCTTTAACCCCAGCACTTGGGAGGCAGAGCCAGGCGGATCTCTGTGAGTTCGAGGCCAGTCTGGGCTACCAAGTGAGTTCCAGGAGAGGCGCAAAGCTACACAGAGAAACCCTGTCTCGAAAAAACCAAAAAAAAAAAAAAAAAAAAAAAATAAGAAAGAAAGAAGAAACTAATCTAAGTTATACCTGTTTCTAGTTCTCACATTCTGCTTTCTGTTTTTTTCCTACCTTTTTTATGGCCTGGCATGGAGGCACACACCTTTAATCCCAACACTTGGGAGGTCTGAGTTCAAGACCACTGTGGTCTATAGAATGAATTCCAAGACATCCAAGGCTGCATAGAGAAACCCTATCTTGAAATACTTAAAAAAAAAAAAAAACTTTTATGAAATATAGCATATTCTCAATTCAAAAATGTTCTAAAAGACATGAAAAACACGTGTAAGCTAACTTATGTTTTGTTAAACATTAAGTCATTGCAGCTTTGTGGTTAGACATCTTTTGGTGTTGTAGATTCTTATTAATGCTGAGTTGGGAGTGCACCTTGCCCTTTGTTCTTTAAGTTGTGCATATGGTCATAGATGAGTGGGTGCTTTCTTGATAAGGGAGTCGCATAACAGCAATCTTTATCTTTCCTTTCCCAGTGAACACTGATTAATTCTTGCTAAGATCAATAAGGTTTATTAATAACAAAAGTTTTTCTATTTGGTCCTGGAGAATTTACAGTATAAGATGGCTTTTTAAAATTTTTCATATTTGGCTACCTTTGTTCCTTTTGTTTTATAAAATGCATGTTTACTACAGGTAAAATGTATTAACTATGTCACTAACAAGTATAAAAACAGTGAGTTTCTTCATTTTGTTTTGTTTTCTTTTTTTAAGTCTTGGAACCAGGTGTAGGGGATACATGCCTATAATCCCAGCACACGAAGAGCTAGAGAGATGACTCAGTGGTTAAGAGCACTGACTGCTCTTGCAGAGGAACTAGGTTTGACTCCCAGTACCTACTATAGTTAGCTCACAAGAATCATTCTAGCTTCAGGAGATTTGATGTCCTTTTCTGATCTCTGTAGGTATGTGATCACAGACACACATACAGGCAAAACACCCATACACATAAAATAAAAGTCAATAAATCTTAAAAAAAAAAAAATCCAGCACTGATCCAGGCTGAGGTAGGAGCATCATGAGTTCAAGGCTATATAATGTGGCTCTGTCTCACAAACTGGAGAAGGGCTGAGAGTAGAGCCCTGTTGGTAGTGTTTGCCCAGCTGAAGCTCTGAGTTTGTAGCTCCAGTTCCCCAGAACCTCATAAATCAGGCATGGCAGCATGTACTCAGGAGGTAGAGGCAGGAGGATCAGAGTTCAAGGTCATCTTCAGCCACATGACTTGGAGGCTCATCTGTGCTGTATGAGGCCCTGTCTCACATAGGTAGGTAGGTAGGTAGGTAGGTAGGTAGGTAGGTAGGTAGATAGACAGAGTAGGTAGATCGAGATAGATAGATAGATAGATAGATAGATAGATAGATAGATAGATAGATAGGTAGGTAGGTAGGTAGATAGACAGAGTAGGTAGATCGAGATAGATAGATAGATAGATAGATAGATAGATAGATAGACAGACAGACAGACAGACAGACAGTAGATGGATGGTTGGATGGACGACGGACGGACAGACAGACAGACCAACAGACCAACCAAAGGGCTGGAGAGGGGACTCTGATTAAGAGTGTGTACTAATCTTACAAAGGACTTGAGTTCAAGTCCCAGCTCCCACGTAGCACTGTATACTGCCTGTAACTAGCTTCAGGGGACCTAGTGTTCTCTTCTGGCCTCCAGCAGCCCTTCATGCATATGGTGAACATACATACACTCAAGCCCACACACAGTCACATAAATTAAATAATCTTCTTTCAAACGTTACATTTTTGTGTAAGAGTGTTTTGCCTGCATCTGTGTTTATGTTTTGTTTTTCGAGAAAAAGTTCCTTTGTGTTAACAGCCTGGATCTTGCTCTGTAGCCCAGACTGGACTCAAACTCACAAGAGATCCACCTGCCTCTGCCTCCTGAATGCTGGGGTTAAAGATGTGCACCACTGCACCCAGCTGCCTGCATCTGTGTAAGTGCACTACATGCATGCCTCATGCCATGCCAGAGGTCGGAAGAGGGCATCGGCTTCCCTGGAACAGGAGTTATAGACAGTTGTAAACCCAATGTAGGTTCTGGGAATCAAAACCAGATCATCTGCAAGAGCCTCTTTATGTGGTTAGTGTGAGTGTATGTATGAATGCCAGGGTGCAGAAGAGGTTAGAAGACAACTTGTAGTAACAGCCCTGGCTGTCCTGGAACTTGCTTTGTAGAACCAGGCTGGCCTCAAACTCACAGAGATCCACTACTTTGCCTCTCAAATGCTGGGATTAAAGGTGTGCGCCACCACTTTCTGGCATAGTATCTCCTGTTTGTTTGTTTGTTTGTTTTTTGAGACAGGGTTTCTTTGTGTAGGCCTGGCTGTTGTGGAACTCACTCTGCAGACCAGGCTGGCCTCGAACTCAAAGGGATCAGCCTGCTTCTGCCTGCCTACTGGGATTAAAGGCGTGTGCCACTATGCCTGGCCATAATCTCATTTTTAAGCAGAATGAATGTGGATTTATTAAGGAAAATGAGAAGGAACTCCCCATAATGACATTTGGGAGCCACCAAAGCAGGAATGCTCTATAATTTTATGTTTAACAAGTTATACCATAATAAAAACAAACAAAACGAAATAAAAATTGGAGAATTAGTTCAATGCTCTACTTTTAGCAAGCAAACAAAAGGAATAAAATGTGCCAGACATGTTCACACACCCTGGTAATCCCAGTATATGAGAAGCTAAGGCAAGAGGATTAGAATCGTGTTTGAGGCCGCCCTGTATTATATAGTGAGACCCTGTATTAAAAAAATTGCTGCTGCCACAGAGGCAGAGATTCCAGGACAGACACGGCTACGCAGAGAAACCCTGTCTCGAACCACCGCCCCCACAAAAAAATTTTCCCAAATTTTATTCATTTTAATTTATTCTTGGGATAGTTCATATGGCTTCTTAAGGTTTTTATGATCAGTTAGTGAAAAAGATAATCAGAATATTTTATTTACCCTAGGAGTGATTTGTACTAATGTATGTAGGTACTTTCTGTGGGGATGAGGTCTTCCTTGCAGCCCAGCTTGGACTGACTTCCAGCTTGCTGACCTGTTGTCTCAGCTTCCTGAGTGCTGAGATTATGGGCTACTGGTTTATTTATATTGCGTTAAGAACTGACAGATAAGAAGCGTGGTAAGACAGAGTTAGAAAATATAGACTACTCATAGAGTTACAAATTCGGGAAGTTAGTGTATTTCTGTTAATGGATTTTTTATTGATTTTTGTTAAAATTTCAGTTTAGATGTCTGCTTGGTTTTAGTAAAGATTGTTTGAAACCTTTGTCTTAAGTTCGTACATGACGTGAAAAACCCATGTTTCCATAGGTTCTGCACTTCCCTTACAGAATCCACCTCTGCCTACCACTTTTCAGCCAGGAGCTCCTCCTGGGCCCCCTCCAGCTGGAGGCCCACCTCCCCAGAAAACACCTCCGAGGGCTGCAGTCCCACCATTTAATTCAACTGTCACCCAAGAAGGTAAGTAAGTAGAAGGCAGAGCCTCTGCTCAGGACTGAAAGGAGAATGTGAATACATCCTGTGCTTTAGAAGCCTGTTTCTGGAATACATTAGAATAGATATTGTAGGATTCTTTCTCAATCAACAGGAAAACAAGATTCCAAGACTGATGTTTCTTTTCCATAAAGCTGCATCTAAGTTACTTGAAACATTTGTGTATTTGGTAGCACACACTTGTAATCCCAGCACCTAGGAGTCTAATTTGGAGGCTTATGTGTGCTATGCAATCATTCAGCCACTAAGATATATTCCTGTCCTTTCTCCTGCCAGTATCTAAATTTTTATTTTCACATTTGATCTTTTTAAAAATTACTACTTAAGGTACATATTTAGAGGGTGGAGTGTGATGGTTTGATAAATGTATAATATGTGATGATCCATCTAGTCAAAATAATTAGGATATCTGCTATCTCAAGTATTTGTCATTCCTTAATTGGTGAACACTTACAATCATCTCTTCTAAGCCAAACATGGTAGAGCGTGCCTGTCAGCATTGGTAGCTGAAGCAGGAGGATCTTGAATTTGAAGCCAGCTTGAGCTGTATAGTAAGATCTTGTCTCAAAATAAACAAAAGCCCTCTAGATATTTTTGAAACATAGTAAATTATTTTTAACTTAGTCACCATTGTGTTCTATAGAACTCTAGAAATTGGCTGGGCAGTGGTGGTGCACACCTTTAGTCCCAGCACTTAGGAGGCAGAGGCAGGTGGATCTCTGTGCGTTGGAGGCCAGCCTGGTCTACAGAATGAGTTCCAGGACAGCCAGGGCTACACAGAGAAACCCTTCTTGAAAAAGCAAACAAACAAACAACAGCAAAAAGAACTCTGGGAATTGTTCTGACACTATTCTGTACCCGTTAACCAGCTTCTTCTTTCCTCCTGTCATGTGGTTACAGTTCTCCTCATTGTTTGAGATCAACTCTTTTAGTCCCTCTAGATGAATGAGAATGGACAGTAGTTGTTTTTCTGTGCCTGGCCTATTTCATTTAACATGGTATTCTTTCTTCCTTTTTATGACTAATATTTCATTGTGTAGATCCACCTCAGTTTCTTCATCCATTTGGTCACTTTTGGACAATTAAGTTCATTCCATATCTTGGCTGTTGTGTGGAGTGTTCAATAAATGGGAATGCAGGCATCTCTTTGATATACTAATTTTAGTTTTTTGAAGCACTTGGATACTTTTCTGCAATGGCTACACTGTTTTACATTCCCAATAGTGGTATGGAAGAGTTCTGCTTTCCCACATCCTTGTCAGCATTTGCTTGTTTGGGAGTTTTGTTTGCTTATGTCTGTCTGTCAGTCTCTCTGTCTCCCTGTCTCTCTCTCTCTCTCTCTCTTTTTTTTTTTTTTTTTTTTTTTTTTTTGGCTTTTTGAGACAGGGTTTCTCTGTTTAACAGCTCTGGCTGTCCTGGAACTCATTTTGTACATAGGCTGGCCTCGAACTCACAGAGATCTACTTGCCTCTGCCTCCCAAGTGCTGGGATCAAAGGTGTGCCCCACCACCACTCGGCAACCTTAAACACTTGATCCTCCTGTCTCCACCTCCTAAGGGTTAGGATTAGATGTGTTCAACTTTATTCATTCATTCATTCATTCATTTATTTTTCAAGACAGGGTTTCTCTGTATAACAGTGCCCTGACTAGCCTAGAACTCACTTTGTAACCAGGCTGACCTCGAACTCATAGAGCTCTACCTGCCTATGTCTTTTGAGTGCTGGGATTAAGGGCGTGCACCACTATGCCTGGCTGTTTTTTTAATTTTAAAGTATATTTTTGGTGTGTGTGTGTGTGTGTGTGTGTGTGTGTGTGTGTGTGTGTGTGTACATGCACACATGCAAGTGTCAGAGTACAGTTTATAGACGTGTTGGTCCACTCCTTCCAGCATATGGATCCATTCCTTGACATCTTCCTGACGATCGACTCAGTTCATCCAGACTCGATGGCAGACGCCTTTAAAGATTTATTGTTATAAATCTTTTGAAACCCTGTCTTGAAAAACAAACAAACAAAAAAGATTATTATTTCTCAGTATGTGTCTGTGTATGGGTGTGTGCACATGTGTGCGGTACCCTCAGACACAAGAACCAGATCCCTGTGGAGTTGGAGTTACAGATGTTTGTGAGCTACCTGAGTAGGTTCTGGGAACCTACCTTAGGTCCTCTAGAAGAGCAGTGAGTGCTCTTAACCACTGAACCGTCTGTCTAACCAGATTTTTGTGGTGGTTTTGTTGTTGAGATAGGGGTTTGCGATGTAGCTTGGCATGGAATTCACCATGTAAACCAGGCTGGCCTCAAACTCAGAGAGGTCTGCCTGCTTCTGCCTTCCTAGTGCTAGGATTAAAGGCATGTGCCACAATGCCTGGCAACATTTGACATTTTTTTTTTTGGTTTTTCGAGACAGGGTTTCTCTGTGTAGCTTTGCGCCTTTCCTGGGACTCACTTGGTAGCCCAGGCTGGCCTCGAACTCACAGAGATCCGCCTGGCTCTGCCTCCCGAGTGCTGGGATTAAAGGCGTGCGCCACCACCGCCCGGCCAACATTTGACATTTTTGATAGGCTATGACTTAATTATTTTTTTAAGGGTTTTCTAAATTTTTAGGTATTAGTTCATTTCTTGAAGAAACTATAGCAGTCATTCTTATTTAAGTCTTGTTGATGAATTTGCTTTTTAGGTATTCCATCACATGCCAATAATGGATCTATGGTGGCTCATAGTACTTACGATGAAATTGAAGGAGGTGGCTTCTTGGGTGAGATGCTTATATGAATGTTTTTCTTTTTTCTCTGATTATAGAAGTAATATGTGTTCATTGTAGGGAACTAAGAGAAAAAAGTTTGTTGTGTACATGTACCCACTGTTAATATTTTTTTTACTTCCAGGCTTACAAGTTTCTTCATCATGTTAGAATTGGAGCTTTGGGCTTTATGTGCCACGTTTTAATCAATTATACATGTTTATATTCATGTACCTAAGTCCCTAAATTGCATTTAGGATGTATTCATTAGAGTTTTTTTTAAATGAAATTTAGTCTGAATATGAAATTTATTATATGATATGGATGTAAATTAACTATGCTAAACTTATTTCTGTGTGTTTATGGCTGTAGTCTATATTAACTAGATTTTTGATTTTGCCATTACTTGTTACTTACGATTGGTTCTCTTTAAGCCGATAAATGAAACTATAATTCAAAAAATTGATGTTATAATTTTCATAATTTAATGGATCATTTAGGTGTTTTAAGTATTCTGGAACATAAAATAGAACTTAAAAGTTACCTTGTTTCTAGCAACACCACAGCTTATTAATCAGAACCCCAAAACGAGCCGAAGTGTGGGATATGCATACCCCTCCCTACCACCTGGCTACCAGAACACAGCGCCACCTAGTGCGGCTGGAATGCCACCCTCCTCCCTGAATTACCCAAGTGGCCCCCAGGCCTTTGCTCAGGTAAACTTTTTTTTTAATATTTTTTTTTAACCTTTAAAAAGGTACATTGAGCCGGGCGGTGGTGGCGCACGCCTTTAATCCCAGCACTCGGGAGGCAGAGCCAGGCGGATCTCTGTGAGTTCGAGGCCAGCCTGGTCTCCAAAGCGAGTTCCAGGAAAGGCGCAAAGCTACACAGAGAAACCCTGTCACGAAAAAAACCAAAAAAAAAAAAAGGGTACATTGAACATTTTATAGCCATTTAGACTGAAAATGAATATTTCATAAGACTTTTTTAAAAGGTTTTATTTATTATGTATACAGTGTTCTGCCTGCATGATAGAAGAGGGCACCAGATCTCATTACAGATGGTTGTGAGCCACCATGTGGGTGCTGGGGATTGAACTTAGGACCTCTGGAAGAAGAGCAGCCAGTGCTCCCAACCTCTGAGCCATCTTTCTAGCCCCCTTCATAAGGCTCTTGTACTTGCTTATTTCTCTAGACCCTCAACATGGCCAGGAGTTTAGATGATGCTCTTCTAAGCAATCCCTGTCTATCCACCTACAAAGGTTACTCACTGTGAAACTGTCTGTAGACTCCCTTAGGTGCTAATCATTTAACTGCAAGCATGAGTGGATTAAGTCTACATCCAGAGGGTCTAAGAGTTGTCAATCTTCTTCAAGAAAGGAACATGCTTCCTTCGACACCTTTGCAGCCTCCGGTTCCAAATTTGCATGAAGACATCCAGAAACTCAACTGTAACCCAGAGTAAGGCTTCAATAGCATTTCTTACGACAATGTCCATGTTCTCAAGTTTTCTGGTATGCTTTTTAGGTGTTATGAATAAGCTGTACAGGTAGACTGTATATCTTAAGATAGGACTGTTATGTTCTTTATGAGTAGTAGGTCTTTGACTTAATTTTTTGTTTTAGTTTCTTGAGACATGGTCTCACTGTGACCCAGGCTGGCTTCAAACACGTAATCCTAGTGCCTCAGCTTCCTGAGTGCTGAATTCACAGTTTTGCATGGCACACATGGCAATTTAAATATTTTAACAGTATAAAATTTAAGATCGGGATTGGGGATTTAGCTCAGTGGTAAAGAGCTTGCCTAGCAAGCACAAGGCCCTGGGTTCAGTCCTCAGCTGGGGGTGGGGTGGGGGGGTATTTAAGATCTATGGTTCATTGTAATCTGACCTAAGATTAAGATATGCACTTTTTTTTTGTCCTAAAATAATGATAGCAGCAATTGACATGTGCATTTTCTTCCCCAACAGGTTATTTCGATGCACGCTGACTAGCATCCCTCAGACTCAGGCCTTACTGAATAAAGCCAAGCTTCCTTTGGGTCTGCTGCTCCACCCTTTCAAAGACCTAGTGGTATGCTTCTTTAGAGAAAGTAAATGTCTTGGGGAAATTGCCTAAGTGGTGAAGTATTTCTGCGACAGTGTAAGAATGAATATAAAGTCTGTTATGTGACAGAGTTATTTTCTTTTTTAATTTCTAATTCAACCAACAATTTTATTACAATTTAAGAACAAGGTAAGAGAAGTATTATTGAAAAACCCATGGGATGCTATATATATAGATGGGCATAACAACAACCAAAAAATGGGCCCAGGCTTGGTGGTGCACACTTGCAGTTCCAACACTCAGGGAACTAAGTCAGGAGGATTTTGAGTTTAAGGCAAGACTGGGCTACATATTGAGACACTTTTTTTTTTTTTTTAATAAATGTGCATTGATGTTTCGCCTGCATGTATGTGTATGTGAGGGTGTCACATCTTGGAGTAACAGACAACTGTGAGCTGCCATGTGGGTGCTAGGAATTGAACCCGAGTCCTCTGGAGCAGTCAGTGCTCTTAACTGCTGAGCCATCTCTCCAGTCCCTGGGACACTTCTTTAAAAACAAACAAAAACCCTGAACTTTTCTATTTAACTAAGTTATAAATGACTTATAAATATCTTCCCCTCTGCTGCTCTTGGAGTGAAGTCAATTGCGCTAAGAAGTTGCTGCCTGTGCATAAATAAAATAAAATAAAATAAAAGTTGTTCAAAGTCTAAAAACCTGTAGCTCACTTTTGTCCTAATTCTCTGGAGCCAAACGTGTTCACAAGCTCTTGAGAACCAGCATGTGGTTGTTAGGATTTTGTTGTTTGATTGGGTGATTGATTTGGGTTGTACTGGGGATGATAATGAAGGCCTCAGTGAACACTAGACAGATGCTGCACAGCGTTAGACGATGCAACCCCTCATTGTTTTTTGTTTGTTTGTGTAAAGACACTGTTTTGCTAAGTAATAGCTCTGGCTGGCCTTGTGCTTGTTACGTAGCTCACACTGGCCTTGAACTGATAAGAATCCTCCTGTCTTAGCCTCTGAATGCCAGAATTACAGGTATAAGCCATGAGGCTCAGCTTCCCTTACTGAGTTGAGGTTTTTAGTTGTTTTGTTTTATATGAAGACTAAGAAGTTTTATTTTTTGTTATTGTGTATGTATGATGTAGATACGTGAGTTTGAATGCTTGAGGTGGAGATCAGAAAACCATTTTTGAGAGTCAGTTCTCACCTCCCAACCTTATTGAGACAATCTGTCTTGTTTCTGCTGTGCTGTGAACTCTCTGGGCTAGCTGGCCTAAGGATTTCTGAGTGGTTCTCCTGTCTCCACCTCCCACCCCACCGTAGACTTGTTGGGATTACAGATGCTTGCCACACCATCCACTCTTTGACGTGGGCTCTGGGGATCAAACTCAGGCTGTCAGCCTACACTGCAAAGTGCTTTTACCCACTGAGCCGGCCACTGGTCCCCTAACTCTTAGTATAGATGATAAACTTTGAATACTGTTTAACTTTTAATAGTTATGGAAAATTAAGGCCTCTTAATATAAAATCAAGACTATATATCAGTTTCATTCCTCTTTATTTTAGAATGTATTTTCTCCTCTGAGAGCTGAGACAGAAGGATTTCTTGAGACCAGGAATTTGAAACTAGTCTGGGCAACATGGTGAGACCTGTCTAATCGACAGGGAATGTTGTTCCTATGTCCTTTGTCATTTGTCCCTGAAAACACATTGTATAGGACACTGCCTTGGTCTGCAGTGTGAATGCTTAGTGAAAAGATGAGCACTTTTCTAAGTGATACATTTTATTGTGGATGCCACTCCCATGTGGTATTTTGAGATTAGCTCTTGCTCTGCTGCCCAGGCTGGCCTCAGACTTGCTGCTGCCCATTTCCTCTTCCCTACACCCAGGCCCCAGGTGTGAGCCTGTGCCAACACTTTTTGCCCTAGGTTTCCCTCCAAAGTTAAAATGTCTTGCTAGTTATTTGGAAGGGATAGATTAATGTCTGCTTGTTCAACTTAACAATCATTGCCTTTAACAACTTTGCTCTGATTTTTTTTTTCCTAGCAATTGCCTGTGGTCACCTCCAGTACAATTGTGAGATGCCGTTCATGCAGGACTTACATCAACCCTTTTGTCAACTTTCTTGATCAAAGAAGGTGGAAATGTAACTTATGTTATCGAGTTAATGATGGTATGCATTTTTGAAACATCATCTTAAAAAAACATATTTATGTCAGGTGGTGGTGGTGTTCACCTCTTTAATCTCAGTACTCATAAGGTAGAAGCAAGTAGATCTTGAGTGAAAGACCAGCCTGGTGTACATAGAGAAAGAGACCCTGTCTTGAGAGACCAGCCTGGTGTACATATAGAGACATGGAGACAACACAGGGCTCTAATTCTAACCACTGGGGAGTCTGAGCAGGATGGTAGTAATGGTGAAAGCCTATCTCCAAAGAAAAACAGCCTTTTACTTACTTGATATACAGATAGTCTTTTAGTTCAGAGAGCTGCTGTTGACTTTTTTATACCTTTAGACTTAAAAATAAGTCCATACTTTTAGGCAGACGTGAGATGATCATTTTGAGACAATATTTTACAAGTATATTGAGCATATAAGTGGAATGG
Organism: Peromyscus californicus insignis; assembly: GCF_007827085.1. Lineage (NCBI taxonomy): Eukaryota > Metazoa > Chordata > Mammalia > Rodentia > Cricetidae > Peromyscus > Peromyscus californicus. The sequence goes on from NW_026294551.1 coordinate 71,531,405, forward strand.
TTCACAGTATTGTTTAAGATTTGTTTGTAACCCTGAGTGCTGGGATTATAGGTACATGCTACCATACCCAGTTTATGTAGTGCTGGAGATTGAACCCAGGGATTCTTTCATGTTAGGCAAGCACTCTGCCAGCCAAAAATAATTTAGTTTGAAATTAATTTGTGTAATTTTCCCCCTAGGGTAAAAGAAATTAAGTTCATAGAATACCAGCTGTCTCATTCCCTCACTGCTTTTGAACAGGGTGGGGCGGTACTAGGTTAGTTGAATGCAATGTGATCAGTAACTGAAGAAGTGTGCTCTCTCAGTAACTACTTTATAATTTATATTTGAAGAATATCATATAACCAACAGCATTGTATTGGAATTCTTAGCACTTGGGAGGCAGAGGCAGGAGGTCATCCCTGGACTATACAGAAGAGTCCAGAGCCATCCTGGGCAGACTATGTGAACCCTTGACTCAAAGAGAAGGGGGAAAAAATAGCTTTTTGGAAGATTTTTAATCAAGAGTTGAGACTACAGCTGAGTGGTGTCACATACCTGTAATCTGAGCCCTTGAAGAGGCTAAGGCTGGCCTGGCTACAGAACAAAACCAAGTATATTCTCTACTTTATAAAAATTCAGGAAAGAAAATAGTGTTTAGTTCACCTAATCTTTTTATTGTTGTTGTTTTGAGATAGAATTTCTCTTGTGTGTCCCTGGCTATCCTGGAACTCACTCTGTAGATCAGGCTGCCCTCAAACTTACAGAGATCCACCTGCCTCTGCCTTCCAAGTGCTGGGATTAAAGGCCTGTGCCACCACCACTGGGCTTCACCTTTAAAACCTTGAGTGTATGTTCAGTAATACACAAATGATGTTGTGATAAAAGTTGTAACCTCCTTCATATCCATTGAGCTATTTAATAAACTCTAGTTTTTCCTTTGAGTACATAAAGATTTTAGGTTGGTGGTAGCGGTTGTGATTTATTTCCGTTTTTTTTTCATCACATTTATTTACTGTGTGTTGGAGGTTGGGCAGTGAGGGGCACAAGCCACAGTTCGCACAGGAGATAAGAGGACAACTTGGCTGGGATCAGTTCTCTCCATCCACAGTGCAGGTCTCAGGGATCAAACTCGGGTTGTTGACTTGGCTGCAAGCACCCTGACCAGCTGAGCCATCTTGCTGGCCCTTTGTTTGATTTTTGAGGCGGGGACTCACATTATACCCCATGTTGGCTTGGTATTTATTTGCTATATAGCCTAGGCTGACACCTAACTTGGTGATGATCCCCTTGGCCTCAGTTTCTCACATGCTGGGATTATAGACATGCAGCACCTCACCCAGGCTAAGGATTTTAATCTTTTTTTGTTTGTTTGTTTTTGTTTTTTTTGTTTTTCTTTCTTTCGAGACAGGGTTTCTCTGTGTGGCCTTGGCTGTCCTAGAATTTACTCTGTAGACCAGGCTGGCCTCGAATTCACAGAGATCCGCCTGCCTCTGCCTCCCCAGTGCTGGGATTAAAGGCGTGCAACACCACCGCTCGACCAAAGATTTTAATCTTTAAACAATTACTGAGAGGCTAATTTTAATGACAGCTAGTTCCTAGTTGAGGAGGCACTTGGTGTTGTATAAAGGCAATTGACATTCATGAAACTTGCTGACTCCTCCCGGCTTCCACCCCGAAACACTTGCAGTTTCATTTTCTGGGAACAGCCAGTCTGTATATCTTCTGTGTCAAAGGTGTACAAATGTGTACAAATGTCTTTGTACAATTGTGAGATATAGGAAAACAACTAGCATTTAATGTGAGTACGAGGCTAACCTGCTCTACAAATCGAGTTCCAGGACAGCCAGTGCTAATTCACAGAGAAACCCTGTCTCCAAAAAACAACAAAGAGAATTTAGACAGGATGTCAGGTGCTGGGGAAAGTCACAGTGATTACAGTTGTCAGCAAAGCCTCTTCTTGCCATCTATTGTGAAGGAGTTTAAATGGAGCCCTTTGTTTGTTTGTTTGTTTGTTTGCTGTTTTTCGGAGACAGGGTTTCTCTGTGTAGTTTTGGTGCCTGTCCTGGACCTCGCTCTGTAGACCAGGCTGGCCTCGAACTCACAGAGATCCGCCTGCCTCTGCCTCCCGAGGACTGGGATTAAAGGCATCCGTCACCACCACCCAGCGAATGGAGCCGTTTTTAAAAGCCAATTTGTTTCATTATTTTTTTAGCTTGGAACAAGTTACTTACAACACCCTAAATTAAGAAACTATCCAAATACAAGGTATTGAACTAATTCTTTTATCAATATATTGTTTGTGTTGCATAGTTCCTGAAGAATTCATGTACAACCCTTTAACCAGAGTTTATGGAGAACCTCACAGAAGACCTGAGGTTCAGAATGCTACTATTGAGTTCATGGCTCCTTCAGAATACATGGTAAGATTTCTTTTTCTTTTCTTTTGTTGAGGAGGAGGGTATGGTTTGTTGTTGTTGTTGTTGTTTTGTTTTGTTTTGAAACAGGATCTTGCATTTGTTCAACAAGGCCAAGGGCTTGCTGTGCGAACCTGGTGATCTGAGGCCCTCCCCAGAACCCACATATGTACATGCATGCTCACACACACGTAGTTAGATTCAGATATTCAGAGAGTAAAGGTGTGTGGCGTTCCACTTCAGTGTCTTGTCTGTGTCAAGCAAATTGCAATATAATATTGGGATCATATTTATATTTCATATATTTCAGTCAAATCAGATTTCGGTGTTTTACAAATAATGCTATGTAATCCAAGCACTTAAGAAGTAGAGGCAGGAGGATTAGGAGCTCAAGCCTGCGTTATATGTGAGTTAGGCCACTGGGGTCTATATAAAATCATCTCAAAACAAACAAACCAAAACCAGGGGCTGGAGATACGGTTTAGGAGTAAGAACTCTGACTGCTCTTATACAGGACCCAAGTTGTAACTCTGGTTTCAGGGGATTTGAAGCCCTCTTCTGGTCTCTGTGTGCACTGCATGTAAGCAGCACACATATGTACATGCTGGCATTCACACGTAGACATAAAATAAAGTAAATAAATAAAACAAAAGGCCCAGGCCTCTTAGTTTAGGTCCTCTTTCACTAAGCCTTGATTTCATCTAAGAAGGAGGACTGTGAAAATGACACTAGCATCTAACACCAGCCTTGACTACTAACTTATTAGTGTGCACGCATGCTGTGCACACTAATGTGTGAGATCTGTAAGCCAGACAGCAGCAGCCTCTAATGTCACTCCTCAGGTGCCATTCATAATGATTTTTGCTCCTTTTTTGTTTGAACCAGGGTCTCATTATGTAGCCCTGACTGTCCTGTAACACTTGAGACCAGACTGGCCTTGAACTCATAGAGATCCACCTGCCTCTGCACTTTCTCTGTCAAAGAGCCCATGCATCTACTCTTCCAGCCAGGTGTGGTGGTGCACTTCTTTAATCTCAGCACTTAGGCAGTAGAGGCAGGCGGATCTCTGTGAGTTCGAGGCCAGCCTGGTCTACAGAGTGAGATCCAGGACAGGCTCCAAAACTACACAGAGAAATCCTTTCAAAAACAAAAACAAAAATAGAGAATGATAAAGAAATATGTTCAATAGACAAGTCAATCAAACATAAATGTATAAGTTATCAAATAATTTTGAAGTAAACCACCTTTGTTAGCACTGTCTCAATCAATATCTTTTTTTTTAAGATTTATTTATTTATTATGTATACAGTATTCTGCCTATACACCAGAAGAGGGCACCAGATCAAATTACAGATGGTTGTGAGCCACCATGTGGTTGCTGGGAATTGAACTCAGAATCTCGGGAAGAGTGGCCAGTGCTCTTAACCTCTGAGCCATCTCTCCAGCCCTCGATCAATATCTTAACATTAGGTGTTGCATAGACGTCTCAGGAGTTAAAAGCACTGGTAAACTTCCAGAGGACTCAGATTTGATTCTCAGAACCTACATGAGAGCTGATACCCATCTGTAACTCCAGTTCCCGGGAATCCAACATTCCCTTCTGACTTCCAGGGTGTATGCACATGGTGCACATACATGCAGGCAAAACACCTTACACACACACACACACACACACACACACACACACACACACACACACACAATGATCAGAGCATTGCCAATGTTGCCAGAGCCTTGTGATGGCGTGTATTCTTTCCTGCCTGAAGAGATCTCTTCTGAACTATGAAGACACATTTCCCCTCCCTTACATTTGAAATGGGTAGTGTCTTCAAAACGAACAATCAGTTTTTTTCAAAGGTACATAATCATGTTTTAAAGGACCACTTAAATGTGTTAGCTTAGGCCTTGCTCAGAGTAAATGGAAAGAGGAATCCATAAACAAGGAAGAGGTTCAGCGCTGTCTGCACTTAGCCCGTAATAGTGTTTGTGTTGTAGTTTTGCTGTATGTGACCCCAGCACATAAGGTCAGATGTAATGCTGGTGGATATATTTAATTGAATTCTTTTTCCTCTAGTTACGACCGCCACAACCTCCAGTGTACCTCTTTGTGTTTGACGTATCTCACAACGCAATAGAAACTGGATACTTGAATTCTGTTTGCCAGAGTTTGTTAGACAATCTGGATCTGTAAGTGTCTTAATTCAGCCTAATTTGAAATGGATGTCTTCAAAATGAACAGTTGGGTTTTTTGTTGTTGTTGGGGTTTTTGTTTTGTTTTGTTTTTTTGGTTTTTTGAGACAGGGTTTCTCTGTGTAGCTTTGCACCTTTCCTGGAACTCACTCTGTAGCCCAGGCTGGCCTCGAACTCACAGAGATTCGCCCGGCTCAGTTGGTTTGTTTTAAAGGTACATAATTATGTTCTAAAGGACTGCTTAAATGGGTTAGCTTAGGCCTTGCTTGAAGTAAATGGGAAGGGGAATCTGAGGACCCCCCTCCCGTCACCTTCAACATGCTGCTGTTTCTGCTTCACGTAGTCCTCTGTCACACACCTTTTCTATCGTTTTACCTTCAAATACTTCAAGGCTCTTTAAGGAGAAGATCTTACTCTGTAGTCAAGGCAGGCCTCAAACTCACTGTGTAGCTCAGGCTGGCCTCACATTTTCACCAGTCTTTCTGCCTCAGCCTCTTGAGTGCTGGCATTACAGACATGAGCCACTGTGCTTAGTCATGATATGATTTTTAATTAATTTATTTGTTTATATATGTTTTTTGTTTGTTTGTTTGTTTTTATATCTAGACCCCACAGTTTCCCCTCCCTCCCGTTCATTCCTCCTCCATTTCTCTTCAGAAAAGGGCAACCCCCATGGATATGAACCAGCCATGACATATCAAGTTGCAGTGAGACTAGGCACCTCCTCTTCTATTAAAGCTGAACGAGGCAACCGGGTAGAAGGGAAGGGTCCCAAAAGCACTCAACAAAGTCACTGACAGTCCTGCTCCCAGTGTTAGGAATCCCAGAAAAAGACCAAGCTACACAACTGTACCATATATGCAGAGGGCCTAGGTCAGTCCCATGCAGACTCCCTGGTTGTTGGTTCAGGCTCTGTGAGCCCCTGTGAGTCCATGTTAGTTGATTGTGTGGGTTTTCTTGTGGTGTTCTTGACCCCTCCGGCTCCTACAATCCTTCCTCCTCCTCTTCCATAGGATTTCCCTGAGCTCTGCCTAATGTTTGGCTGTGGGTCTCTCTATCTGTTTCCATCAATGGAAACAAAACTTGCTGGGTGAAGTCTCTCTGATGACAGTTGGGCAGGCACCCATCTATGAGTATAGCCAAAGTATCATTGGGAATCATTTCATTGACTTTCAGTGCGGAGAGGGGCTTCAAGACAGGGTTTCTCTGTTTAACAGTCCTGGCTGTCCTGGAACTCCCTCTGTAGACCAGACTGGCCTTCACCTCACAGAGATCTGCCTGCCTCTGCCTCCCAACTGCTAGAATTAAAGGCATGCACCACCATGCCTGGCTAAAAGAGCTATGTTTTTAATGTTATATACACATGATAGAACTTATAAAAATTAGTGTGAACTTTTAATATAAGAAATGCATAGGTCAGATTTCATCACAGACTGAGTAACTCCTTCACATTGGCCAAAAAGGCATTTTTGTTCTTGTCTGTATTTGTATCTCATGTTCTAGGCTGTATATGGGGATTGTGTGTGGCTGAGAAGGGTCCATTAAGTCACCCAAGCATAGAAAAGGCTGGAAGCTAGTTCCTTTGCCACTAAGAAATTTTGTTCCATATATTGGGTCCTTTAAAACAGATACTTTTGCTCCTCTTTGTTCTTAAAGGCATTAAACAATATAAAAGTTTTATGTAATTGATTTAAATAGATGCAGTAGCTAAATTTACATTGCATTTTAGTTTCTTTTTTTTAAGATTTGTTTTTTTATGTGTGGATGAGTGTTTTGCCTGCATGTATTTATGTGCACTATATGTGTGCCTGGTGCCAGAGGAGGTCAGAAGAGAACATTCAATCCTTCAGTACTGGAGTTACAGACAGCTGTGAGCTGCCATGTGGGTGCTGGGAATTGAACTCAGCACCTCTGCAAGAGTAGTTGGTGCTCTTAACCACTGAGCCATCTCTCCAGCTCCTACAATGCATTTTAAAATGCTATATCATAATTTTTTAAAGCATTCTTTTTCCTGTGGTGCTGGAGACTGAACCAAGGACCTTACACCTATCTGCCACATTCTCCACCACTGAGCTAAATCCCCAGCCCCTGAAGTATTTATTCTTTTGAAAATAACTTGAAATCGGGCCCAGTTTTGTACATATTTTTCAGGTTTTTAAAAAGCTCACATATGCCAAGAAATTATTTATAACTTTATATAGAAGCAGTTGATTGTAAACTGCTGAGAATGTTTTCATGGCAGGTAAACATTGGCTGTTTATGCTGGGCCACTTTCAATACTATTACATTGGATGCTTACATATGACACTTAGCAGAGAAAGAGAGAGAGAAAGAGTGTGTGTGTGTGTGTGTGTGTGTGTGTCTGTCTGTCTGTCTGCCTGTCTGTCTGTCTATCTGTGAACACTGATTAAAACTTCCTTGTGAATTTCTTTCTAGGCTTCCTGGCAACACTAGGACAAAAATCGGCTTCCTAACATTTGATAGCACTATCCATTTCTACAGTCTTCAGGAAGGTCTCTCCCAGCCTCAGATGCTAATAGTTTCAGATATTGACGGTATGTGTTATACACTTAAACTCACTGAGCTGCCTGGAGAATTTTCCTGAGTGTTTGGTGACTCAGGAATGTGTGGTATGACTCTAGTATAATGGAGGAAAATCTTGATTTTTCAGAGCTCAAACCCACTGAATACCTCAGGCTGGCCTTAAACTTGTGTGCCACCATGCCAGGCTGAGGGGAACACTTAAGTAGAAAAATACTAGATTGATGGAGTTTTCAGAATCTTTAAGTCCAATCTCTTATTTTATCAGAGAGCAAAAGGGTTATGGGGGAGAAATGATTTCTGAGCAAGACAAGTTGGTGTCAGAACCTGAGAGATGGAGCCGTGGGGAAAAGTGCCTGAGGGCTCCTCCCTGTGCCACACAGACGACAAATCAGAGGAACTTGAATATAGACTGGGAAGAAAACTAGATATTGAAGCTCAAAAATAGACCCTAGGGAAAGAGTTAATTTTCGATTCCAAGGCTATTCAGTGAGGGAAAGCTAGACACACAAAAGAGACTATGCTGTTTAGAAAATGAAAGTAAGCCAAATGTAGTCCCAGCACTTGGAAGAAGGAAACAGGAGAATTACTACAGTCGAGGGTCAACCTAGTCTACATTCTGAGTGCCAGGGCAACTGAGGATAAATAGTGAGACCCTGTCTCAAAAACAACAACAACCAACCAAAAAAAAAAAAAAAAACTGGAAAGAAGTAAACTTGAGGGCTGGAGAGGTGGCTCAGAGGTTAAGAGCACTGCTTACTCTTCCAAAGGTCCTGAGTTCAGTTCCCAGCAACCACATGGTGGCTCACAACCATCTGTAATGAGATCTGGTGCCCTCTTCTGGCTTGCAGGGATATGTGCAGACAAAACACTGTATACATAATAAATAAATCTTTAAAAAAAAAAAAAAAAGGCCGGGCGGTGGTGGCGCACGCCTTTAACCCCAGCACTTGGGAGGCAGAGCCAGGCGGATCTCTGTGAGTTCGAGGCCAGCCTGGGCTACCAAGTGAGTTTCAGGAGAGGCACAAAGCTACACAGAGAAACCCTGTCTCGAAAAACAAAACAAAAAAAGAAGTAAACTTGAGTTAAAAATATATTTTTTTAAAAAGGCTGTGTGTGGTGGAGCACACCTTTAATTCCAGCACCCAGAGGCAGAGGCAGGTGGACCACTGAGTTCCATGCTAGCCTGGTCTACATAGTGAGTTTCAGGACATCCAGGGCTATGTAGAGAAGCATTATCTTTAAAAAAAAAAAAAAAAAAAAAAGGATAAGAATTAAAAATATAAAACCTGGGGAAAATCTTCTCAAGATTGGATTGACCATGGCTTCTTATAAATAACACCCAAACACAGGCAGTAAGAGGGAAAAACAAAATACATAATTAATCCCAGCACTGACCACTCAGAAGCAACTCAGCATTTGGAAGGCAGAGACAGCTGGATCACTGTGAGTTCAAGGCCAGTTCAGCCTGGTCTACATTACCAAATTCCAGGCCAGCTGGGGCTACACAGTGAAGCCCTGTCTCCAAAAAAAAAAAAAAGAAAAGAAAAGGGCAGGAGTCCAAGTTCAAATTCATCCTCAGCTACATAGTGAATTCAACAGCAGCCTGGAATATGTGAGACCTTGTCTCAAAAACAAAAACAAATTTTTGGTGTGTATGGTAGCATATGCCTGTAATACCAGCCTTTGGGAGGTATTACAGAAATTTGAGACCAGCTTGAAGTATTATATAGTAAAGCCCTATCTTCATGGATATTTGTGGCTGGGGATGTAACTGAGTAGTACGAGTGCTCACTTCACATATACAAGGCACAGTTCATCAGAGAATACTCTGTGGCGTATAGAAAACAGCCCACGGTGGAGAGAAAATATTGGTAATTATATACCTGATAATGAATTTTTAAAAATGTATTTATTGCTGGGTGGTGGTGGCACACGCCTTTAATCCCAGCACTGGGAGTCAGAGGCAGGCGGATCTTTGTAAGTTCGAGGCCAGCCTGATCTACGGAGCGAGATCCAGGAAAGGCGCAAAGCTGCACAAAGGAACCCTGTCTTGAAAAACCAAAAAAAAAAAAAATGTATTTATTTTATCTATGTGTATGTGTCCCTGTGTCTGCTGATGTCTGCAGGGGCTAGAAGAGGGCATTGAATCCCCTGAAGCTGGAGTTACAGATAGTTGTGAGCTCCTGACATGGGTGCTGGGATTTGAACTAGTTTCCTCTGGAAGAGCAACAACCACTGAGCCTTATATCCAACCCTAATAATGAATTCGAAGTGGAGAATACATTCAAAATTTATTTTTCTTAGGAATTAAATTCCTTTTCTTAGATGGAATCAAACTAGGAAGAAAACATAGGTGCACGGAAAATTATAAAAAAAATCAGTTTCGCTTTTTGCCAAGATGGCACCGAAAGCGAAGAAGGAAGCTCCTGCCCCTCCCAAAGCCGAAGCCAAAGCGAAGGCCTTGAAAGCCAAGAAGGCAGTGCTGAAAGGCGTCCACAGCCACAAAAAGAAGATCCGCACGTCACCCACGTTCCGGCGGCCCAAGACCCTGCGGCTCAGGAGGCAGCCTAAATATCCTCGAAAGAGCGCGCCCAGGAGAAACAAGCTTGACCACTATGCCATCATCCAATTCCCCCTGACCACTGAGTCAGCCATGAAGAAGATAGAAGACAACAACACACTTGTGCTCATTGTGGATGTCAAGGCCAACAAGCACCAGATCAAACAGGCTGTGAAGAAACTCTATGACATTGATGTGGCCAAAGTCAACACCCTCATAAGGCCTGATGGAGAGAAGAAGGCATATGTTCGGTTGGCTCCTGACTATGATGCTCTGGATGTTGCCAACAAAATTGGGATCATCTAAACTGAGTCCAGCTGGCTAATTCTAAATATACTTTTTCACCATAAAAAAAAAAATCAGTTTCTATATTTACTTATCAAAAAGTAAGGATTTTAATGCAGGTTCTAAAAGTAATAATGGAGTAAAAGACTTTTGTTTTTAGACAAGGTCTCATGCGCCCTAGGCTGGCCTTGAGCAGGAGTTTTTCTTTTAACAGGGTTTCATAAGCTAGACATGGTAGTGCGCACCTGTGATCTCAGCATTAGAGAGTCAGAAGCAAAAAGGTGATCCAAGTCAGTTTGCGCTACATAGTCAGACCCTGTCTCCAAACCCAGTGAGGGCCTAAGGAGAGCTCTCCCAGTAAAGTGCTAGTCTTGAAAGCCCATGGACCTGAGTTCCACCTCCAGAGCCAACTTAAAAATGTCAGACGTGTGGTGTGCTTGAAAGACACTCAGACCAGATCCCTGGGCCTCGCTGACCCCTGAGTCTAGCCTACCTGGTGAGCTCCAGACCAATGAAAGATCTTGTCTCAAAGGAAGTGGATGGTATTTCTGAAGATGCTACTCAAGGTTGTCTTCTGGCTCCCCTATGCCCTGGCATATACAGCATATGCACATTAAAAATGAAAAACAAGCCGGGCGGTGGTGGCGCACGCCTTTAATCCCAGCACTCGGGAGGCAGAGCCAGGCGGATCTCTGTGAGTTCGAGGCCAGCCTGGGCTACCAAGTGAGTCCCAGGAAAGGCGCAAAGCTACACAGAGAAACCCTGTCTCAAAAAACCAAAAAAAAAAGAAAAAAAAAAAAAGAAAAACAAAACAACAGAGCCAGCCCAGCAAATGAGTAAATGAAAGAATAAATATTCCAAGGCTCACCTAGAGTGATGAGAGCACCTTCTGGTTCACCTGCGTTTGTAGTCCCATTAGTAAGGCACTGGTTTGGAATTCCTTTATCAAGAAGCATCAGCCTTCCGAGTGAATGTATTAGTAAACTATTATTTCATATAAAAACAAAGCATTCTTGCTGGGTGTAGTGGTGCACGCCTTTAATCCCAGCACTCAGGAAGCAGAGGCAGGTGGATCTCTGTGAGTTTAAGGCCAGCCTGGTCTACAGAGTGAGTTCCAGGATAGCCAGAGCTACATCGTGAGACCTTGTCTCGAGAAAAAAAACAAAAAACAAAGCATACTTGTATGTTCTGTTAACTAGTGTCTGCAGAGGTCAGAAGGTAGTATTGGATCCTCTGGAACTGGAATTACAGATGATTGTGAGCCATATGGGTGCTGGGAACTAAACCTGGGTCCTCTAGAAGAGTGGCTAGTGGTCTTAACCACTGAGCCATCTCTCCAATCCCATAGCTGTCTTTCTAATATTAAAAAAGTGTCTTTAACAAGTGTAGTAACCACACACCATTAATCCTAGCACTTGGGAGGCAGAGGCAGGTAGATCTCTTGTGAGTTCCTGGTCAAACCGGTCTACATTAAAAGTTTCAGAGCAGCCAGGGCTACACAGTGTAATCCTATCTCAAAAAACAATAACAGGCCGGGCGGTGGTGGCGCACGCCTTTAATCCCAGCACTCGGGAGGCAGAGCTAGGCGGATCTCTGTGAGTTCGAGGCCAGCCTGGGCTACCAAGTGAGTTCCAGGAAAGGCGCAAAGCTACACAGAGAAACCCTGTCTCGAAAAACCAAAAAAATAAATAAATAAATAAAAAATAAAAAAAGATAAATAAATAATAAAATGAATGCTTCTTTATTCTTTCAGATGTTTTTATACCCATGCCAGAGAACTTGCTAGTAAACTTAAATGAAAGTAAAGAGGTAAGGCCTTCCCTTCCTGCTATATTGAATTGAACACTGAATGCATATTTCTGAAATGAACTTTAAATTTAGCTTTTCTTTGATGTCTTTAAGCTATGTAGCATTTTGTATCTACTCTTAGTTTAAGTTCATTAGATGGACAGTTCTTGAGATCAGTCTTGTACTGATCGTTTCTTAGTCTAAGGCAGCAGATTCTCGGTAGTGGAGCGGAAGACAAGCCTCTTCCAGAAGGAAGAGCACCGAGGAGGCCTGGCCTGCAGGCCGTATGGGCAGAGGGAGGGATGCTGAAAGAAGACTGCTGGGCACTGCACGGAAGCACATAGCCAGGCTGCTCTCAGTGCTTTTGCTTTTCTGATTCACAGAGTGTCATTGGGTCAGTTCAGAAGAATCTCTTATTACCTGCCTGGAAATTGCCATGACATAATACAGTGAGAGGTGAACAGAATGTGTCTGAAGGGGGGATGTTGTCTACCCTGTACCTGCATATATGGCGTAGGATAACATTCACCTAGCAAGTCTGTGCTCCCCACTCTTGTCAGTGGGGGCGGTGCTGTAGCACAAAGTATTTTTTCCCCATTAATTCTCTTTTATCTGTACAACCTAACTTAACTAGGCAGTTGGTTTTGACTTTGTTTTTCTTTTGTAGTAATACTACTAGTTGGCATTGTTACTGGATATCTTAGATTTTGCAACAGGGAAGAGTTAAACTCACTTAAGAGAATAAAGTATGTAAAGGTGATGGAGAAAGCCATGTTTCATGGCATTAAAATAGATAAATTTCTAAATTGTGATGGTTCTTTTGCATATATTCTGGACTTACAGTCTTGCTGGACTATTGCATGTGCAAGAACTGTAAGGCCCCAGTTTGGATGTCTTGCTTGCCAATTTATAATGTTTACTTAAAATGGCTTTCTTGTCATTGACCGACTTCATTGTTTCTTGTAGTGTCCATAGATTCTCTGACCATCATCATGATTCAGTGTCCTGTCTGTTGTATTAGATAATGATTTATTGTGAAAAAAATTTAATTGTAACATTTTTTAGTTTTCTTGCTTTATTTCACAAGCTTGTCCAAGATTTACTGAAAAGTTTGCCACAGATGTTTACTAAGACGCTGGAGACCCAGAGTGCCTTGGGTCCTGCACTTCAGGCTGCATTTAAGCTGATGTCACCAACTGGCGGTCGAATGTCTGTTTTCCAAACACAACTCCCAACTCTTGGCGTGGGAGCCCTGAAACCAAGAGAAGAACCCAACCAAAGGTCATCTGCTAAGGTTAGACCACTAGGGGTATAGCCTGGTCTGTGCTGGTGCTGTTTCTTTGACCTAAGAGCTTGTTTTCCATTGGTTTGTTTTATTAATTGCTTGACTGTGAGGAGGAGGGACTGTAGGTAATGAATAAAGGGTTTCACTGTTACGTCCATATAACTATTTTATTATTTTCTCTACCTGCCTTATGCATCTGTGCTTTATTATCTTTAACATCTTAGGCTTTTAGAAATCCAACCTGGTTTTGATGAGAAAGTCTGGAAGACTAAGAGAATACATTTGCTAGGGACAAAGTGGAACCAAAATGACCATTAGAAGTGGTCATAATAGCTCGGAGATGGTGGTGCACACCTTTAGTCCCAGCACTCAGGAGGCAGAGGCAGGTGGATCTCTGAGTTTGAGGCCAGCCTGGTCTACAGAGTGAGTTCCAGGACAGCCAGAGCTCTACAGTGAAACCCTGTCTTGAAAAACCAAAAAAGAAAGAAAGAAATGGTCATAATCTGGTAGACTAAGAGCCAGGGATTGCTTTTGAGCTCTGTGTGTGTGTGTTAGGAATTTGCATTTCCCAAAAGATAAGAGAAAAGCAGGTCTACCACATAGTTCCCATGTCATTCCTGGCCAGACAGCCTACATTCTGCTGCCTGTTAGAGGTTAGACCTCAGTAACTGATTCATTACATCCTTCTGTTCTTTGTGTATGAAGAGAAGATGCTAATGCTCACCTCATAGGGTAGCGGAAAGGACTAAATACATGCCATGTATGAATTGTTAGCATGTCCCCGGCATATGGAACATTTAGTAGGCTAAAGTTAAAATAGTAATTACTTTTGTCTATTAGAAAATTAATGTACTAGAGGTTTTTCTTTTCTTTTTTTCTTTTTTTTTTTAATATTTTTAATAGTAAACAATAAATATAAGCCCTCAGAAAGTGCTTTAACACTGTGGTATACCTAAGTATATATTTACATTTTTTTTATGAATTTAAAATTTTCTCTTTCTATTCTACAATTAATAGGAAATACATCTGACACCATCCACTGACTTCTATAAGAAATTAGCCTTGGACTGTTCTGGCCAGCAGGCAGCTGTTGACTTATTCCTTCTCAGTGGACAGTATTCTGATTTGGCTTCTCTAGGTATGTTCTTGCATTTCTTTTTTTTTTTGAAACCAGGTCTCAGGTAGCCCAGGATGACCTTGAACTTCCTCTGGGTCCGAGGATGACCTTGAGCTCCGGATTGTCCTGCCATCTCCCAAGCACTGGAATGACAGACTTGTTCTGTCACACCCAGCAGCAAGTTCTTTTTTAATGATTTTTCTAAAAGAACATAAAAATGATGTCGTTATAATGTTCTGTTTTTGAAATGGGGTCTTGCTGTGTTACTCCAAATTTTTTGTTTTTGTTTTTCTGAGACAGCATTTCTCAGTGTAGCCTTGGCTGTCCTGGAACCCACTCTGTATACAGATCAGGCTGGTCTGGAACTCAGATCCACCTGCCTCTGTCTCCTGAGTGCTGGGATTAAGGGTGTGTGCTACTGTGCCTGGCAAGTAGTCTCTGCTCTTCCGGCTCAGTAATTATTCCCCACTCCTACCCTAACACACTCCAACCAACCTCTTGGGTAGCTGGAACCATAGACATGTGCCACCATGCCTGGCCACCCTGGTTATCAGTCAGTTTAATTTGTTAAAATTTGATACTCGTGCTCGCTTCGGCAGCACATATACTAAAATTTGATACTCTTTTTTTGTTTTTTTGGAGACAGGGTCTCTCTACAGAGCCCTGACTGTCCTGGAGCTCACTATGTGTAGACCTGGCCAGCCCCAAACTCACAGAGATCTACTTGCCTCTGCCTCCCAAGTACTGGGAGTAAAATCATACACCATTACAACTGGCATTCTACTCTTAACTTAGTGTAAGGGAAATAGAGAAATTGCTTGCTATACCACTATTATAAGGGAGTAGAATATTCTTTTTGACGGTACCTTGAGAAGTCAGAGAAAAATGTGTGCAGTTACTTTGATATGAAGTATTAGTAGTTACTATTTTAAGGAGTGTATTAAGAGGCTAAGGTGTGTGTGTGTGTGTGTGTGTGTGTGTGTGTGTGTGTGTGTGTGTGTGTGTGTGTAGAGAGAGAGAGAGAGAGAGAGAGATCTATAACATAACTCAAGTTATGTTACCAGCACCACATTGTGGCTCACAACTACCTATAACTCCAGCTCCAGAGAATTTGATGTCTCTGGCCTCTGTAGGTACCTGTACCCACATGTACAAATCTGACACATACTTGCACATAGTTTAATAATAACAATGTCTTTAAAAATTTGTAATAGGGGCTGGAGAGATGTCTCAGAGGTTAAGAGCACTTACTGCTCTTCTAGAGGTCCTGAGTTCAATTCCCAGTACCCACATGGCGGCTCACAACCATCTATAATGAAATTTGGTGCCCTCTTCTGACATGCATGCAGAACACTGTATACATAATAAATAAATAAATAAAATAAAATAAAATAAGAAACTTGTAATATATGTATATAGATATCTATAATATATTGCACACGCGCACACACACACACACACACACACACAGAGACACGTGAATGACAGGGTGAGTAAAAAGAGCTGTGTTCTCTTCCAGGTTGTATTTCTCGGTACTCAGCAGGCAGTGTTTATTACTATCCCTCTTACCATCATCAGCACAATCCAGTCCAAGTGCAGAAATTCCAGAAGGAGCTACAGAGATACCTCACTCGGAAGATTGGATTTGAGGCAGTCATGAGGATCCGGTGCACCAAAGGTGGGAACATTTTTCTTTCTCTCAGGAGGCTTCGTGTTGTTTTTAATACAGTAAAAATAGGTATCATGGGCTGGAGAGATGGCTCAGGAGTTAGGAACACTGGCTGTTCCTCCAGAGGACCTGAGTTCAGTTCCCAGCATTCACATGGCAACTCACAACTGTCTGTAACTCCAGTTCCAAGAGATCTGACACCTTCACACCAGTGTACATAAAATAAAGTTAAATTATTTAAAAAAAAAAAAAAAAGTAGCCTGAACTCAGCATCAGTTTAAAATAAAGTTAAAAAAAATATGTATCACACTGGATTTACTCTACACAGATACATTGCTGAGTTTTAGGATGTGAAATTGTACAATATGCAATTAACGGGAAAAAACTATTATAAACAGGGAATATTGGGGCTAGAGAAATGGCTCAGCAGTCATGTGTACAAACCCACACATAGACACACACGTGCACATGATTTAAAATGATAACAATGAATCTTTAAAAAATAGGGAATATTGTGAATGTATTTAAAACTACTGGGCTGTGTGCATTAAAATGGTAAATTTTATGTTATGTGTGTTATTTCAGTTTTGTTTTGTTTTGTTTTAAAGAGGCCACATCTCCAAAGAAAATTCATGAAGTAAAAGTAAAAGAATGCATAAAGAAAAAGTAAACACATAGCAGTCATGGTGATCATTTCTCATTTCTAGGTCTTTCCATTCACACTTTCCATGGGAACTTCTTCGTCCGCTCTACAGACTTACTGTCTCTTCCCAATGTCAACCCAGATGCTGGGTATGCTGTGCAGATGTCAGTGGAAGAGAACCTCGCTGACACTCAGCTAGTCTCTTTCCAGTCAGCCCTCTTATATACGTCAAGTAAAGGTATGCTTTTGTTTGCATTTATCCTCACAGAAATATGACTGCCCTTGTTTTTGAGACAAGGTCTTACTCTATAGCCCCCCTGGGTTCGGTCCTCAGCTCCGAGAAAAAAAAAAAAAATTCTCTCTAGGCTGGAGAGATAGCTCAGTGGTTAACAATGCTTCCTGCTCTTCCAGAGGCCCCAAATTTCAGTTCCCAGTCCCTATGGCAGTTAACAACTGCCTATCGCTCCAGGGGATCTTACACCTTCTTCTGGCTTCTGTGGGCACCCACAGACATGTAACATACACACACACACACACACACACACACACACACACAAAAATAAAAATAACAGTAAATCTTTAAAAATCCCAGAGACAGGCAGATGTGGGGCCTTCTCGACCAGCCACTCTAAATTGTGAGATCTGGACTAAATACTCAGTACCAAAAATAACAACACCGATCTGACATTGGTGGTGTGGGTAATTACTAAAGGAAAGGTGCTCAGGTGCTGTGGTCTTAAAATGAGAGATTATCTTTTTTTTTTTTTTTTTTTGGTTTTTCGAGACAGGGTTTCTCTATGTAGTTTTGGTGCCTGTCCTCAATCTCGCTCTGTAGCCCAGGCTGGCCTCGAACTCACAGAGATCACCTGCCTCTGCCTCCCGAGTGCTGGGATTAAAGGCATGTGCCACCACCGCCCAGTGAGAGAGTATCTTAATACATAAGGTGAAGAGTGATTGAGGAAGGGCATCTGATGTCAATCTCTGCCTACACATGTGCATGCATGGTACATATGGATATACCAATACACACATACATTCATGGGCACACAAAAATCTTTTTAGAGCTGAGCCTGGTGGTACATGCCTTTAATCCCAGTGCATGGGAGGCAGAGGTAGGCAGATCCCTGTGTGTTCAAGGCTACCCAGGGCTATACAGAACCCTGTCTAAAAGAAAAAAAAAAAAATTCCCTTTATTATGCTGGGGATGTAGCCCTGTTTGCCCAAGCGTACACAAAGTCCAGCTCTATCCCCAGTGCAGCATAAAACAGACATGGTGGGGCATACTGCAATCCCAGCACTTGGGAGTGGAGGCAGGACAATCAGAGTCATCCTTGGCTATGTATGAGACTGTGCCTAAAATACATAATTGATTAATGAGGCTAGAGTTATAACTTGTGGTGGAACATGTACTTAGCGTGTGAGAGGCTATGGTCACAATGCTCAGCACTAAAAATAACCACAGATCTGGCATTTGGTATTACCCAGAGGTTTTCCTAGTGGTCTTTTTATTAATTGATTGCTGTTGTGATTACCAAAGAAAAGGTACTACTGTGATACTCATTTTTAAATTTTTTTTTCCCCCGTGATTGAAAAATTATGCTGGTCATGGTGACACACACCTTTAATTCCACCACTTGGGAGGCAGAGGCAGGTGGATCTCTATGAGTTTCAGGCCAGCCTGGTATAATTTTTGTTTTGTTTTGTTTTTCAAGACAGGGTTTCTCTGTGTCGTTTTGGTGCCTTTCCTGGATCTCATTGTGTAGACCAGGCTGGCCTCAAACTCACAGAGATCCACCTGGCTCTGCCTCCCAAGTGCTGGGATTAATGGCATGGGTCACCACCGCCCAGCTCAGCCTGATCTAAGTAGTGAATTCCAGAACAGCCAGAGCTCCATAGTGAGACCCTGTCTCAAAAAACAAACCAAACAAATATATATAAACCTGGGACTGGAGAGATGGCTCAGCAGTTTAGAGAGCTTGTTGCTCTTGCAGAGGCCCTGGGTTTGATGCCCAGCACCCACATGGTGGCTCACAACCACCCAAAACTCCATTTCCAGAAGATCTAATACCCTCTCTGATCTGAGGGCACCAGGTATGTACATGGTATACATATATACATGCAGGTAAAATATTTATACACAAAAAATAAATAACTCTAAAAAATATTTTTTAATATTTATAAAATTGCTGCTGGAAAGGTGGCTCATTGACTGAGCCAGCGGTGGTGGCGCTCGCCTTTAATCCCAGCACTCAGGAGGCAGAGGCAGGAGGATCTCTGAGAGTCTACAGAGTGAGGTCCAGGACAACCAGGCTACACAGTGAAGCCCTGTCTCTGAAACAAAAAACAAAACAAAAAACAAACAAACAAACAAACAAAAAGCATTGATTGTTCTTCCAGAAGGCCCAGGTTCAGTTTCCAGTACCCACATGACAGCTCATAAGCATCTGTAACTCTAGTTCCAAGGGATCCTATGTCCTCTCCTGGCACCAAGCACAGATATGGTACCCTGACATACATGCAGGAGAAACACTCATAAAATACAAATAAATAAAACCAAGCCGGGCGGTGGTGGTGCATGCCTTTAATCCCAGCACTTGGGAGGCAGAGCCAGGCGGATCTCTGTGAGTTCAAGGCCAGCCTGGTCTACAGCGTGAGGTCCAGAACCACACAGAGAAACCCTGTCTCGAAGAAAAAAAAAAAAAAGAAAAGAAAGAAAAAGAAACATGAGGAAATAAATAAAACTTTTAGAAGGCAGGGAATTTGTTAGGCATAGTTGTGTGCCTCTCTAATCTTAGCAGTCAGGAAGCTGACACAGTAGGCTTATGAGTTGGAGGCCTGCCTGGGCTGTGTCTTGATCCTATTCAGGAAGGAACGAGAGAGAAAGCTAGCATATTATCAGCGTTCAACTACAATTTCTGCTGTCTATTTAGTAATAACTTAGAGGAGTTTTATCATTACCGTATAAAACCTGAAAATATTTTCTGATATTTTGTGGTGCTATCCCTGCTTTCTATGTGACCTTCTTGGTCATAAGTGCAAAAAGAAATGATTTTAGGGGCTGGCAGGGTGGCTCAGCAGGTAAAGGTGCCTGTCACCAAACCTGATGACATAAATTTGATCCCTGATGCCCATGGGGAGAGAGCCAACTCGCAGATGTTATCCTCTGACTTATCTGATAAATATTTTTTAATGGGAAAAAGAAGTGACTTTAACATAACCTTTTAAAAAAGAAAATAGCTATTGTGTTTTTCCCTAAAGGTGAAAGAAGAATTCGTGTCCATACTTTGTGTTTGCCAGTAGTTTCCACTCTGAATGAAGTCTTTCTTGGAGCTGATGTTCAAGCAATTTCAGGATTATTGGCCAATATGGGTAAGAATTGTTATCTGTTTAAATATTTTACATCATACCATTAAATACATACATATGTTTTAGTTTTTTTTTTTTTTTTTTAAGATTTATTATTTATTTATTATGTATACAGTATTCTGCTTGCATGTATCCCTTCAGGCCAGAAGAGGGAGCCAGACCTCATTACAGATGGTTGTGAGCCACCATGTGGTTGCTGGGAATTGAACTCAGGTCCTCTGGAAGAACAGCCAGTGCTCTTAACCTCTGAGCCATCTCTCCAGCCCATGTTTTAGTTTTACTTAAAGTTGTTACCTTAGACGTTTCGATGTTTGAGTGTATGTCTTTTTCAATGAAAAGGTCCGCTGGGCGGCGGTGGTGCACGCCTTTAATCCCAGCACTCGGGAGGCAGAACCAGGTAGATCTCTGTGAGTTCGAGGCCAACCTGGGCTACAGAGTAAGTTCCAGGAAAGGTGCAAAGCTACACAGAGAAACCCTGTCTCAAAAAACCAAACATACAAACAAAAAATAAAAAACAAAATAAAATTCTATATTTTCTTCTGAACCTTTATTTTTTAAAGATTTTTTTTTTTTTTTTTTTTTTTTTGGTTTTTTGAGACAGGGTTTCTCTGTGTAGCTTTGCGCCTTTCCTGGAACTCGCTTTGGAGACCAGGCTGGCCTCGAACTCACAGAGATCCGCCTGGCTCTGCCTCCCGAGTGCTGGGATTAAAGGCGTGCGCCACCACCGCCCGGCCAATTTTTTAAAGATTTTTAAATTATTTTTATTTTTACTTTATGTGTATGGGTATTTTTCCGGCATGTATGTCTGTGAATACTTGTGTGCCTGGTATCTGAGGAGGCCAGAAAAGGACATTGGAGCTCCTAGAACTACAGTTAAGGATGGTTATAAGCTGGCATGTAAAAGTGCTGGGAACTGAACCTAGGTCATTTGCAAAAGTAGTAAGTGCTTCTAAGTGCAGAGCCACCTCTGCAGCCCCTTAAACAGCATTTCTTATATAAGTGTTTAGTATGAAGACTTGTTGGAACTGTTGCTGATAGTGCTTTATTAGCCCTGCCTTGGATCACAGATGGCAATGAACTGTGAAGCAGAGCTTCTTAAACATCTGCACCCTTAACAGCTGACTCCTTGCACTCAAGAATATTTTATGCAGCCCCAGGTGTACAGTGTAGGATAGGGATATACATATACAGATCACATTTTTATTGATGATGAATCATAAAGAAACCTTAAAATAATTTTTGGTATATGTATACTTTCTCCATTTACTAAATACAAAAGCAAAATTGCATATCAATGAAATGGATGTGCTTGTCTATTTTTTCATGAATTAAACCTTGGATATCTAGGATGTGGAGTATTTTCAGCATTTCTTGGAGTTGATCTGTATTTTGGTTTTATTATCATCAATGCTTAGAGAACTGCCTCATATATAAATACATAACACAAAATAGCCAAAATATATTTAGGGCCATTATTCTGTCCTAATCTCAAGATTAACTTATTTGGCCAGGCAGTGGTGGCACATGCCTTTAATCCCAGCACTCAGGAGGCAGAGCCAGGCAGATCTCTGTGAGTTCGAGGCCAGCCTGGTCTACAGAGCGAGATCCAGAACAGGAACCAAAACTGCACAGAGAAACCCTGTCTCGAGGGGAAAAAAAAAAGATTAACTCATTTAACAACTTTTTATGAAACTCAACTCAGCAACTCAAACAACAGTTTTCAAAAATGAAACATTCTAATGTAATACAATCCAAAGCTACTTAAATGTTGAGGCAGGACAGAAAAGTATTGAATGTGCATTCTTCCTAATTAAACCATTGTGTCTTAGAAGAGCAGAAAACCGTGTTTGTACAACACTGCCATCCATTACACACAGGACCTGGATCTGAGCCCAGAGGTCTCAGGTCTCAGTAGTTCAGCTGTGTGTTCAGAGTAGAGGCTACAGCAGCAAATTTCACACAGTGCAACATGGCTGAACGTTCCCAGAAACACCTTGAGTTTGTTGTGTGTGTGTTTGTATTAACTTCTGTTTGCTCCAACTTCAAAAACCTTTTGCTAGTGCCAGATTTTTTTTTTTTTTAATCCCCAACATTCAGTTACATGACCCCATCTGGGGTTTCAAGGCATTTGGCTATAAAGAGAGTTGGAATCAAATTTGACATTAAAAAAACTAAACATATGTTACTTTCAAACATATGTTCATGACCTTGCTTAAATCTGCTATGAAAAAATTCATTGGGCCATTATGCGTGGTGGTGCATACATTTAATCCCAATACCTGGGAGAGAGAGGCAGGCAGATCTCTGAGTTCAAGGCCTGCCTGATCTACAAATGGAGTTCCAAGACAACCAGCAGGACTGTTGCACAGAGAAACCCTGACTGGGGGGGGCGGGGCGGAATTCTTTGGGCTAGCATGATGTCTTGACAGGTAAAGGTATTTGCCTACCAGCCTGACTACCTGAGTTCAGTCCCTGAACTCACATGATGGAAAGAGAATGCACACACATGATGGAAAGAGAACTGACTCCTGCAAACCAGTGTGTGTGTGTGTGTGTGTGTGTGTGTGAGAGAGAGAGAGAGAGAGAGAGAGAGAGAGAGAGAGAGAGAGAGAGAGAGAGAGATCTGTTCTGTTTTGTTACTTTGTCCTTTCCAGTAGAATCACCGACTTCCTGTCCTGTGTCTGTCTTGTCCCTACTCTCCCTCACTAGCCGTTGACAGGTCAGTGACTGCCAGCCTGAGTGATGCCCGGGATGCTTTGGTGAACGCTGTCATCGACTCTCTCTCAGCTTACCGCTCTTCAGTCCTGAGTGGCCAGCAGCCAGGCCTCATGGTTCCTTTCTCTTTGAGGCTCTTCCCACTTTTCGTGTTGGCTCTCCTTAAACAGGTGAGAAGACAGACTAGCACAGTAAGAATGTTAAAAAGCTGTTTATGCCTTGAAATCCTAAATGTTGTGTAAGTAGCTTTAAACCAGTTAAATTTTCTGAGGATGGGAACCCTATCATTTATTGGAGCATTGAAGGGATTTATAGCCAGAGAAATTTATGGGTAATTTAATGCAAGTGTCTCACATGTAAGAGATAACTCACTTGTCAAGGATTCAGTGTTGTGACCACAAATTCAAATGATAACTAGCTTTCCAAAGAAAGAACTGGAAATTGTGCTGTTGGTATAAGAAACCACATGTGTACTGCTTGTTCTCACTCATACCAGAAGCTCAGAAACAGCACACGGACTCAAAGAGCAGAATGACAGTTGGTAGAGACCGAGGAGTGGAAAGAATGGAGATACTGGTCGGGGGATGGGGGGGTGGGGACAGTGTTATTAGTGAGACAGGAGAGTCCTAAGTGTGCACAGTATGAGTGAAGTGCCTGGGCATGCCCAGCATGCATGTAGTTCTGGAAGTCCCAGAAGTCTTTACAACCAGGCTCTTCTCTCGAAAGCCTTTTTCTGTACTGTCACTTGATTCCACGCCAGCTCGCCAGCTCACCTGTGTGACGTGCAGCTCTGTCAGCCCCTCCCATCTCACAGCACGTGACTCCCCTCATTCCTCACCCCTCCGTGATTTTTCTATGCCCTTATCACTGACTGCATAGTTTGCTTATTCATTGGTTTTCCTTTTTTTGTTGTTGAGACAGGGTGTCACTATGTAGCCCTCAATGTCCTAGAGCTCGCTTTGTAGACCAGGCTGGCCTTGAACTCACAGAGGTCCACCTGCCTCTGCATCCCAAGATGTTACACCCGATTTTATTTCTCCTTTTATAGGAAGTAAACCAATGAACACTATTTAGTCCCAGCACCTAGTATGTAATAGACACTAAATAAATGAAAAAGATTTTAGTGAATCATTTCACCTGTAACTATATATGCAGTGATTATTTATTTTAACTTTGTTTTAAATTTGTTTTATTTTATATGCCTGGGTGTTTTGCTTGCATGTGTACCTGGTGCCTATGGAGGTCAGAAGAAGATTACAGATCTTCTGGACCAGTTATGGATAGTTGTGAGCTGTCATATGTGTGCTGGGAACCTAATGTGGGTCTTTTGCAAGACCAGCCAGTGCTCTTAACCACTGAGCTATCTCTCAGGTTCCTATTACTTTATATTTACAGATGAAGTAACTCACTAAACTCTTTCTCACGCTGTACCAGCAAAGCCTCTATTACAATTACCTAGGCCACCAGCTTTCAACACGTGCTGATTAATGGGCAGCCCCACAAGTGCAGTTGTCCTGGGCATAAAAGCTGGCCTGGGTTCTTTGGGACAGTGAGCACAGACGAACACCAAGCACACACTCCTCAATGAGTGACGTGTGACAGTCTGAGTTAGGTGCAGTGAGGGGAAAGCCGCGGCTGTCAGTGTTTTTCCTGAGTGTGCCAGCAGATGCCTGCTCACCTGAGCCTGCCTTGAGAGGCTTTCTGCTCACATTTGGCTCATTGTTCCCTGCCTGTACTCTTTTCCACCAATTGGAACACTTTAGTACATGACTTCTTTTTTTTTTTTTTTTTTGGTTTTTCAAGACAGGGTTTCTCTGTGTAGCTTTGCGCCTTTTCCTGGAATTCACTTGGTAGTCCAAGTACATGACTTCTTAAAAGATATTTTCAAGGGATAATATGAAATTTATTTATGATAAATTTGCTAATTCTGTCTGAAGATCTTTGAGCAACTGACATTTATAAAATCCTGTCTTTTTTTAATATTGGGGGGTATGGTTTTTGTTTTATTACAGAAGTCTTTCCAGACTGGGACGAATGCACGCCTAGATGAACGAATTTTTGCCATGTGTCAAGTGAAAAACCAGCCCTTGGTTCACCTTATGCTCACAACACACCCCGGTTTGTATAGAGTTGACAACCTCTCAGATGAGGTAAGATCAACTCCTCGTTCTGTGGCTTCTTCTGAAAGTTGTTAAGCCTAATTATATTCAGTATGGAAGTGAGAGTTTGCTACTTAATTCTTTGTTTTTTTCAAGGTAAATATACAGAAACTTTGATTTTTAGGGAAGTTCCTGAAAATGGTGATTTTAAGTTTTCTAAGACAATTCTCTCTTTCTCTAGTTTTAGATTTAAAGATAAGTTACAGATATGCTATAGAAGGTGTCTCAGTTTCTGTTGCTGTGCTAAAACACAATGACCAAAGGCAACTTGACAAGGAAAAGGTTTATTTCAGCTAGTAGTTGGTAGTTCATCATGCAGAGAAGTTAGAGCAGGAACTCAAGGCACGAACTGATGGGAAGGCCAGGGAGGGGTGCTGCTTCCTGGCTTGCTCCTGGTGTTTGCTCAGCCTGCTTTCTTACACACCCCAAGACCACTGCCCACAACTGGGCTACTCTCACATCACTCACTAATTGAGAAAAGTGTCCCACAAGCCAATCTGGTGGGGCATTTTCTCAGTTAAGTAGGTTCCCTCTTCTCGAATGACTAGGCTGTGCCAAGTTGACATAAGATAGCCAGCACAGAAGATTCTTACATACCCTAGCCAATCTCCCCTAATGTTTAATTTTCTAGTTAGCTGGGTGGTAGCCATATATATATATGTATGTATGTATATATATATACACACGTGTGTGTGTGTGTGTGTGTGTGTCTGATGTCTCTAGTTCAATGACTTTGGGAGACTGAAGCAGGAGGACCACTTGAGCACATGAATTTGAAACAGCCTGGAAACAGACCCTGTCTCAGAAAACAAAATCCAAAACATTTTAAAATAAATACAAAACTATATTACATTTGTAAAATTCAAGAAAACAAAACTGTTGGGAGTAGTAGTGCATACTTTAATCTCAACACTCAAGAGGCAGAAGCATGCAGTCTCTATGAGTTCAAAGCCAGTCTGGTCTATGTGACATGATCCAGGACAGACCAGGCTTCATAGAGAGACCTTCTCTCAAAAAGAAAGAACAGAGAAAATTAATTAGTATATTATTAGTAACCGAATTCTAGATTTGGTTTGTATTCATTACTGTCACTTATCTGTTCACTATGTATCATTTCATTGAATTTATTTCTTTTAATAATAGTTAAAAAGCCAAGCTTGGTGGTACATATCTAATCCTAGCACTTGCATGGTGGATCAGGAGTTGAAGACTAACCCGAACTATAAAGGGAGTTCCAGACCTGCCTGGCTCTCTCAAAACCAAAAACTTGGAGCTGAGGATGTACTCAGTTGGTAGAATGCTTGCCCAGCATGCATGAAGCCTAGGTTCCCTATTGAGCCCTACATAAACCCATCGCGATGGCTCATACCTGCCGTCCCAGCACTTGGGATATGGAGGCAGGAGGATCAGAAAAGAAGTCCAAGTTTACCTAATGATCTGGTCAAAAAACAAAAAAGGGGCTGGAGAGATGGCTCAGCAACTTAAGAGTTGCTCTTCTGGCTGCTCTTCCAGAGGACCCAGGTTCAATTCCCAGCTCCCACATGGCAGCTCACAACTGCCTGTAACTCCAGTTCTAGTACTTCTGACACCCTCACACAGACATGCATGCAGGCAAAACACCAATGCACATAAAAAAATAAATAAACAAACTATAAAAACAGCAACAAAAGGTGGGACTAGACTGGAGAGATGATTTGCTGGGAATGTGCTTGCTGCACAAGGGTGAGGACCTGAGGTAGTCCCCAGCACTGGTATGAAAGCAGAGGAGAACAGCATGGGTCTGTAACCCCAGCACTGGTGTGAAAGCAGAGGAGGACAGCATGGGTCTGTAACCCCAGCACTGGGAAACAGAGGCAGGAGGATCCCTGGAAAGTGCTGGCCAGCCAGCTAACTGAGTCAACATTGGGTTGACTCTGGGTTCATTGAGAGCTGGTCTCAAAGAATAAGATGGAGAGTAATGGAAAAGACACCTGCCAGTAACTTCTGGCTACACACACAAGAAATAAATAGGATCAGAATTTGATTTCAGTTATTAGAGTCACAGTGGCTTTGTTTAATATACATATTACTCCATCTTTGCCATGGATAATTGATTCATCTAATTAAAGTCTAAGCTCTGAGAAGTCAAATTCATTTAATTATACTTGTCATTTAACTATAGCTCTAAAGAGCTGGGCATGGAATCACATGCCAGTAATTTCAAAATTTAAGAAGAGGAGGCAGGACAATCAGAAGTTCAAGATCATCCTCAGCTATATAAGAAGTTTGAGGCCAGCCTGGGCTATATCAGACCCTTTTTCCAAAAAGCACTGAAGCTGAGGGTTTGGCTCAAAGGTTAAAATGCTTATTGTGGAAGCATGAGGACCAGATTTCAGAACCCACATGAAAAGCAGGGCATGCATAAAAAACAAGAAGCAGGCATGTCAGCCAGCTATAATTCCATCACTCTGAAGACAGGCAGCAGATCCTTGGAACAAGGATTCCAGATAACTTACAGCTAGCTAGTTATCTGGAATTGGTGAGCTCCAGGTTAAGCAAAAGACTGCCTTAATAAAGTAAAAGGCATCCAACACCAATTGTGAGCTTGTACACAGGCGCACACATGTGAACACATGCCATATACATGTACATATGCAAATATATATATTGTGTCTGTGTGTTATCTGTATCTATAAACCTCACTCTTTGCTTCCTTCTTCAGGGAGCTCTCAATATCAATGACAGAACCATACCTCAACCCCCCATTCTTCAGCTCTCGGTGGAGAAGTTGAGCAGAGATGGAGCTTTCCTCATGGATGCAGGCTCGGTGAGTGGATTTACTCAGCCTGATGAGCTCAATGTGCTGCTGAGCCGCCTTAGCACTTGGCTTCAGCTGCCTTTAATCTGTATGTTAGCATTGGCCATTCTCCCTTCGGCCTCCAGTTTCACGATGTAGAGTAGTTCGCTGTCCATCTCGCTAGCATGCTTATCCTTTAGACTTTTTAAACATAACCAGTGGTAAAGGTGCCAGACTCACTATTAGGCTGCCTCTCAAAACAGCATATTCTTGTTTGCAGGTACTGATGCTTTGGGTTGGAAAAAATTGTGCACAGAATTTTCTCAGCCAAGTTCTGGGAGTTCAAAACTATGCATCAATTCCACAGATGATGGTAAGCTTTTTATGTTGGTAATCATAGGAAATTTAAAGCATATTTTAAATATGGCAAAAACATGAACCCCATTTTCAAGTCAGAAATTAATACTCCAAGTTGCTCCCAGAGTTACTATCCTCACAGATGGTATCTCGACTGTAAGTGCTCATTTTATGGTTTGGTTTGGGTGCGTTTCTAGGCAGGATCTTGCTGTATTGCTCAGGGTTATCTGTGATCCTAGGACTCAGATGGATCCTCTTGTCTCTTTTTTTTTTTTTGGTTGGGTTTGGGTTTTGGTTTCTTGTTTTTTTTAGACAGGGTCTCACTGTGTGGCCTCACTACAGAACTCACTGTGTAGACCAGTTGGCCTGAAACGCAGAGAACCACTTGCCTCTTGCCACCTGACTCATCTTGTCTTCTAATAGTATTTTGTTTAGCCTCAGGATTGTTTTTATTTTATGTGTATGAATGTTTTGTTTGCATGTAAATGTGTGTACCACATGAATGCCTGGTGCCTGTGGAGGTTAGAACAGGATGTTGGATCCCCTGGAACTGGACTTAGAGATGGTTGCGCGCACCATGTGAATGATGGATTTGAACCCGGGTCCTCCGCAATAGCAATACGTGGTCTTTAAACAGCCATCTCTAGCCTCTCCCCTGAGTGTTTTGACAGGACCTGCTGTGTACAGCCCGCGCTAACCTGGCATACAAGTTCATCCTACCTCTCCTTCTGAGAATGGAATAGCATGGGTGGGTGGGTGCATGTGTGTTTTATTTGGTTGGTTTTGTTTTTGAGATAGTTCTTGTGGCTGGGTGTGGTGGCATACACCTTTAATCACAGCATTCAGGAAGCAGAGGCCAGTGGATCTCTGTGAGTCCAGGCCAACCTGGTCTGCATAGGGAGTTCCAGGACAGCCAAGGCTACATTGTGAGACTATCTCAAAACAAAAAACCCACCAAACTTAAGATGCTTTTCAGCCAGGGTCTTACTACATAGCCCTGGCTCACCTGGAACTCACGATGTAGACCAGGCTAGACTCAGTCTTTCAGTACTTTTCCTACCTCAGCCTCCAAAGTGCTGAAATTGCAAGCATGCACCACCACCAGCTGTCTGTCATTTCTTAAGTGTTTAAATGGTAATTCTCAGCCGGGCGTGGTGGCACTCAGGAGGCAAAGTCAGGAGAAATCTCTGTGTTCTCGGCCAGCCACAGTGAGATGCTATGACCTGATCTGATCCCCAGAACCCATGTAAGGTGAATGGGAGAACCAGCTCCATAAAGTTGTCCTCTGACCTCCACATGTCCACTGTAGCATTTTCCCCATGTGTATACATCATGCACATATACATACAATAATCAAATCTGTAATGTAGTTTGTGTGTGTGTGTGTATGTGTGTGTATGGTTGTTTTGCCTGCATGTGTGTCTATGTACCTTGTGTATGCCTGGTGCCCAAAGGGGCCAGAAGAGGGTATCAGTCTCTTGAAACTGGAGTTACACATAGTTGTTAACTACCAGGTAGGTGCTGGAAATCAAATCTTGACTCTCTGGAAGAATAGCCAGTGCTCTTAACTACTGAGCCCAATAATAACTTTTTTAATCATTTTTTTATTTGCATTGGTATTTTGCTTGCATGTGTGTCTGTGTGAGGGTGTCAGATCTCAGAGTTAGACAGTTGTGAGCTGCCATGTGGGTCCTGGGAGTTGAACCTGGGTCCTTTGGAAGAGCAGTCAGTGTTCTTACCCACTGAGCCATCTCTCCAGCCCCCCAATAATAAATTTTTTAAGAGTTAAAAAAAAGTATTATCTTTCGAGGAGAAGACATAGAATTTAATGACCCCCCCCAATGTTGTGGTTGCTGCACATGACATTAGTGTCTGTGTGTCTGTCTCTGAGTCTCTCTTCCTCTACTAACCCTCCTATTTTAGCAAGGATTATTGAATCCAGAACCTTGTACATACTAGGCAAGCATCAGATCTACCAGTGAGCTTATGTACCAGCTTTTTGGTTTTTTTTGTGCTTTGGGCAAGTGATTTCTTGATCTTTGACAGGGTTCTTTTAAAGTTGCTGTGTTGGCGGTAGATGTGGTGGTCTCCAGCTTTAATCTCAGCAGAGGCAAGCAGATCTCTGAGTTTGAGGCTGCATGAGCTACAAAGTAAAACCCTGTCTCAAAACACAACACAACACTGCACAGGAATGAAAACGAAGTGTATGGCCACACTATTTTATATAACAAATAACATGTGGTCAGTTTCAGTTGGATTACTATTGATTATTGAAATGTCCTTATAAAGGAGTTAACACGAACACTTACAAAGTTCTAGCATTTAAATTGTGAAGTTAAAATTGTCTTATTTTTTCAGTACCTACTGCTAAGTCTGTACTGAACTTTGGAATAAATGTTTATTTAATTACTTTACATACTAGTAGGTTTCATACAGATGGGTTCTGTGCTGCAGTCATGGCAGTAATTAAAGAAGCCATGTATTTATTTTTTTAATTTTTATCTATTTCTTCATTGGAGTTGAGGGTATACACGTCAAGGCTCAAGTGTGCAATCAGAGGACAATTTTGGGAGGTTGGTTCTTTCTGTCTACCAAGTGGAGTCAGAGGGCAATTTTGGGGGATTGGTTCTGTCTACCAAGTAGGTCCCAGATTTCAAACTCAGGTCATCAGGCTTGGCAGCAAGTGCCTTTACCCACTGCGTCATCTCTCAGGCCTCAGGATTCATATATTTAGGAAGACTTAGATGTCAAGATTATAGCTAGGGGGTGCTGGGGAGATGGCTCAGAGGTTAAGACCACTGGCTGCTCTTCCAGAGGTCCTGAGTTCAGTTCCTGGCAACCACTTGGTTGCTCACAACCATTTATAATGAGATCTGGTGCCCTCTTCTGGTGGGCAGGGACACATACAAACAGAATACTGTATACATTATAAATAAATAATCTTTTAAAAGAAGATTATAGCTAGGATTTTAGCTTTTAGTTCTTGAGCAAAACTACTGGACTGGATGAAAAGGCATTTTAAGTAATGAAGTAAGAAAATGGTCATATTAGTAATAACTACCCAGATGAGTCAGTTGATTCCAAATTTTATTATGAAGTAAAGAGCTGGGAGGTTTTCCTAGATCAAGACTGTACAAACTGGGCCCAAGAGCCTGCCACTTGTTTTGTAATTAGGACTTTATTGCAACACAACACAACATATCCATTCACTTACTTCAGTACAGCAATGGCAAAGTGGTGTATTTGCAACAGAGACAAAATTACTTCAAAGCCTAAAATAGTCACTTGGTTATTCAACAAAATCAGTTGATTATTAAATTTAAAATCTGAAGAATGCTTCAGACTACACAGTCGATAATAACACTAACTGGAGTTTTGTTTAACAGACCGACCTTCCAGAACTTGATACACCAGAATCTGCCAGAACAATAGCTTTCATCTCGTGGCTTAGAGAACAGAGGCCATTTTTCCCAGTACTCTATGTAATCAGGTAAGTCAGATTTTTAATGTGTCATTTAATGTCTGGCCTTACAAGGACATGTTTAGTATGTGTATGACCTAATTTGTAAGTAAACCTTTTAAAAGAACATAGGAGGGTCGGGGATGTAGCTTAGTTGGTAGAATCTTATGTAGCATCTCAGGGTTCAGTCCCCAGCACAATATAAAATAGTGCATGGTGACACATGCTTGTGAGGCCAGCACTCGAAAGGTGGAGACAGGAGCATCAGTTTAAGTTCATCCTCAGTTAGAATGAGTCCAAAGCCAGCCTGGACTACATGAGATATTCACACACACACACACTCACTCTCTCTCTCTCTCTTTTTGAGACCAGGTATCTGTGTAACAGCCCTGGCTGTCCTGGAACTTGCTCTGTAAACTAGGCTGGTCTCAAACTCACAGAGATCTACCTGCCTCTGCCTTGGGAATGTTGGTCTACAGAGCGAGTTCCAGGTCAGCCTGGGCTACACAGAGAAACCCTATCTTGGAGAACCAAAATAAATAAATAATAAAATGAAATAAAAATAATATGGAAGAATAAAATTTAATTCTTTTCAATAAATAGTCATCAACTATTCATGATAACCAATTATTAGAATTACTAAACTTTCACTGGGCATGGTGGTACATGCCTTTAATCTTAGCACTCAGGAGGCAGAGACAGGCCAATATTTGAGTTTGAGGCCAGCCTAGTCTAAAAAAAACAAGTTCCAGGATAGGTGTGTACCAGACTTTTTCTTTTGGTCTGCCACCCAGCCATCTTCCAAATCATGACATGGAGACTTACTATTAGTGTTGAATGCTCCACCTAGCTTATGCTTGTTTCTGGCTATCTCATTTAACTTAAATTAACCTTTTTCTCTTTATCTACCTTTTGCCTCAGGGCTTTTTACCTTTTCTTACTTTCTTGCTATCTCTGTGTCTGGCTTACTGACAGGTGCTTGCCTGGCTTCTTGCCCCGGGGCATGTCTCTCTCTTTCTCTCTCTGTTTATTCTCTCTGCCTGGCAGCCCTGCCTATCCTCTCCTGCCTAGCTATTGGCTGTTCCGCTTTTTATTAGACCAATCAGGTACCTTAGGCAGGCAAGATGAAACAGATGCAACACATATTTACATAGTTAAACAAATGCAGCATAAACAAATGTAACATATCTTTGCCTAGTTAAAATAACACTCCACAGCATAGGTGTTTTGCCTATATGTGTGTATGTGTACCATGTGCATACCTGGTACCCTTGGAAGTCAGAAGAGGGCATTGGCTTCTCTAGAACTGGACTTAGAGGCAGTTGTGATCCACCACATAGGTGCTAGAAACCAAATGAGCCCAGCTCTTCTGTAAGAACAGCAAGTGCTCTAAACCACTGAACCTTCTCTCCAGCCCCTAGGCACAGCTATTTATGCAGTCAAAATTATTTTAATTACCACAGTAAATCAACAGCCTATGAAAAAAATTCCACGGTTTATCTTCTGTATCTAACGTACATGAACATTCTTGCCTTTTATTTCTAAGGGAGGAGAGTCCGATGAAAGGAGCCTTCCTTCAGAACCTGGTAGAAGACAGAACGGAATCCGCACTGTCTTATTATGAATTCCTCCTGCACATACAGCAGCAAGTGAACAAGTGAAGAGACCCGGGGCTGCTGAGGAATCAGTGCAGAGTTCCTGAGAACACAGTACCTTCTCTCCTCCTTCAGATTGTGAACAAATGTGATGATTAAGATGTTTCACTGTGATTTCAACAACTATAGCAAATAAAGGACCACAGCAGAGAGTCAGATGTGCAGCTCCAAAATACTGTATTTTCAAATCAAACTAGATTGGAAGCCTTTTTTTTCCTTTGCTGTCAACTATGTTTGAGTTGTTACAGATTGAGATGAGACAGTACTGCAGAGGCAAAGTACATTTTATAAAATAAAGACTTCCGTGTTCTGCATTTCTAGTTCTCATTTTTTTATTTTTCTGAATTTTTGGCTGCTACATTTAAAAACCTCACAAAACTAAGTGTTGCAGGGAAGTTTCAAATCTATCAATAATGATCTTTTTTAAATTGGAAAATCTGAAAGTCAATAGACTGTAGAAAAGCTAGAATCCATTCTCTTTACATGTTTCTTGCCCCGCCCCCACCCTTCTTTTTAAGGAAAGAAAGGGATCATGTAAACAAAGACTGGAGTAAACCAGCTCTGGCCTTGCTTGGGAAGAGTGTAAAGGAACTGTCAAGCTTTAAAGTCATCAGTATTCTCTCTACTTGAACAAAGTCACTTTAATTTGAGGTGAAAACTGTAATTAGGTGATTTTCTGCTGTTTTATTCTGCCATGATAGAATTAGAGCTGTCTTCATAAATATATCGGGACTGGCAATGATAACAGCGGGAAATTTGGGTTATCTGGATTCCGAGTGGGTTTTTGTTTGGGACATTTCTGCTGTGGCTGATAAAAAGTTAAAGTATTTTGGAAAAATTAGAGTGAAAGAAGTTAAAGGTTCTATAAATGCTATCTCAGAGTGCATCAATATTTCTCTAAGGAGTTTAATAATCAAATTGGAGCCACTCATATTCTGGGATGTTAAAACCTGCTAATGTATGAATGCTGCTGTTTGAGTTGGTGGATATTAAGATTGTACAAATTCATCATATTAAAGTTATAAAAGAAACGATTTCTGAACATGCTCTAAAGACTGCTTGTTTTGATTCAGTTAGAGGATTATTACAGTCAAACTATCAGATGGCTTCTGTTTACAAATAGGTAAATTATCCATGTGTATTTAAAGTGCTGTGATGTGTTTTTAAAAGAGTTTGGCTTAGTTTTCACAGGTTCACCTTGTCTTGTATGAACTTCTTCAATGATGTTTGTGTGTAATACTTAATGAAGAGATTTTTTTCTGTTTTTTGTTTTCATAGGTTAGAAATGTGTTTACAATCCTGGTCTCACCTGATCACCAACAAAATACTTACTTTCAGGTTTACACCCACATGGGCTGACTTGAACTCCTGGGAAGGGAAGCAGCAGGTCCCTGGAGTATACAACTACTGTTTGCCAGCTGCTTCCAAATAACTGTGCTTCATGAGAATAACAGTGTTAAGGTTCTTTTTAAATTACAAGCCAGACATGATGGTACATGCCCCTAACCTGGTACTTGAGAGGCCAAGGCCAGAGAATTGCTAGCCTGGACTACATATAGCAAGTGCCAGACCAGCCAGACTTTGTCTCAAAAAAGATGATTAAAAATATTAGTACACTGAACCAAATTTCTCTTGAAAGCTGCTTCATTTATTGAGAAGCACTCTTCAAACTATAACCAATTAAATTTATATAATTTCCCCCTCTTTTTAAGAAACAGCCATTATGTACTGATGTTCCTTTAAATGAACTAAAGTTCTCTTTTTAATGTGATTTTTAAATGTTGGTATTTGTAGGTTCTTTCTTTGTAGTAAGGAATCTTCCAGAGGGAAATGTTGCACTCCTAGGGAAACCTTCCTTGTGCCTCAGTCCTTCCCTGAGTGAGTGAGTCTGACCCTTATTAGCTAGCACCTGCTTGGTTAGTTATTTCACAAATTTACTTTAAATTTTATTTTAGATATCATGTAATGTGCAATCCAGAGTAATTTTATAACAGTTATAAAAACATAACTATTTAGGGTTCATGATTTTCATTCTCTAGATAAGAGAATGAACCTTTGTGGAATATTGATATAATTATTTTTTGCGATATTGAATGTGTTTTTTAGTTTGTTTTGTTTTGGCAGTAAGACACTACCCATCCTATCATCCTGTATTACTTTCTGATGTAAAGCAACTAATATTTACACTATGCCATATTTTTTTTATTGTAGTTGTAAATTATGAAAGATCCTTGAATTTTCTACAGATCTACAACTACTAAAGTAACAGACAAGGGTAATCTTGATATATAAATCTGAGCATGGCAGTTCGACCATAAAAAGTCTCTATTTTTCTAATTTCTAGAATTTTTAAATAATGTTTCTCTAAGTCTGACATACTAATATTCACTCAAGCAGTACCATTTATTTTAGCTTGCATATATTTTAATTTAATGTAATGTAATGAGTCTAATAGACTGTTTTGCAATAATTAGAATAAAAGATTTAAACTTCTAATCAGAGATGCATAACAGCTGTTATCTAGGGGACCACCAAATGTGATTTCACAGTTTTAACTATTAGAAACACAATCCTTACATAGAAAATTTAATTTTGTAAAGTAGTGTATAATATTGTAACATTAAGTCCTTTGTCTCGAATCAAAAATAAGTATTGATCTTCAATGTGTTGTGTTCAGTCTCTTCTCTGAAATGTTAAGAAACAAGATTTTTCTTCCTTTTTACAGATTGTAATTTTCACTGTTTTATTCCTGTTTTTAAAAAAAGTCATTTGTAACCCATGCAAACAATCGTTTGATCTGTGCTAACTTATGAATTTGGCTATTCAATAAAGTTAATTAAAAGAGCTTATAAACAGTGGCTGGTTATTTATAGTCCAGATTGGTGGCCTTGCCTCCACAAGGTTTTATTTTGGGGGATAGGCTCTTATAAAGCCTAGGCTCGCCTCTAACTCACTATGTAGCCAAGTATAAAACCTTTAACTTCTGATCCTCTTGCCTCTACCTCCTAAGTACTAGAATTATAATAAGAGTATGCCACCATGCCTGGGTTTATGTTGTACTGGGGAGTCAGGGGGCCTTCATTTGAGCTGGGCAAACACCACCAACTAAGCCATATCCCCAGCCTTAAATTGAGTTGATGCTCTGCAAGGGTAGCTAGGTTTGAAATTCTTTTTTTTTTTCAAAGATTTATTTATTAATTATGTATACAATGTTCTGCCTGCGTGTAGGTCTGCAAGCCAGAAGAGGGCACCAGATCTCATTACAGATGGTTGTGAGCCACCATGTGGTTGCTAGGAATTGAACTCAGGACCTCTGGAAGAACAGCCAGTGCTCTTAACCTCTGAGCCATCTCTCCAGCCCCTTGAAATTCTGACTGTTGGGATTAAAAGTATAAGCAGTCATAACCAGCACTGTTTTCCTTAATTCTTGTCTATGCCTAAACTGGAGTTTATTATTGATTTTATATTTGTATGGCTATATTTTTTATTTCCAAGATTGACTTTAATGGCCTTGTGTTTTTAATTCACTTTTTATTTTACTCAACAGGTTTTTGTTGTTGAAGTTTTTAGAGACAGGACTTTTCTCTGTGTAGCCCTAGATGTACTTTAACTCACTCTGTAGACCAGGCTGGCCTTGAACTTAACAGAGATCTGCCTGCCTCTTCCTCCTGAGTGCTGGGATCAAAGGACCACTGCCCAGCTCAATAATGTGGGTTTTGTTTTGTTTGGTTTTGTTTTGTTTTGTTTTTTTTAACAGTTCCATTCATTTATTTAATACATGTCAGGCACAAATTATAAGCTACCTTAAGACATTCAAAAAATTTTAGTGAACACACAAATGACTCATCTTCTTTACCTGCACATGGCACTGGAATGTGACAGCAGATAGAGGGAACAATCCAGAAGTTAACATGTCACATGTGTTTGCGTTTGGAAACTACATGCTTCTTCATGTGCACATGAGACACCGAGGCTGTAGCCCTGCTAACCTCTGGAGAGGAAGTACACAGTCAGTCTGATTTGTGACAATTTCTCAGATGACAGTGGTATGTGGATGAGTGGGGGAAGCTACAGTTACAAACTGAGCAGGTATAGGGCTTCTCTCATGAAATCCTCATGAGCCTGAAAATTGGCTTTATTGCTGAAAGACCTTCCACATGTACTACATTGGAAAGGCTTATTTCACTTGTGTAAGGCCTCATGACTCTCAGGTCTAAGTGCCTATAGAAGCCTTTATGACACCTGGTACAAAAAAAAAAAAATCTCTCCTTGTATATCCTCAGGTTGGCTCAAAGTCTACAGGGATATATGAAGATTCAATAATGTGTTTTTAATGCATATAATCCACTTATTTCTGAGCATCTCAACAACTTATTGTAAAACTTTTGGTAAGATTCTCAAGTTAAGCATAATGATTTTTTTTTTTTTTTTTTTGGTTTTTGTTTTTGTTTTGGTTTTTCGAGACAGGGTTTCTCCATGTAGCTTTGCGCCTTTCCTGGAACTCACTTGGTAGCACAGGCTGGCCTCGAACTCACAGAGATCCGCCTGGCTCTGCCTCCCGAGTGCTGGGATTAAAGGCATGCGCCACCACCGCCCGGCGATGATAAGTTTAAAGACAGTCAGGGCTACACAGGGAGATTGTCTCAAAATCCAAGGTGAACAGTAACAAAGGGTGACACCTGACTTCAACTTCTGGCCTCCATACCAAAAGTGCTCTGAAAAATGAACATAGACACATAAGTCTGCACATACAGAGATAAAGGTTTCTGAATCGGAGGTAAAAACAGTAGTCAGGTTCACTAATACAAGCTTGTGAGCAGCTTGCTCAAAGCTGAAATATTCATCCTTATATGGCTCAAATGATACCTGAAGCCAATTGGTGATAGGCACACACCCTTAATCTGAGCACTCCGGGGACAGAGGCAGGCCGACCTCTTGAGTTTGAAGCCAGCCTGGTCTACATAGGCCGTTATGAGAGAGCCAGGGCTACAAAGAGAAACCTTGTTTCCAAAAATCAAAAACAAGCAAAAAACAAGTGATACTTGAAGCCTTGTAGAAGGCACTTTAACTCACATTTTCCTAACTTCTATCCCTATCAAGGTGACCACAATGACTTTTTTGTGCCTTCAAGTTTGAAGGGGTTTGAAATAGGTACATAAGCACTCTGCTTACACAGAAGTGCGCAGGTATTTGAAAGAAAGTAAAGGAGACGTGAGAAGTTTGGTTGATGTTGTTTTTCTAATAAAGGCAACAACCAATATTCCATATATCTCCCCCACTTGGTAAACTTTTTTTTAAAAAACAAACCACGCCGGGCGGTGGTGGCGCATGCCTTTAATCCCAGCACTCGGGAGGCAGAGGCAGGCGGATCTCTGTGAGTTCGAGGCCAGCCTGGTCTCCAAAGCGAGTTCCAGGAAAGGCGCAAAGCTACACAGAGAAACCCTGTCTCGAAAAAAAAAAAAAAAAAAAAAAAAAAAACACACACACATCTTTTCCCCTCCAGAGTTTCCTGCTGCCTGGAGCACAGACAAGACCCCTTTACGTTTTTCCCTTGGTTAGTCTTTCAAAACTAACCAATCTCGAACGTCAGACCCCAGCCAATGGGGAAAAGACATAGTCATCACCTGTTAAAATAAAAACCAGTGAACCTCCTGCCTTAGTTTGGATCCTGACACACCTTCTTTAAAACCCGAAAGCCCAGTCTGGCGGTGGTGGTGGTGGTGGCCGCAGCAGCGGCGGCGCATGCCTTTAATCCCAGCACTCAGGAGGCAGAGGCAGTCGGATCTCTGAGTTCGAAGCCAGCCTGGTCTATAAAGTGAGTTCCAGAACTGAGAAACCCTGTCTTGAAAGAACAAAAAGCAAAGCAAACAAACAAAAACCACGAAAGCCCCCGAGAGCTACTCTGTTCTTTTGTAGGGCACCAAGATTACTGTTTTCAGCAAATACAAAAATAAAAGCAGAGACGCCAAACTTCACCTTTGTCACCCTAGGGCCCCAAGAGAGAAGTCAATGCTTTTTAGCAAAAGCAGCTTCTGAGTGTCTGTTTAGGGGATAAAGGGATACAGAATGCCGTCACCAGTAAAGTCATTTGTAGTAAGTACATAAGGAAAAACTGTGAAGAAACCAGGCATACACTTGAAAAAGCAGAGTGCGAGATGAGAATCAACACCAAACCAACCCCAGCTGAATTGCTCCCTAAACCATCCTCCTCCTATTACGCATTTCCGCCCACGAATAAGGCCCGCAGACTGGACACCGGCGCCTGGCGCTACAACCTCCATTTTGCTTTCTGGCACCGATGTCGTCTCAAACTACGCCTCACTTGGCATGTTTCTTCCACCTCTCACGCCACGTGCCGGTTCGCTACACCTCCGAGTGAACATCAGTGACAACAGCGGCAAGTATTCATGCGGTGAAGGCAAGGCAGAGCTGTAAGAGCCCGACAAGGTCCGCCAACACCCGACGTCCTACCATGCCCAGACCCAAAATGGCGGCCAAATCCCAACGCGCGGCACATGGGCGCATGCCCAGTCGTCCGAGCCGCCTTGATCCAAGATGGCGGCCAGAGTCAGGCCGGGGGGGGAAACCGTGCACTTGGCGCTTTCGCGAGCATGCGCAGTCTCCCGTCCCTCTCGGTGTCAAGATGGCAGCCGGGGCGGGCCGTCCAGGCGCTCCTTGATAGGCGCGAACGTGTACGCATGCTCAGTCGGCCGCCTTCCCGCTCCGATGGGCGGAGCGAGCCTGTGAGGGGACGTTAAGGTTGGGTCATGGGCGCTGGACCCCTTCCCCACCGTCACCGGCACCACCACTCCTGAACTAGAGGAAGTCGGCTTCTGTGAGGTATTGGCAGTCGTCAGAGCCCCACACTGGGCGGCGCGGCGCTCGCCTGTGATCCCAGCGCTTAGGCGCCCGGGAGGGTCGCCCCGAGTCCTAAGCCAGTCTGTGGGACAGCACGACCCTGTAGCAAAACGCCAAGTCCAGAGCTGGAGAGGGGAAGAAGGGGGGGTGTGCAGGGGGAGGCCGGGAAGACACAGTTTGACCACTTCAGTGGGTGTGTGCTTCGTTTTCCTTAGGATGGGGTGTGGCTCAGTGGTGGAGCTCTTGCCGAGCGAGCACCGAGGCTTTGGATCTGGTCCCCAGCCCCGGAAATAAAGTTTAAAAAAAAAAAAAAATTAAGAGGGGCATAGTGGATAATCCCAGCACTGGAAAGGGGGAGGCAGAAGGGTGAGAAATTCAAAGCCATCTTCTGACAGTTAGAGGCCAGTCTGGACTACGTAACACCTTTAAATTTTTTTTTAAAAGGTAGATAATAAAATCAAATGGCAAATGTACGTGTTTACTTAATGGATGAGAATCCCATTGGTAGGCCGGGCGGTGGTGGCGCACGCCTTTAATCCCAGCACTCGGGAGGCAGAGCCAGGCAGATCTCTGTGAGTTCGAGGCCAGCCTGGACTACCAAGTGAGTCCCAGGAAAGGCGCAAAGCTACACAGAGAAACCCTGTCTCGAAAAACCAAAAAAAAAAAAAAAAAGAATCCCATTGGTCATTTTGATATGTCGTAACTTAGGCCAGTACCACTCTGTCATTACTTCCGCAATTGTGTGGTTAAGTTCAGAAATAAGTTAGATGGCTATTTGAAAGAAGCCACATCGAGTCTGTAGGTCTGTAGGAGTATTGCCATCTTTAATCCATAAACATGGATGATATTCCACTCAATGTTTTTTAAAATTATCATCCCTTGACAAGTTCCTTTGACATGTGTATAATGTACTTTTCACACCCTCTCACCCCACTCCCATTGAACCCTTCTTCCCGCATAAGTTCCTCTTTTTATTTCCATGTTTTTACATTTTTAAAATTACTATTATTGTGTTTGTATACGATACATTAGTGTGAGTGCCTGTAGATGTGTGGCGGTCAGAGGACAACTTTATGGAGTCAGTTCTGTCCTTGAGTCTTCTATTTCTCTTTTCTTTTTGGAGACAAGTTCTGTCTATGTAGCCTTAGTGGTCCTGGAACTTGTTTTGTGGACAAATGAGGCTCAAACTCAAGGGATCCTCTTGCCTCTGCCTCCTGAGCTCAGGGATTAAGAACATGTGCTACCAAGCCAAACCTGGCTCCTCCTTCCACCTTTATGTGAGTTCTGGAATTGAACTTGGGTCACCGTGCATACATGACAAGTACCTTTACACACTGGCCTCGTGTGTGTGTGTGTGTGTGTGTGTGTGTGTGTGTGTGTGTGTGTGTGTGTGTGTGTGTTGACACACAGAAAGAGAGACCCACAGAGTCTAAAGTCTAATTAGGGTCATTTGCATATACATAGGTAGGAGGTTATTTACTGGAACATAGACAAATTAACAGTGGCTATACCATTGAAGAAAAAGACTCCCCTGCCGTGATTTACTTATAACTTTTTTTTATTTTTTATTTTTTGGAGCTGAGGATCGAACCCAGGGCCTTGCGCTTGCTAGGCAAGCGCTCTACTACTGAGCTAAATCCCCAACCCCGCTTATACCTTTTCAAGAATGGTCAGATTCTTTAATTCTTCAGGGATTTTCTTTGGAAACCTAGGCCCTCTGCAAGAGCAGCCAGTGCTCTTGGCCGGAAAATATTTTCTTAAGTGATTGTCCCTTCTCCATCACTCCTGGATTAGTTGCTAGTCTAGAGAAATCCAGCTGTTGTTTCTGTCTTGATCTTGTTTCCTGTAACCTTACTGAACCTTCCTGTAAGTGGTTCCATAGGGCATTTTATGTATATGATATCAACTTCAGACAGTTTTGACTTTATAGTGTGAATGCTTTTTATTTCTTTCCATTAGCTTTATTTCCCTGGCTGACATCTCCAGTACAGTGCTGAACAGAAGTGGCAGAGAGAGGCACTCTCCCCGAGTTCCTAAACTTTATCTTAGCCCGAAAGGCAGAGGCCTGATCTTGCCTTGTTTCTGATTTTAAGAAGAAAGCTTCGAGGCCAGCCTGGTCTACAAAGCGAGTTCCATCCAAGAAAGGCGCAAAGCTACACAGAGAAACCCTGTCTCAAAAAAAAAAAAAAAAAAAACAAAAAGGAGAAGAAGAAGAAAGCTTTTAGCTTGTAGTTTTTTGGTTTTGTTTTGTTTTTAGAGACAGCACCTCAGACTCTAGCCCTGGCTTGCTGAAACTCACTGGGTAGCCCCGGTGGCCTCAAATTCCTGACAGTCTTTCTGCCCCAGTCTCTACAGTGCTGGGATTTCAGGTGTGAGCTACCATGGCCCTGCAGTCTGTGACCATTAATTGTAAACTTACTTTTGGATTTTGTTTTTTTGAGACAGAGTTTCACTGTATAGCCCTGGCTATCATGGATCTTACTCTGTAGACCAGGCTGGCCTCGAACTCACAGAGATCTACCTGCCTCTTGTTCCTGAGTGTTGGGATTAAAGGCGTGTACCACCACCGCCTGGCTATTTTTCTGTTTTTAATCAATGAAAGATGGTAGGTTTTTGTCAAATTTATTTTCTGAACCTATTGAAATGATCTAGATGATGAGCAGCTTTCCTTTTGTTTCATAAAAAGTACAAAAACCCAAAGATAAAGGAAATGCATATGCAGATTTAGTGTATGCTAGAGGTATATTAAATCGTTGGGGGAAGGGTGAAATTTTAATAAAGGTAGCTAGGTGTGGTGGCTAATGCCTGTAATACCTGCACTTAGGAGGCTAAGGTAGGATTGAGATTTCAAGGCTAACATGGCCTATCTCAAAAACAAAAATAAAAATAAAATAAAATAAAATTTTTCATGTATTGACCGGGTGTTTCTGTTGCCAGCATCTCACTACAGGAGCTGTACATTTACAGAAGACGATGTCTGGAAGCTTCTACTTTGTAATTGTCGGCCACCATGATAATCCAGTTTTTGAAATGGA
The DNA here is from genome assembly GCF_007827085.1 of Peromyscus californicus insignis. Lineage (NCBI taxonomy): Eukaryota > Metazoa > Chordata > Mammalia > Rodentia > Cricetidae > Peromyscus > Peromyscus californicus. The sequence goes on from NW_026294551.1 coordinate 71,574,263, forward strand.
GTTTTTGCCAGCTGGGAAAGCAGAACCCAAAGATGAACACCGACACCTGAACCAGTTCATAGCTCACGCCGCCCTGGACCTGGTTGATGAAAACGTGTGGCTGTCCAACAGCATGTACTTGAAAACCGTGGACAAATTCAATGAGTGGTTTGTGTCAGCTTTCGTCACTGCTGGGCACATGAGATTCATCATGCTTCACGACATGAGGCAAGAAGATGGCATCAAGAACTTCTTCACCGATGTCTATGATCTGTACATCAAGTTTGCCATGAATCCCTTCTATGAGCCCAATTCTCCTATTCGGTCAAGTGCATTTGAAAGAAAAGTTCAGTTTCTTGGAAAGAAACATCTTTTAAGCTAAACGCAGAAAACTTCAGAATCACAGTGGGGTCTGCTCAGGAGTGTATGCATAGGAAGTAACTTGAGAAAACAGCCTGGCAAAACTTTACATGTCTCAACTTATCTTTATATCATAAAATTTCCTTTATATGTAACAAATCTCTTTTTTTCATGTTAGTTATCAACGTTAGCATTTGCTTGTAAATAAAGAATAAACCTCTATCTTTACTGATTGAGATAATTAAAAAAAACTTAAGCCGGGCGGTGGTGGCGCGCGCCTTTAATCCCAGCACTCGGGAGGCAGAGGCAGGCGGATCTCTGAGTTCTGAGTTCTAGGCCAGGCTGATCTATATAATGAGTTCCAGGATAATCAGAGGTATGTACAAAGACCCTGTCTCCAAAAAAGAAAAGAAAAAAAAAAAAAGAAAAGAAGTAAGCCAGGCTTGGTGGTACACAACTTTAATCCCAGCCCCTGAGAGGCAGAAGCCAGTGGATCTCAGCTTGACTACTTCGTGAGTTCCAGATCTCCAAAAAAAAGGGCAGGGGTGGCTCAGAATTAAGAGCACTTGCTACTATATAAGAGGACACCGCCGGGCGGTGGTGGCACACGCCTTTAATCCCAGCACTCGGGAGGCAGAGCCAGGCAAATCTCTGTGAGTTCGAGGCCAGCCTGGACTACCAAGTGAGTTTCAGGAAAGGTGCAAAGCTACACAGAGAAACCCTGTCTCGACAAACAAAAACAAAAAAGAGGACACCTGGGTTTGAGTTCCAACACCTACATGATGGTTCTTTACCATCTATAACTTCAGTTCCAGATCTGGGACCCTCTTCAGGACTCCTTGGCTATCTAAGCCACAGATAAGCCTTAAGATGCCCCATAACTGAGCCGGGCGGTGGTGGCACACGCCTTTAATCCCAGCACTCGGGAGGCAGAGGCAGGAGGATCTCTGTGAGTTCGAGGCCAGCCTGGTCTACAAAGTGAGTTCCAGGAAAGGCGCAAAGCTACACAGAGAAACCCTGTCTCGAAAAACCAAAAAAAAAAGATGCCCCATAACTGTACCGAGTGGAAACTCTAGAAACCAGAGTTTCTACCCGCCATCCCCTCCCTGTCCCCCCCCCAGTACAAAAAGAAAGAAAAATAGAGTGTACTTGAGTGAGCCACAGCCCATCAGAACTCTGAGGTTCGAGGACCTCTACAAGGATTTGGTGTCTTGGTGGAGAGTTTCTGCTGCTAAGCCGACAAGACCCTGGACTGGACGAAGTCTTCACGGCCTGGAGGGAGAGGTGGACACACCACTTGCGGGCCTAGGTTTAGCCCCGTGCTTGCCTGCTGTCATCTTAACCGCTGCGAGGCATGATGTGTGTGGAGCATCCCAAGGGTGGCCTGAGGGCTGCCAGGACACTCCAGGCAGATGCTTACAATCTTGTTCCCAGAAGCAAAGCTGAGGTTCGGTGATGGACAGGCCCCAAGCAAGAAAAAGACTGAGCAGATTCCATCGCCACTCTGTCTCTCCTAGTGGAAAGCTATGGGCAGCTTGGCCTATGTAAAGACACCCCAAAAATCCACCAGGAAGAAAAACAAGATCCAGAGTCAGGCTGTCCTGAGCACCCACCATGGCCCTTCCTGACTCACTGAGTCACCTGTCACACCACTGAACTGGTCTCGGCTCTTCAGGCACAGCCTGGAATCATACCTGCCTAGCAAGATGACCACAGCAGTTAAAGTAGGTATCCAGTTAACCTAACACCTCGGCTGCCTGGAACTGTGTTCTCCAGGCCCGCACACAGCCACTCTTGGTCAAGTTGAGGCAGCTTCTTTCCATATCTGATAGTACCGTCATCACATCTTGAGACCTATCCTGTCATTACTGTCATGTAATGCAGTCAGGACGCTCACTGGCTGAGACAACTGGGGAAGATGAAAGGGCGGGGTTCTGGGGCTAACCTGGCTCTGCTTAGCTGTGGAAAACACAACCTGGAACTGGGGAGTCATGGGCTCTGTGAACACAGATACTGCCTCCTAGAGAACACAGATACTCTCCTCCTGTGGGGAGATGGGACTCAAGGGTAGAACACAAAATACAGGCAAAAGCAAAACCTGAGAGGCAGGAGATGTGGACATCCAGTGTTTGCTGTTAGAGAAATTGCCATTGGCAATAAAATTACATGCTGACTATTGTTTTCCTGCAGGGGGTGCTGTCTGCTCAGTAACCCACAACAGACTTACTGGGGGCTGGCAAGTTGTCACAACCAAATGCTGACATGTTCTTTGCTGTGTGTCTACTTATTAAATTGTTGGTTTGGCCATAAGTCGTCCCAGACAGATTAAGGAAAGAACACTGTTCTTTAAAATCATGAAAGTGCATGTTTCCTACAGCATGCCTATAATCACTCGAGAAATTCACCACCCCAGCATGTCTACCACAGGGCTTCGAAGCAAAGCTCTGGCTTTCCAGGTTGTTCTCTGCGCTTTAGAAAATGTGCTGCTGGGACCTGGAGCTCTCACCTGTGGTAGAGAGCTTGCCTGGAAGGCACAAGGTTCTGGGTTAGATTCCCAGCACCGTGAGGAAAACAAAAGTAATGGATTCAAAGGTATATTATCTACCTCCCCTTGTCTGTGGGGACTGTGTTCGAACTCCTGCTCCTAGTGGATTCCATCTTAATTCCCCACTGAGTTTGTGTATGCATGGTCATGTGTGTGTGGAGACCAGAGGGTTCCTCAGGCACCACCCACCTTTTTGGAAATTTACATTTATTTATGTTGTGTATGTACCACCAGTAAACATGGAGGTCAGGAACCAACGTGCAGGAGTTGGTTCTCGCCTCCGACTCTGTGGGTCCCTGGGATCAAACTCAGGTTGTCGTCAGATGATAGCAGCAGCCACCTTTACTCAACAAGCCATCGTGCTTTGGCCTTACAAAGGGTTCTTGCTTTATAACCCCCTGTTCAGTGCTGGGGTGTCAGTCACGAACATGCTCAGCTTCCCCAGCGGGTTCCTGAAAACACTGACAGTACTTAATAGTACCAAGTGACACACAGACCTTTTTTTTTTTCTTTTATCCTGTCCATATATAGCTGGGATAATGTAACTTATAAATTAGACACACCAAGAGGTTAACAACAGGGCAAGAGAGTATAGTTCAATTGGAAGAGTGCTTACCTAGCATTCATCAAAGCCTGGGATTCCTATCCAATAGACTAGGTGTGGGAGCACCAGCCTGTAATCCTAGCACTTGGGAAATGAAAGCTGGGGAGGTATCAAAAGTTCAAGGCCGGCCGGGCGGTGGTGGCGCACGCCTTTAATCCCAGCACTCGGGAGGCAGAGCCAGGCTGATCTCTGTGAGTTCGAGGCCAGCCTGGGCTACCAAGTGAGTTCCAGGAAAAAGGCGCAAAGCTACACAGAGAAACCCTGTCTCGGGGAAAAAAAAAAAAAAAAAAAAAAAAAGTTCAAGGCCACCAGGCGGTGGTGGCGCACACCTTTAATCCCAGCACTCAGGAGGCAGAGGCAGGTGGATCTCTGTGAGTTCGAGGCCAGCCTGGTCTCCAAAGCGAGTACCAGGAAAGGCACAAAGCTACACAGAGAAACCCTGTCTTGAAAAAACCAAAAAATAAAAAAATATATTAAAAAAAAAAGTTCAAGGCCATCCTCAACTACATAGAGAGTGTAAGGACAACCTGGTATACATGAAACCCTATCTCAAATGGGGGGCCAGGTTGGAGTGGAATGGGGAGGTGCCAATGGTAACTGATAAAAGAATAGGCAATTATAACAATATGGCCTCTAACTTCTTTGAAGAAGAATTCCAGAACAGGATTGTTGAGTTCTAACAAAAAGGTCTCTGGTTCCTAGCTGAAGGGGGCTCAAGGCCTGGACTCTAACTGGGCCCTGGGGCCAGAAGTCTAACATCCATTTCCCTCTAGAGGGGGAAGAGGTGTATCAAATGACCTCTAGGAACTGATGCTCCTGTGATACCCTGAGCTGAGCTCTAAGGGAAATGGGAGCAGGTGCAGAACCTGGAGCTAGGTGGCCCTGGAGCTGTGTGAAAGTCTGTCAAGATGCAGAAGGAAGGAAGGAGAAACCCTTCACTCACCTTTTCAGAGGCCTTCAACCTTTTCCCTTGTTTCTGTGTTGAATTTTTGTATTGAACTGGGCCTCCTACATGTCAGGCAAGCCTTTTGCCAGCCAGTACATTTCATTTGTTTTCTAGGTGATCTGGCCTGGAACTTAAAATTCTCCTGCCTCATCTTGTACCAGGATTACAGGTGTGTGCCACCACACCCAGCCTGATATGATGTAGACATTTTTTTCTTTCTTCGTTTTAATTTCTTTCACTATTATTATTTTCAGTAGTAATTTAATTTTTTTGGAGATTTTGTTTAATTTTATTTACATGAGTGTTTTGCCTGAATGTGTCTATGGACTGTCTGTGTGCAGTGCCCTTGGAGGCAATCAACTGTAACTGGAATTACAGCTGTTCTCTCTTTCCATCATGTGGGTCCAGGGATGGAACTCATGATGTCAGGCCTAGCAGCGAGCACCTGAAACCCAGTGAACCATCCCACCAGCCCAATTTTAACAGATTTGAACAGAACCCAGTTCCACAGGAGAGATGGGTCCACTGTTTCTGTCTCATTGTGTCCCCAGACCCTTCTCTCACCATTTCCCAGCTACCAGGAGATGAATACTTTGTTTTCCCAGAACTCCCCACCTTCATGTTCCATATCACCACAGGTCCAAAGCAACAGAACCACACACCACAGAGCGAAGCCTCAGAAACCAGGACCCGGAATAAACCTCTCCTCCCTCTAAGTTGATTCTCTCGGGTATTTGGTCATAGGAACAGGAAACTGACTAACCCATGGGTAGAGAAATCAGTGCGGCCAGCTGCTGCAGAGCCAGGGATACGTCCAGGAGCTATCCAGTTACCCCTGACCCAGGAGAGGAGGGTGAGAAGAGTGAAATATGAGAAAGTGATGGAGGGGAGCTATCACCTGAATGAGAAAGGTCTATCTAGGGAATCTGAGTCCAACCAGTTAAAAACCCATCCCCACCTTTAATCTCAGGAGGCAGAGGCAGAAGGATCTCTGTAGTTCAAGGCCAGCTTCATCTATATAGTGAGTTCCAGGATAGCCAAGGCTATACAGAAAGACCTTGTCTCAAAAACAAAACAAATGAAAAACCCACAGGGGCAGCTTTAAGGTGGCCAGCTCAGAGCTGGGCATTGGGCTGACTGACGATGGCTGGTGGACAGGGAAGAGAGCTACCTGGGATGGACCAACCTGGGAGCGGCCAGACACCGGGAAAGTGCTGCAGTTGTTCAAACAGACAAGGGTAGGGCAAAAGAAGGAGACGTAGGGGGCGGCTTCAGTTGTCAGGTATCTTTAAAGGCATGGTGATGTGTGATTGGAGCAACAGCTGAGAGCTCACGTCTTGATCCACGAGAGAGAGACAGAGAGAGAGAGAGAGAGGAGAGAGAGAAAGAGAGAGAGAGAGAGAGAGAGAGAGAGAGAGAGAGAGAGAGAGAGAGGCACAATGGGAATGGCAAGACTCTCTTGAAATGTCAAAGCTTGTCCCCAGCCTCCCTCCACAGGGCCATACCTTCTAATCCTTCCCAAACAGTTCCACCAGTTGAGGAACAAGTATTTTAAAATATGGACCTACTGTGGCCATTCTTAGTCAAACTACCACACCAGGCAAAATGCAGAACTGCCAGGTTTGTTTTGGTTTTTGTTTGAGGTTTGCATGTGAAACATTCCCCACAGGTTCATGTTTGAACACTTGGGCCCTAGCTGGGGGTCACTGTTTTGAGGGCTCGGTTTGGGGAGCCTTTAGGAGATAGAGCCTGACTGAGGGAAATGGAAGGGAAGGAAGCTTAAAGATTTTTGTTGTTGTTGTTTTTCCGAGACAGGGTTTCTCTGTGTTGTTTTGGTGCCTGTCCTGGATCTCGCTCTGTACACCAGGCTGGCCTCAAACTCACAAGATCCACCTGGCTCTGCCCTCTGGGCGGAAGCTTAAAGATTTATAGCCCAACTTTGCTGTATCCCCAATCTCTCTACTTCCTTGCCCAGCTCCATGCAATGGACAGAGTCCCAGTCTCATGCTTCCCCATCCTGCACACCATGCTTTCCGTGCAATGGCCTGTTCCCTCTCAAACCATGAATCCTGATACATTCCTTCTCCTTCGTTTTTTTTTTGGTTTTTTTTTTAAAGATTTATTTATTATATACACAGAAGAGGGCGCCAGATCTCATTACAGATGGTTGTGAGCCACCATGTGGGTGATGGGAATTGAACTCAGGACCTCTGGAAGAGCAGTCGGTGCTCTTAATCTCTGAGCCATCTCTCCAGCCCCATGCTGTTTCTTATTAGATATTTGGTCACAGCAATAAGAAAAGTACCCATGGCTGGGCGCATGCCTGTAATCCTAGCGGAGTGAGGCAGAGGCGGGCAAATCTTTAAGTTCAAGACCAGCCTGGTCAACAGAGCAAGTTCCAACATAGGCAGGGCAACACAGAGAAACTCCATCTGAAAAACAAACAAACAAAAACTGTACAAAGGATGGGGTCCTGCTGTGATGAGCCTGACTGTGTGTGGTTCTTAGGTCTTCGGCGCTGGTTTGAGGGAGGAATGTAGAACACTTCAGATCTGCAGGCTGGAGAACCTAGAACACATAAGGCAGAGCTTCATGGACTCTTCTTGGAACAGAACGCTTCTAGGAACTTGGGCAGACAAGATTATACTCATGAGGTTTCAGAGGGTAACAAGGATTCTACCCAGAACTAGACTAAAGGTCATTTATGTTCCATTCTGGCAAAGACTCTGACTCTGTCCTGCCTGTCTCCTAAAAACTTCAATGAAGCTGATTTCAAGAGTAATGGACTATGGGGCTGGAGAGATGGCTCAGCGGTTAAGAGCATCGACTGCTCTTCTAGAGGACCCGGGTTCAATTCCCAGCACCCACATGCAGCTAATAACTGTCTGTAACTCCAAGTCTGACACCCTCACACAGACATAGATGCAGGCAAAACACCAATGCAAATAAAATAAAAAATAAATTATTTAAAAGAATGCTTCCTGCTTAAGCATGAGGACTGGAGGTTCGATCTCAGTACTCACATATCAAGCCGTAGATAGTCCCATATATGCCTAACTCCAGCACTTGGCAAGCCCAACTCCAACACTTAGCAAGGGGAATAGAAAAGGATCCTTGGGCCTCACTGGCTGCCAGCCTAGTCAAGAAATATGAGCTCCAGAGTGCCAGAGAGACCCTACCTCAAAAAGATAAACCTAAGAGAGGTAGAGGAGGACACCCACACTCTCCTCCTCCTGCCTCCACACATGCACAGGCAGGCATCTACACACGTGTGTTCATACACAGCATACACAAACATTACACATACACACACAGTAATGGACTAATTCGCTTGGCAAAGGAAATTTCAACACAGCATAACATTCTGGTTGTGATATAGTTACTGCTCATTGTGTTTAGTGATAGTTTATAATGAGAATTCAGAGAGAAGAGCAGAAAGATGTGAAAATGTACTTGGGTAAGGAAAGGAGAATGTTAAAGCTGGAGACAGGGTGGACAAGATGGGTGCTGTAGTTATTAAAAAATTAGCACAATTAAGGAGAAGCCTCAAATTTGCATTTGAGCTAAAAGCTAAAGGTGCCTTGAGGGCAGGGCCTCACCCATGGACAGCTCTAGAATGTAACAGTGAAGAGTCATTTGAAAAGAGAGCGTTATCATAGAGAGCCTCCAAGGCATCCTGCTCAAGCAGAGGGACCAGGCTACACACTGAGCAGCAGAACATGGTGTTATTCATATGGTTCTTGTTTGCAGGAATGCGTGATGCCAAACAGGGACTTCACTGAATGTGGTGGTGCACAACTTTAATCATAACACTGGGGAAGCAGAGGTAAGTGGATCTCAAGTGTAGCCTTCTAGTTTATATATATAGAGATATCTATATCGATCTCTCTCTCTCTCTCTCTCTCTCTATATATATATATATGCCGAGTTCTAGGCCTTCCGGGGGCTACACAGTGAGATCTCTGAGACTACACAGGGAAACCCTGTCTCAAGAAAAATACAGAAGAAAGAAATCTTTAAAAGAATTATAAAAAGACAATATACAACTTGTTGTCCTGCTCTTTTCATCTCTGAGACATGGTCTCATGTAGTCCAGGCTAGCCTTGAACTCCTGATCCTCTATAACCACCCTGGCTGTCCTAGAATTCATTCTGTAGACCAGGCTGGCCCCAAACTCACATAGATTCACCTGTCTCTGCCTCCCAAGTGCTGGGATTAAAGGCGTGCCGTGCGCCACCACACCCAGCTGTTATTTAAGTTTTTATTTTTTATTTGTGTGTGTGTGTGCACGCTTACTTGAGTTCCTGTACACCATAATATGCAGGATCCCACTGATATCCAAAGAGGGTGTTGGATGCACTGGGACTGGAATTACAGGTGGTTGTTAGCTGCTATTTGAGTGCCAGGGACTGAACCTCGTGTCCTCTGGAAGAGCAGCCAATGCTCTCATCCAATGAGCCACCTCTCCTGCCCCTGTAACTCCAGTCCCAGGGGATCCTCTGCCTTCTCCTGGCCTCTGCAGACACCACACACGTGTGGGTACACAGACACTCATGCAGACAAAACACCCAAACACATACAATGGAAAATAATGGAAAAATAAAACTCAAAAAGAATTAATAAGATGTCCACATGTAATACTTGGTGGAAAAGGTTTTTGTTGTTGTTGTTGTTTTCATAGGTTAGAAATGTGTTTACAATCCTGGTCTCACCCGATCACCAACAAAATACTTACTTTCAGGTTTACACCCACATGGGCTGACTCGAACCCCTGGGAAGGGAAGCAGCAGGTCCCTGGAGTATACAACTACTGTTTGCCAGCTGCTTCCGAATAACTGTGCTTCATGAGAATAACAGTGTTAAGGTTCTTCTTTTTAAATTCCAAGCAGACATGATGGTACATGCCCCTAACCTCTGTGCTTGGGAGGCCAAGGCCGGTGATGACAAAGCTGGGCTGCCAAAGAGAAGAGAAGGGCGGGCAAAGAGCGGGGCAAGGAAGGCTGAAGATGTGACCACAGTGGTCCAGTGGTGGAGTGTTTGCCTAGCGCGCATGAAGCCCTAGGTTCAATTCCAGCACTACACAAAACTGGGCATGGTGGCACAACCTTACGATTTCAGGACTTGGGAGTCTGAAGCCAGAGATTCAGATGTTCAAGGTCGTTCTCAGCTGCATATCAAATTTGAGGCCAGCCTGAGAGACAAAGAGAGAGATGGGGCTGGAGAGATGGCTCAGGGGTTAGAAGCACTGACTGCTCTTCCAGAGGACCCAGGTTCAATTCCTACACCCACATGGCAGCTAACAACTGTCTGTAACTCCAGTTCCAGGGGATCTGGCACCTTCACACCATTGCACATAAAATAAAGTTAAAGGCCAGGCGGTGGTGGCGCACGCCTTTAATCCCAGCACTGGGAGGCAGAGGCAGGCGGATCTCTGTGAGTCCAAGGCCAGCCTGGGCTACCAAGTGAGTCCCAGGAAAGGCGCAAAGCTACACAGAGAAACCCTGTCTCGAAAAACCAAAAAAAAAAAAAAAAAAAAAAAAGAAAAAGAAAGAAAGAAAAAGAAAAAAGAACTGAGAGAGAGAGAGATCCTGAGACAGGTGCCGGGGAAGCATTTGTCAACTGAAGAGAATTGACGAAGAGGCCAAGTTCACTTTTGGTGGTTTCGCTTGGCTGCAGACAAAACTGGGCTAAACTACCCCACACCCCCCTGACTGTGGAAGCCCGCAGTCCAGGAGTGTAAGAGAACTGAATAACAGCCCTTCTTCCCCTTCCCTGGTGGTGATGACGGCGCTGAGTCATTCAGGCAGCCTGGCCTACAGCAAGCCCCTGAGCATGAATTAAGATCATCTGTCTGTTAAGCCCGCAGAAGCCAGGAGAAAGCAACAGAACGTTTTCTTTGGAGTCAGGCCTAGTGGAGAAAACTTACTCACTCTGTAGACCAGGCTGGCCTCAGGCTCGGAGATCTGTCTGCCTCTGCCTCGCAAGTGCTGGGATTAAGGGCATGTGCCACCACTGCCCGGCTAGTGGAGAATACTTTTAATGTGAGCAGAGGCAGCAGGGTGGAAAGTTAAAGGCCAGCCTGGGTAAGAGCTTGCCTCAAAAAGAAAAGTTAAAAAAGAGGGCTGGCCATCTATGTGGTTCAGAACTGTAATTCCACTACCCACAAGTCAGGAGCAAGAGGATGGTCGCAGGTTTGGGGCCAGCCTGGCCTACACAGAAAGTTCCAGGTCAAACAGGGCTACATAGCAATGCCTTATCTAAATATCTAAAAAAAAAAGCTAGGGGGCAGGGGGGGGGGCGGGGGGGTCCTGGGAAGATGGCTCAGTTGGTAACAGTCCTGTAAAATAAGTGAATACATAAATAAATATAAGACAATGGGCAGTCAGGTATAGCCATTCCTCCCTGGGAGGCCTTCCCATTCTGGGAAGTTATTTCTCATTTTTGTTTCATAAATCTACACGTGCTCTGCTAAGAAAGAGAAGGACAAAGAAGCCAAGCATGGTGGTAGGTAGGGGTGAGGGGTAAGCCCCCATTGCCATTGGAAAGCTCCAGGCTTAGTGAGAGACCCTGTCTCAAAGAATAAGGCAGAGATTGATTGAGGGGGTCACCAATAGTCACCTCTGCCTTCTTCATGGGCATACATCTGAGTGTGAGCACACACATTCACACACACACACACACACACACACACACACACACACACACACACACATATTTAGTTTTTTAAAAGAGAAGGCACAGCAGAGAGATTGCTCAATGGTTAGAGCACCACTGCTCTTGCAGAGGGCCCGGGTTTGGTATCCAGCACTCACATCATGGCTCACAATGATCTGTAACTCCAGTTCCGGGAGAGCCAACATCCTCCTCTGGCCTCTGAGGGCACCAGGTGTGCCCTGGTACAGAGACGGGAAGACAAAACATGCACTAATGAATCTAGTTAAGAGCAAGTGAGCGAGCAAGCTGGGGATACTTAGTGTCACAGCTTGCCCAGCATGCGTGAAAAAGAGAAAAAAAGTAAAGACTATTACCTTTCACTCCATTTCAAATTATCTCTACAAATAATTTTGCATAGCACCTTTTATTTCCTTTTTGGAGATAATTTCTTACCTCATAGCCCACGTTGGCAAGAAGTCTGGATCCTCCTGTTTCTACCTCCTGAGTGATGGGGACATAAGCTTGTACCGCCACAACCAGCTCACAGGCTAAGGAGACAACTGATAAAGTACCACGGTGAAGTATGAAGACTGGAGTTTGGATACCTAGCACTTACATTAAAAAGCCAGTTGTGGGGCTGGAGGGATGGCTCAGCGGTTAAGAGCTTGTACTGCTCTGCAAAGGACCAGAATTTGTTTCCTAGCACCCACATCTGGCAACTCACAGCCATTAATTCCAGCTCCAGGAAATCTAATGTCCTCTTCTGGACTCTTCCAGCATCTGCACACACAAATGCATGCATCCTCACACAAACACAGGCATATACACATAATTTTTTTTTTTTAAAGCCAAGAATGGTCGGGCGGTGGTGGTGCATGCCTTTAATCCCAGCACTTGGGAGAAAGAGGCAGGTAGATCTCTGAGTTTGAGGTTAGCCTGGTCTATAGAGCGAGTTCTAGGCCATCTGGGGCTAAATAGTGAAACTTTGTGTCAAAAATAAATAACATGGCAGGCGGCGGGCGGTGGTACACACCTTTAATCCTAGCACTCAGGAGGCAGAGGCAGGCAGTTCCCTGAGTTCCAGGCCAGTCTGGTCTACAGAGCAAATTCCAGAACAGCCAGGGCTGCACAGAGAGAAACCCTCTCTCGAAAAACCATAACCCAAACCAAACCAAACCAACTCACCAAAAAAACTGACTCTCCATAAGTCTGCTGACCTCCACATGTACATCAATGGTGCCCACAAGTGAGTACACACACACACACACACACACACACACACACACACACACACACACGCACGAGTTTTATTTAAAGTCATAAAACAAATCAGAGAAGAAGAAAAGCCATGGAAGCTGGCGGTGGGAAACAACTCTTGAAGATGCCAGGATTTGCTGTAGAAGGTCCCAGCCCACCGTTCTACAGTCCACCCAGTGAGGCCACAGTGAGCTTTGCCCAGTGAGATCCCCAGATCTGAGTCCCGGCAAACTGACTTCCTGCTGGGTTCTGTAAACCAGAGGCACTTGAGAGGGGTGGGGGGGAGCTGAAGGAGGGAAGGTAGTCCTTCCTGTCCCTGCTTCCGGCAGCCTTTACTTCCCACCCCTGGCTTCTGTCAACACTGCCCTATGAGGAAAAGCCACAGCTGATTGGGCCTCCTACCGACCATCTGTAGCTGGGGTCCTCCTCCGAGTCCTCCATCCTGTTAGCCCTACTTCCTGAACCCTTTCATCCTCCCAGGCTTAGGGGTGGTAGCCGCCCACTATAATTACTAATATCTGGGGAATCTCAGCTTCCTTCTTGACTCTTTCAGCTTTACGGCATGAGTAAACAACCCACCTTGAATATCTTACCACACTGGCCTGAGAAAAACTAGTGTGGTTAGAATTTTCCTGTGGACTCTGAAAATGATACAGGGGTCTTCAGAGGAGACACAGTGTCACGGACTGAATGACTGCTGCCAGCTCCTTGTTAGCAATGACCATGCACACAGCTTAGATCTGCAAAACCTGACCCCACCCTGCTCCAACCAGGCTTAGGATAATGATATGTGAGGCTAAGTGATGTCTGCCGCCAGAAGCTTCCAGAACTGCCAACGGATTTTGCCACTGCTCGCTCTCTCCACCAGGAGCCTGGTGTGTCACCAGCTGCCCCACAAAGGAAGACACCAACCTTTGTTGTTCAAGCCAAGGAGATTGTGGAGATGCTTAATGAGCCACATAAAACCTCCCTGGCTCTGAAAGAGACGAGATGGCTCAGGGGTCAAGAGGGCTTGTCATTCCTGCAGAGGACCAAGGTTGGGTTCCCAGCACCCAAACTGGGTAGCTTACAACTGCCTGTAACTCCAGCACCAGGGAATCCAGTGAGTGCCCTCTTCTGGGCTCCATCGACACCTGAACACACACACACACACACACACACACACACACACACACACACACACACACACCACGACTGATTCATAGAATTGCACTGTGTCTAACGCCTCACAGCAAAAATGGGAGCCAGCAAACAGCCGAGCACAGCTTCAGTGTGCTGAGATGATTACTATCAGTCTGGAATTGTGTACTCAGAAAATCTGCATCTAGATGCTAAAACCCAGACACCCAAAATGACAAGAAGATGCCACGTAGGAGATCCTCATATGTTCAAGAAAATTCTAAAGAGAGAGAAAAGGAAAACCACTAAGGTGAATCATGGATGTGGGAGGGAATGAAGAACAGCAATAGGTGTGTGAGTCACCTTTGCTGAAGATGGACTTCCAAAAGAAAAACTGTATTTGTGGAGTAGAGAGTGGAGGATGGACGGTCCACACCTATCGTAATCCCAAATGCCCCGAGGCTGCAGCAAGGAAGAGTTCTAGACCAGCCTCAGGAACTTAAACTACCTCAAAAACAAGCCAACAAAACATTAGCATGGAAACCAGAAGAGAGGGTGGGTGAAGATGTCTCTACAGTTCTGCTAAGGGATAAAGGCACTGATTAACTTCAGACATTAAGTGAGACTCTGTCAAAAATAACATGGTAGTGCACACTTTAATCCCAGCACTCAGGAGACATAGGCAGGTAGATCTCTGAGATCAAGGCCAGCCTGGTCTATAGAGCAAGTTCCAGGACAGCCAGGACTACACAGAGAAACCCTGTCTTGAAAAAACGAAAAAAAAAAAAAAATGGGCAGAGGATGTAGCTCAGCTGATAGAGTGCCAAGTGCTAGGTTTGATCCCCTAATGTGGTATTGAACACTCACAATCCCAGCACCTAAGAGATGAAGGCAAACTGGGTGGTAGTGGTGAGCAACTTTACTCCCAGCACTCGGGAGGCAGAAGCAGGAGGATCTCTGTGAGTTCTGAGGCCAGCCTGGTCTACAGATCGAGTTCCAGGACAGCCGGGACTACACAGAGAAACCCTGTATTGAAAAAACAAACAGAAAGAGATGGAGGCAGGAGGACTAGGAATTCAAGGTCAGTCTGTGAGTTCAAGGCCAGCTTGGGCTGTACAAGACTCTGCCTTGCTGGGAAGTGGTGGTTTTAATTCCAGCACTTGGGAGACAGAGCCAGGTGGATCTCTGTGAGTTCGAGGCCAGCCTAGGCTACAGAGTGAGTTCCAGGAAAGGTGCAAAGCTACACAGAGAAACCCTGTCTCAAAAAAACAAAACAAAGCCGGGCGGTGGTGGCGCACGCCTTTAATCCCAGCACTCGGGAGGCAGAGCCAGGTGGATCTCTGTGAGTTCGAGGCCAACCTGGACTACCAAGTGAGTTCCAGTAAAGGCGCAAAGCTACACAGAGAAACCCTGTCTCGAAAAACCAAAAAAAAAAAAAACAAAACAAAACAAAAAAAGACTCTGCCTCAAAAATATATACATAAAACACACACACACACACACACACACACACACACACACACACACACACACACACACACTACAGCACCATTGCATAATTCCAGGCATTCAATTCCCTGGGATGGCATGGCATTTCTAAACAGTTTTTAATGTGGCCTCAAAATATCAAATGAGGGACATTTTCTGTCAGCTTTGAAGCTAAAATGGTTGGAAGCACTGCTTCCCAATAAGCTTCATGATGCTAAATGTCCTCTGGAAAAAGAGACCCGAGTTAACGACCCATGAAGACAGCAGGTGCAAAGGTCCTGGGGTGGGTTGTGGTGAGTAATGAGATCAGCTCCCGCTGGAGTCCACCCTTGGCTGACAAGAGGGAAACCACAGAAATCAACCAGAAGGCCCTAAGCAGAGAAGAAAGCTTAACTAGGTTCAAGTTTCGTTTGTTTATTTTGTTACCTTTAATTATGTGTGGGGGGGGAGGTGGATTACATGACCACAAATGCCCACAGTGGCCAGAGGTGTCAGATGCCCTTGGAACTGGAGTTACCTGTGGTTGTGAAGCTCATGGAGGTGCTGGGAATTGAACTCAGGACCTCTGGCAGAGCAATATGTGATCTTAACCACTGAGCCATCTCTCCATCCCTTTATATCCTATTATTTTTTATTCATTGAAAATTTTTTTTGAGACAAGCTCTTTCTATGTAGCCCTGGATGGCCTAGAACTCACAGGCCAGAATGGCCTTAAACTCACAGAGATCTGCCTACCTCTGTCTCTCAAGTACTGGTGTTGAAGTTATGTACCACCGGCCTGGCCTATTATCATTATTTTTAATAATTTTGGTTTTTCAAGACAGGGTTTCTCTTCATAGCCCTGGCTGTCCTGGAACTTGCTCTGTAGAGCAGGCTGGCCTCCATGAGTTCGAGGCCAGCCTGGTCTACAGAATGTAAGCACAGGCACCTGAGCGGGTCCGAGGCATCTGATCCCTCTGGAGCTGGAGTTACAGGTGGTTTAGCCTGAGGTGTGTTCTAGGAACCCTAGGAACTGGACTTGGTGCTCTGGAGGAGAAGTAAGTGCTCTTAACTGCTGAGCCATCGCTTCAGCCCTGTTTGCTTCCGAGATAAAGGCTCAGGATGTAGCCCAGACTGGCCTTAAAGTCTCCATTCTCCTGTCTCCCTGAAAGGAACCTTGAAGTCAGCACAAGACACTCTGAGACCAAGTTCTTAGCACAAAGCAAATTTATTTGCCCCAGAGGGACTAGGGCTGGGAATAGGAGACAAAAACGGGAGACAGAGGATGAGCGGGAAGGGAAGGGAACAGGGAGAGGGAAGGGGTATGTGTCCCAGAGGGACAAAGGACGGCCTCTGGATAGAGGAGACAGAAGTGGCCAATAGGCAAATGTCAGTTTTTAAGAGTAAAGGGGGCCGGGTGGTGGTGGCGCACGCCTTTAATCCCAGCACTTGGGAGGCAGAGACAAGTGGATCTCTGTGAGTTCGAGGCCAGCCTGGTCTCCAAAGCAGGTTCCAGGAAAGGCACCAAAAACTACACAGAGAAACACTGTCTCGAAAAACCAAAAAAAAAAAAAAGAGTAAAGGGGAAACCCATGTTTGGATGGGTTGGTTAGTTTTGGTCAGACATGTTAATTAGGTGAGCCAAAGGGGGCTTCTGATTGCTGGACTTCAATGCTTTGATAGCTGGACCTTGGTACTCAGTCTCAGGAGGAGGAAGTGGCCAAATAATGGAACAGACCTTGGTGGCTAGCTTTAGGAATGTAACCTAACTGTTTTTAGCAAGGAAGAGGGAATTGGGTGAGGGCAAGGCCTGCCAGAGCCATGTCTGCCATGCTCCGGCCCGCTGGAGTCCCTTCAAGTCCCCTATGCCCAGTTCCCCTTTCCTCTCTCTGCTCCCTCCCTTTCTTGGAGACAGGGTCTCACATCTAGCACCAGCTAGACTTGCTATGTGGAGCAGGCCCATTCCATACAGAGAATGGTCCGCCATTCTGTACTGTTGGATTTGAACGTGTTTGTTAAGCTCGTAGCAAACCAAGTTAGAAGAGCAAAGGCAAGCAGCAGACAGAAGCAGAAGAGAGACAGCAGACACCATCAAGTCAGGGTTTATGTGACAGAGACTCAGCAAGCAAGCGGAGGAGACGACACCAAATCAGGACCGAAGACACCCAGCGGAAGTGACTAAGGAAGCCGGGACGACATGATTTTGCTCGGATTTCATGATTGAGAGACAGAGCGTTTTCTCCATGGATTGGTGTCTGGCTTCTCATTCCTCCTTTAGCTTTTTTTTTTTTAAAGGTTATTTATTTATTATGTATACAGTGTTCTGTCTGCATATACACTTGCAGGCCAGAAGAGGGCACCAGATCTCATTTCAGATGGTTGTGAGCCACCATGTGGTTGCTGGGAATTGAACTCAGGACCTTTGGAAGAACAGCCAGTGTTCTTAACCATTGAGCCATCTCTCCAGCCCTCCTTTAGCTATTTTTATACCACGAGATAAACAATAACCTCTGTTGAAATGGCTTTTCTCTCCAGCTCTTCTTTTTTTTTTTTTTTTTTTTTTTTTGGTTTTTCGAGACAGGGTTTCTCTGTGTAGCTTTGCGTCTTTCCTGGAACTCGCTTTGGAGACCAGGCTGGCCTCGAACTCACAGAGATCCGCCTGGCTCTGCCTCCCGAGTGCTGGGATTAAAGGCGTGTGCCACCACCGCCCGGCTCCAGCTCTTCTTATGGCCACACTGTTTCAAGTTTTGATTTTATTTTTTTGTGTGTATGGATGTTTTGCTTGTGTGCCTGTGCCCAAGGAGGCCAGGAGAGGGTGTCAGATTTCCTAGAACTGGAGTTACAGAGGGTTGTGAGCTGCCATGGTGCTAGAAATTGGAACTTGGCTCTGTAACAGCAGCCTGTGTTAATGCTGAGCCTCAGCCCCAAGTCACCATGTTGGTTTATTTGAATTTTACACGCACACGCCATGTTTTTTGTTTGTTTGTTTGGTTTGGTTCTGTGTGTGGTTTTGGTGCCTGTCCTGGATCTCGTTCTGTAGACCAGGCTGGCCTTGAACTCACAGAGATCCTCCTGCCTTTGCCTCCCAAGTGCTGGGGTTAAAGGTGTGTGTCACCACTGCCCAGCCCATCACCATTTTTTTAAAAATACAAGTAGTTGTTCATTGATTTTCTTTCACCCTGTTACAGGGTAAAGGGGCCAGCCTGTACCCAGAACAGGGAGCTCTGGAAGAGACTTGAAATAAGATGTGAGTCTGCTCCCAGTAAGAACACAGACAGGGTGTCACAATACCAACAGTGTCTGACAGCTGGTCTCTGAACTTCAGAGTGATTCTGCTTCTCTCATACTGGGATTACAGCTTGTGGTGCCATGTCCAGGCCTATGGGCTTTTATATTTAAACTAAGTTTTAAAAAAATTCAAGGCCAGCAAAATGGCCCAAGGTAAAGGCCGGTGATTCTCAGGACCTACAGGTCAGGAGAGGGCCACTCCCACAAATGTCCTTTGATCTCCATATGCATGTCAGTCAGAGACACACACACACACACACGAATACATGTCACAATTTTTTTAGTTTTATTTGTTTGTTTTTTGAGACAGGGTTTCTTTGTGTAACCCAGGCTGTCTTGGGACTCACAGAGATCCTCTAAGACTAAGAGAATACATTTGCTAGGGACAAAGTGGAACCAAAATGACCATTAAAATGGTCATAATAGCTGGGCAGTGGTGGCGCATGCCTTTAGTCCCAGCACTCAGGAAGGAGAGGCAGGGGGAACTTTGAGGCTAGCCTAGTCTACAGAGGGCCTTCTAGGACAATCAAGGCTACACAGAGAAACTGTCTTGAAAAACAACAACAACAAAAAAACAACCTAAAATTAAAAAGATAGTTTTTATTATTTTATTTTGGTTGTGAGCCTAGCCTTCAATACCATCTCTCCAGCCCTTATTATTTTAAAACTATGTGCATGTGTCTGTGTGTGTGGCTATACACATATGAGTTCCGGTGTTCTGGAGGCCTTGGAACTGGAGTTATGAGTGGTTGTGAACCACTTGATGCAAGGGCTAGGAATTGAACTTGGGGCCTCTGCAAGGATGGTTTGTGTCCAAAGGAATAAGGCAGAATGTAACAGAGCAGGACGCCTGATGTCCACTGGCCCTACACATGTGCACAAAGGCCACACACACAAGCACCACATACACACTCACATGCACACAAAAGCTGTGTTCTGGAAGGCCACGGCCCCACCACCAAGCAGCTTCCATTCTTATGTCTTATGTCTGCCAGGCACACAGCAACTGATGTAACTTGGTGGGACAAAGTGATGTACTCCTTCAAGACAGGGCCTGCTGCCCAGCTGCAGAGGTAGCTGACAATGTCCAGCTGTTGGCACCTGCAGGCTCCCACCTTGGCTTTCAGCACTTTCCAGTAGCTAGTGGCTCAACGAGGGGATGGTATAGGTTTTTTCCCTCTCAATGGAGCCCCTCTGGCAGCTGACCCATGACCCTGAGATTAAGAGTCTCATGCTCTACTGACTGAGCTCCGGGGCCTTGTATTAGGCAGTAGTCAAGTTTGCATCCTTCAACACATTTGTGTGAAGGCTCTGCCATGCAAGAGGGCTGGGCACAGGTAAGCAGCAGCTCTCAGGCCTGCCTTCCCTAACCTCTCTACACCACAGTCCTGTGACCATCAGCCTGCCAAGGGCATCATCACAAAAGCCATGCCTTGAGAACTTCCTAAGGAACTGTGTGGTGGGCTCTGGGCAGAGGCAGCGTGGGGAAAGCTGCTGTTCTGGTAAACTTGGAGAGCGGGCCGGGCAGGAATACGGCATTGCCGGGCAGGAGTATGGCAGCGCGGGGCAGTCGTATGGCAGTGCGTGGCAGCGCGGGGCAGGCGAGGGTGTGTGCAGCTGTCTGGCTCTCTTGGGTGGGGTCTTGTGAATGTTTGGGGATAGGCAGTGGCTGTCACATGGTCTGGCTGCAGGTTTGGGAAGGAAGCCAGGAGCTGGGCCATGTGCCAGACACTGGGTTAGGGAAGCAGAACAGAACTGGGCTCTAGACAAACTTCTGCCTAGTACCAGATGTACGGGAGAGAAAGTGGTGCTTGGAAGACTTTTAAGGACTGTGGTACTCGGCGGAGAAAGGAGCCCAAGAGCATGGAGGGCTGGGCTGTCAGACTGCCCGTGGATGTGTGAAAGGAGGGAGAGGTATATGGGCTACATGACTGAGACCCTGACACCACAACTCTACAGGTCAAGCCTGAAGTTCCCCTATCCCCATGTTTTTTTTTTTTTTTTTCCAAGACAGGGTTTCTCTGTGTAGCTTTGGAGCCTGCCCTGGAACTCTCTCTGTAGACCAGGCTGGACTCACAGAGATCCGCCTGGCTCTGCCTCCTGAGTGCTGGGATTAAAGGCGTGTGCTACCACCGCCTGGCCCCACAGGGGTAGAATGTCTTTGGGGGCTGAGGCAGAGCTCCACATCTTAGCCATCGTCCCCATACATCCTCAAAGGCCTTTTTCCCCCCCTGGCTTTCCTCTGAGGGAATTTACAGGGGAGATC
Organism: Peromyscus californicus insignis; assembly: GCF_007827085.1. NCBI lineage: Eukaryota > Metazoa > Chordata > Mammalia > Rodentia > Cricetidae > Peromyscus > Peromyscus californicus. The sequence continues at coordinate 71,594,748 of NW_026294551.1, forward strand.
TTCCTGTGTCTGTCACCAGTGGTCAAAGGCGGGAGGGCAAAGCAGAGAGAATGCCTGACTGCTGAGGTTCCGCCTACAGACGCTGCCCACTGGCAGCCCACAGCCTTGCTTTTTCACGCCTGTGAAGTCATACGGAAAAACAAATGCAGGACAAATGCAGGGCTGCACTGTAGCCTGGTAGTAGAAAGCTTGCTTTTGTCAGGCGTGGTGATGCTCGACTTTAATCCCAGCACTCAGAAGACAGAGGCAGGTGATCTCTGTGAATTTACGGCCAGTCAGGTCTACAGTGAGACCTTGTCTCAAAAAAAAAAAAAAGACCAAGCAAGCATATTGAGTATATGTAAAGCCCTGAGCTCAATACCCACCAAGCTCCCAAATAAAAGCATAATTAGTACAACCTAAAATGCCTTCCCTAAGATGTTTACAGATGAAGCTGGGTGGTGGTGGCACACGTCTTTAATCCCAGCACTCGGGAGGCAGAGGCAGGTGGATCTCTGTGGTCTTGAGGCCAGCCTGGGCTACAGAGTGAGATCCACGACAGCCAGCTCTACACAGAGAAACCCTGTCTCAAAACAGTTAACAAACCAACCAACCAAACAAACAGATGTTTATAGATGAAATGCTATTTATTATCTGGAATTGGTTTTGAAATAACCCAGGAGGGTTGAGGGTGTAACTAGGGTACAGCCTGTTACAGGGGTTTAGAAGATGTGAGGCTTTGGCTTCAATTCTTAGGAAAAAAGGTTAAATAAACAGGAGTACCCGCCTATACTCCCAGCCCCTTGGGGTACTGAGGTAGGAGGGTTTGGACCTATGAGTACTAGCTGAAGGTCATCATCAACTTAGAACATAATTGAATGTTTTGTTTTTGTTTTTTGAGACACAATATCATGTAGTCCAGGCTGGCCTGAAACTCACTAGTAGTCAGGAACAATACCTAAGCATCCAAGCTCGCTTTATTGAGCTGATTTTTTCCTTTCCTTTTAAAACATCGTGGGAAAATAAACCTCATATACAAAGTGCCACCTCAGCCTCAGGAGGTAGGGGAGAGTGTGCTGATGCTGCCTTACAGGCCAGACCCCCAGCCCAGGTCCCAAACCCTCAAGAGCCTGGAGCACAGGCCTCCACAGCACTGGAACAAAGTGCTGTGACCACTTAGCCTGGCAGCTCCTCCTGGACTGGCTGGTCCAGGTCTCCCTGTGGCCCAGGGGTGGGCCAGCTGGGCGGCCTGGACTTCTGGGGGCGGGTCTCATACTGGCTGGCTCCTGTAGGTCTGAGCTGCCTGCCCTAGGGCAGGCACCTGAGCAAGTCCTGGCAGGTCTCAGCTTCCACCCACAGCCTGCTGGGGGATGCCCAGGTCACCGGGTCACCGAGAGAGGACGGACTGCAGAAGAAGAGCCGAGCAAAGGCTCCTTCCAGCTCTGACGGCTTAGGGAGGGCAGAGTCCTCCAAATCCACTTGGTATCCGTCGGCCTGCCCTTTACAAGGGGTGAGGTCCTTAGTGGCCACCAACACAGCCCAAAGCTTCTGTCGGGCTGCGGCTGGCTCAGCTCCAAGGGGACAGGGGAGAAGAGGAGGGAGGGTGAGGAGTGTAGGGTGGGGGCCTCAGGGCTGTCAAGTCCCTGTATATCGCGCCAGCTCGTGCACCTGAGTGAACTTAATCTAGTGATTTGTCCTGTTTCACAAAGCCAAGAATCCGGGACTCAGAAAGATCACCAGCCAGTTCCAAAGCCAGGGTCCAGGGCAATACCCACCTTTCTTCATTCTCTTCCTGGTTAGAAGAGCCGTGAAGTTCCTTTGGGGGCAGATGGTGTGTGGAGAGGAGCACGGCCAGCCGTGAGGCCCCGGAGGAGACCGCAGTGAGAGCAGATGGCTTCTCTCTGCCCTCCTAAGTTCTTGGTCGGTCCACCAATTAAACTGTCATTAGACAGATTAAGAGGAGGAAAACTGGGGCTGGAGCGATTAAGCACCTCCTGAGTTACAGAGGACCCAAGTTCGACTCCTAGCACCCACACCAGGCAGTATAAAAATGCCTCGAATTCTAGCTCCTGGGGAATCCATCGTCCTCTTCTGGCCTACTTGGGCACATGAGGCACATACAATCAGGCACACATACACATAAATAAATTTTTTTTAAAGGAGAAACTGGAGGTGTAGCTCAGTTAGTAGAGTGCTTGCCTAGCATATACGAGGCCCTGGGTTCAACCCCAGCACTTGAGAGGCAGAGGTGGGTGGATCTCTTGAGTGTGAGGTCTTCTGGCCACATAGCATGTTCAAGTCCAGCCTGGGGTGCATGAGACCTCCACTTGGAAAAAAAAAAAAAGAAAGAAAAGAAAAACTGCCAGGTGTGGTGGTGCTTACACGTAATCCCAGCACTTGGGAGAGAGAGGCAGGTGGATCTCTGTGAGGTCGAGGTCAGTCTATTCTATATAGTGAGTTCTAGGACAGCCAAGGCTATGCAGAGAGACCCTGCCTCAAACAAACAAACAGACAGACAAACAAAAGGAGAAAAACTGTATATCCTTACAAACAGTTGGTGCTACAGAAAAGATACCGGCTCTCGGCTCCTGGGATGGAAGGATGGGTATGGACAAATTCAGGAAGATGAATGGAGGAGCTTCGTGGTGAATCAAGGTTGTCTTGTTAGATACAGAAGCCGGACATGGAGGCTCACACCTGTACTCACAGCACTACAGAGGCAGGCAGGGTTGTGAGTTCCAGGTCAACCTGGGCTAGATAACGAGACCCCGTGTCAGAAATTAGAAACAGGGCTGTCCAGCTTGTTCACGGAGTCAGGAGGGTCCCCTCTTGCTGTTCCCAGGCCTCAGTTCAAAGAAGCCCGCACAGTCACTGTAATATGTTGGGATGGTGTTTCCCAAGCCCCTCCAAGACCTTGGGGGACTCTGGACTGGGCACCAGTCCCTACGTGTTCAGGGTTTGCTATTTTCTGGGCGTGACAAGACAGGTCACGTGACCCAGAGATGCTGGCACTCGGTAAAAGGGCAACTGGGAAAAGGAAAAGGCCGAGAGTGGAGGCGGTGTGATCAATTACTTGTTGAGGGTGGGCAGAGAGACCTTGAAGATAGTGGGTGACCCCCAAACCAGCCAATTACAGCGGAGGAGACCGAGGCGGGTCCCAGGACATGGGTGATGGCAGTCATGCTAGGGTCTCAGTCTGAAGGAGTGGCAGGACCGATCCGGAGGCTGAGAGTCTACCTCTCGGGCTTCGGAGAACTGGAGACCAATGTGTGGGCTAGAAGGTTCCTCTGGGGCAGAGTGAAGAGGAGCCCAGGAGGGCTGTCGCAACCGTGGAGAAGAAAGGTGACGGGGCCAGAGGTGGCGGCTGGAGACGGGGTAAACTCCCACTCCCCATGGGTAGCCCTAGGACCCTACTGTCTTGGGCACTTGCAGGTTGCAGATAACTGAAGGAAGTTAAATTGTCCAAGGCTAGCGAATCCAGGAAATAGGTACACCCAGGGAATTTGGTTTCACTTCAGCCCTGGCCTGGTGCCCGGAGTGCCTCACTCCTTTGAACAGCGTGGCTTGCATGCCAAATCCAAAGGTCTGTCAAATGTGAGGACAGAGACTCATGTATATGTGTCTACATGATGAACCCAAGAGGCGGACAGAGTTCAGTGGGTACACCCCCCTCCCCAGGGCCAACTCCTTACGTGAGTCTAGTCTCTTTCGATGTGAGGCAAAATTGGGGTGAGAGGAAAGCGGCCTGGTCTACTGATGGCCTCTGATCCCCCCCACCTCTGTCCAGCCCACCTTCTCTCTAAGACCTCAGAAAGGCAGACCCTTTGGGGCCCTTTGGGGGAGGCAGATCATGTCCCCCGCTCTGTACCCCAAGTGTTCCATCAGAGAGGGCTGAACCGAGGACATCCAAGAGTTCAATGACATGTCCTAGGCCTTAGCCTTGCAAACACACGGAGGACAGGGTCAGGGTGCTAGGGGAAGAGAAGGTACTGGCTTATGACTGAGCCTACTTCCCTACAGGGTCAGCTGGTCCTGTCTGCCTTGCCATTCCCCATCAAGGTTACCAGGGTAACAACACGCTCAAAGCTAGGCAGTATCTGTCAGGCCAGCTCTCTAGAGGCAGGAGGGTGGTCTTAGCAGTCTGGAGTCTCTACCCAGTGCAGAAGGTGGAGACAAGTAGTCTGCCCCTGACCTTCCCTTGCTTCCCCAAAGGACACCTCTCTTCAAGCTGTCCTCTGCCTCTGCTCTAGCCCCTCAGCTCCACAGCCCAGCCACGATCCTCACCTGAGGCCAGCTCTGAGTGTTCTGTTCAGCCAGGAGCCTCCACCCTCTCTCCTGTGTTCATTCTTGACATATCTGGGCTCCAGAGGGGAGGGGCCTATGATCTAGTCCTTCCTCCTGGGATGCCTGAGACACAACCACCTTCCCTCTCCACTGCAAGCCCTGTATAGGGGAAGAACACTGGGGAGGGCGGGAAGAAACCAGAGGAACGTGGATAAGTTACTGCATTTGTAAAGAAGAAAGGGATCCAGGAAGGGGAGAGGTGGGCTTGGATCCCACTGAACCCGAGTCACCCTCAACACTTACAGGTAGGGCAGGAGAGGGGGCTCAAGGGGCAAAGCCCTTGCTGAACCTGATTGATTGACTGAACCTGAGTTCAATCCCCAGAACTAATGTAAAGGGACAGAGAGAGAAACTGACTTCACAAGGTTGTCCTCTGACCTCCCCCTACATGCAAATGCATACACATCACACAACAACAATAACAATTAGTAAGTATTTAAAGAGCTAGGGCACACACAATCCCAGTTTTTTTTTTTTTTTTTTTTTTTTTTTTTTTGGTTTTTCGAGACAGGGTTTCTCTGTGTAGCTTTGCGCCTTTCCTGGGACTCACTTGGTAGCCCAGGCTGGCCTCGAACTCACAGAGATCCGCCTGGCTCTGCCTCCCGAGTGCTGGGATTAAAGGCGTGCGCCACCACCGCCCGGCACAATCCCAGTATTTATAACGTGGAAAACTGAGGATCAGGAGTTCAAATCCATCTTCTGCTACAAAATGAGTTCAAGGGCAGCCTGCCCTACAGGAGACCATTTCTCAAACAAAAAAGAATTCAGAGTTTAGCTTGACCTCTTCTCTCCTCAAGAATGTTCTTGAGCCGGGGTGGTGGTGATGCATGTCTTTAATCCTAGCACTCGGGAGGCAGAGGCAGGTGGATCTCTGTGAGTTCGAGGCCAGCTTGGTCTACAGAGCGAGTTCCAGGAAAGGCTCCAAAGCTACACAGAGAAACCCTGTCTGGAAAAAACCAAAACCAAAACCAAACAAAACAACAAGTTCACCACTACCGCCTGGCTTGTTTTGTTGTTTAAATGAAGTAAGTTTTGCATGATACATTACCATTTGAATTTGGGGTACTGGGAATTGAACTCAGGGCCTCAGGTGCACTCTGAGTGCTTGCTCTACCATTGAGCCACACCCAGCCCTCTGAGACATTTCAAAAAGAATGGCAGAAAGTGCTTCAACCCCTGCCTGACACCAAGATGAAACCCCACAACTAGTATGGAATCACCCTCACTTCTCCTTCCTTGCAGCACAAATCTGCAGTGTGTACATAAGGGTTTACCTAATTCACATGTGTGAAATCACTCCATACGTGGCCTTTTGTGGGTGAGTTCGTGGATTTGGCATCGCTTTTTAGAGTTTTATCTGAGTTGTAGCACAGGATGGCACTTATCCCTTTTCTGTGGTAAATAATATTCCGCTGTACGGGTGGACCACACTATCCCTTATCGATGGAGAGGTTGATCTGTTTCCTCCTTTTGACTACTGTGCACAGTATTGTCATGAATCTCTGAGTACAAGTACCTGTTGACATACCTGATTTCAGTTTCTTTGGCCATACACCCAGGAATGGAAGTGCTAGGTAATATCCCAAAATCCGTTTAACTTACTTTTAAAAATGAAACGAGGCCAGGCGGTGGCGTGTGCCTTTAATCCCAGCACTCGGGCGGCAGAGGCAAGCGGATCTCTGAGTTAGAGGCCAGCCTGGGCTACAGAGCGAGTTTCTAGACAGCCAGGGCTACACAGAGAAACCCTGTCTCGAAGTGGAAGTGCACATACACGTGTATGTGTGTGCCTGCGTGAGTAAATGTGCACCACGTGAGTGCAATGCCCCCAGAGGCCAGGGCATTGGATCCCAGGGAAATGGAGTTGCAGAGGGTTGTGAGCCGCCACGTGGGTGCTGGGAACCAAACCCGGATCCTCTGTTGCTCTTAACCAGAGTCATGTCCCCACACACACATCCTCACCCATCTGTAATTAACTTTTTAAGGGAGAAAGGGCGTTCTAACTTCCTGAACTTGAACGTGTTTGGGTGTCCAGCCTTCTGTTTCCGTCCCGCTACAGCCTTACCCGGCCCATGTGACTCATTTACATTATCGGTCTGGCCCCTGAAGGCATCTGAACCTGCCGCCCCTAGAAGGCATCGGAGGCAAACTAACCTCCCTCCAAAATAAAAGCCCTGCTCCCGATCCAGCTGCCAACGACTGGAGACGCAACGACTACACCTCTTCGGCTCTCAGAGCGGAGGAAAGTGGTGCTCACCTGGGAAAGGGGCGGCGAGGAGCAGAGACGTGACCGCCCCACCCCAGCGCGCCAGTTTGGAAGCTGGTTCTGGAAGGAAACCGGGAGAGGCGGGCGAGGCCCGGAGCTGGAGGAAGGAGGAGCAGCCGGGAGGCGCGCGCTCTGGAGCCTCGGCCGGGTCCCGGTCTGCGGTGCAGCTGCACGCGAGCGAGCGCGGCACCGGGGGATCGCCCCGCTGCACCCCCGAGCCGGGGCGGGGCTCAGGTCGCTCGGGGGCGGCGTCGGTGTCCGCCTCCCACATCCGGGGGCCGGGCCGGGCTCTGGGGCTCGCGCCGCGCGGGTGAGTCAGGCCGGGTTTTCCCTCCGCCTCTGGGGCCAGGAGAAGAGTGTCGCCCAGCGCGTCCTCTGCCCGCCGATCCGGCTCCCGCGCCTGCCCGAAGAGCCTGCGAGGAGAAAGGTTCGAGACCGAGCTGGGGACTGCAGCGCGCCCTGAGATCCTCGGCGCCAGCATGGTAAGTGGGCAGGGCGGGTCGCCGAGGTCGTTGTCGGACCCCGGCGGGGGATGGCAGGATGCGGTGCGAGCCCCGGTGTCCTCCGCTCCCGCGCACGAGGCTGACCTGTACGTGAGCGTTCCGTGGAGCATCGCCCGAGACCCCTGCGCCGCAGCTAGGAGGGGCTGGCGCCCTTGGCGCAGGAGTCTGACCTCGGCCTCCGCCCCCTGCAGCAGCTCCAGGCAGGCCCGGCAGACGGCGGGCGGGATGTGTGCACCCCACCCCGCCCCCCTGGGTAGCTCTGGGGCCTCCCGCAGTTCTGGGATCTCTCGCTTTCCTACTGCCTGCCCGGGCGTAGTTCCATCGGGATGGCCAACCTGTCTTCTCTGCCGCCTTCCCGGGGACACCGCTCACCTGCCCTCGCCCTCAAGGTATCCTCTTCCTGCTCCAGCCCCCTACCCTGTCTAGTCCTCAGCCAGCGACCTGCGGATAGGGGATGTCCCGAGGTCCGGGACTCTGTTCCAGTCCTGACCTCAGCCTTTGACAAAAGTGAGGACCGGGACCTTGTCTCTATTCAGATGGGGACCTGGGACGTCCCCACCCCAGAAGTGCATATTGGTCATGACTGTCCTTGGGAGGGAGCAGAGGCGGGAGGCCCTCCTGGACCTGGTGATCAGCCTCCTCCCAGGCTCTCCCAAGCAGGGCTCCTCTGCCGACTGGCTGCGTGTGGGTGTGTATGTGCGAGACTGTGAATGAAAGCGACCAGCCAGCTCCCAACACCGCCTCTAGCAGTTTCCAGAGCTTCGAGTCTCTAAGCCATCGCCACTTCCACTATCTCTTCCTACCTTCTTCCCCCAGGGCGGGCTAGGAGAGATCCTGGGAGGGGGTGAAGTTCCATCCCACCCAGCCTATCCGTAGATGCCCTTGAGAGAAACAAGCATGGGGGCTGGGAAGGCTACACAGACAGCAGTGTATGCGGGTGGAAGGTGACCCCTAGCTGGGACAGCTGGGTGTAGTATAGAGGGCTTTACTGGGGGAATCCAGATTGGCCCTCGGAGTGGGATCTTAGACGAGTCGTGCTTCCTTTTAAGCCTCAGTTTCCTATCTGTAGATAAGGATCCTTACTGCCCTGTCTGTCTCCACCGACTACTGTGGAGAGAGGATGTGACATTATGAAATAGAAGAGCTGAGAAACACTGAAAAAGCCCTGTGCATTGAGCGAGTCGGAATAATTCTGCCGAGGGGGCAGGGTATGCCAGCCACCCCCACCACCTCTCAGGCTGTCCCCATTTTTGGAGTTGGGACATTCCAGTCTCATTCCTCTGGGGCAGCTGCAGACACACCCCTCAGAAGGGCTGATCCCCCCCAGCAGGTGGTGTGACCCTCCCCTGGGTCTAATGGCAGGGGATGGGACTAATGGCAGTTCAGCCAGACAGTACTCCTACCACACGGAGGCCGAGGTGCCCCAACTCAAAGGAAATGCAAGGAAAGCTGCGTCTTTGAAGCCAGGACACTTCCTCCCGTGCAGCTGAACATGACCTTGGTCACGCATGTCATTTCCCTCTTGGTCTCCTTGTTTCCTCCAGTGAAGCAAAAAGTAAGCGTATTCACAGGTGTGTTTTGAAGAGGTACCCAGGGTCTGGTGCTGGGGTGCCCCACTATATGTCACTGAGCACCTCTATTTAGGGATTTCTGCTCTTCTGGCATTACGTGGGGGCAGAGGCAGATGGGAATGAAGGGGTTCTGCTGTGGCCAGCTGGGTAATGGTGTGTATTCAGCCCCTTACAGAGCCCCAGGCATTAAGATAGGCGCCCTACTGTGGCAGCACAGCCCAGGCACTTGGTGGAAACCCCCGCTTTCTGCTCTGCTCTGGTCCCCCAGAGGTTCTGAGGCACTTGCCAGCTCTCTCTCCTCCACCCCCATCAAATCACAGGCCATAGAGCCTGCACAGCTGCCCTGGTCTGAGCAGGCAATCCCAAGGCTTCTAAGCAACGGGCAAGAAGGAATGTGCGTATTGGGGGAGGGGCAGAGGTAGGGTGGATTTTTCAGGAGGAGGGTTTGTCTCCAGACTAAGACCTGGGTGGCCTGGGGCCTCAGCCCCGCAGATGGAGCAGGCAGTGAGTGCAATGTGAGATGGGTGGATGGTGGATGACCTTGCACAAACTGTGTTGTCCGCTGCTGGATACGACTGTCCTCGAACACACGTTTCTCTGTGGACCCATACTCTGACACTGTGTTCTGTATAGAGCTATTTACATAGTGGGCGCCATAGGATGTCAGTTTTTTCTCTTGAGACTGGAAGTGAGTATCTGCACAGAGGAAGGTGAGGGTGTGTGTGTTTGGGGTGAAGTGGGCATGTTTGGCAGTGCCCCCAAGCCCTGGGCACACAGGACTTAACAGTTCACAAAGCCCTTTCATCCCTGTTACCTCTCTGTCAATCATCCTGATGGAAGTTAAGAGAGGCAAGGCAAGATGCAGGGACAGGCATTTAGGGTCCCCTGGGAGGGAGAGAGAAAGAACATTTCGAATGCAGTGATGTCTCACAGGGTGGGCTTGTCAGGGCGAGGCAATGTTGAATTCCGAGGCAAGGTGACCCTGTTCTAGTTCTTTTGGTTGTGGGTGCCATCCTGAGTCCTGTCAGACACTTGGCAGCCCTGGTGTTGGGATCCCATGCGTTCTTATACTGCCCAGCTCTGTGCGTCTCCAAGAGCTTGCCTTTAAAAAGAGGGGTACTGGGGCCATAGCCCCCTGGAGACTCCTACAAAGTGCCATGTTACTATGGTAGTCCCAGAACCTGGTTGAATCTCTTGAATTTACGTGACTTGTGATATCCCTAGAAGGGTATGACTCTGTTCACACGGGACTGGGCAGAGTGTCCAAGCTCAGACTTGCACCCCACTTTGAGTGGTGTAAGACAGTTATTCAGAAGAGGACCACAACGTTGTTTTTTTTTTTTTTTCTTTTCTGCCGAGGGTGCAATCGAGGGCTGTAGAGTGGGGTAGGGACAAGGCCTGCCCTCCCTCTACCAGAGAGAGCTTTGTCTTCCCAAACACAAAGCCTGGAAATGGTTGAGGATGGAGCCTCCTAAACCATTGTTTGGGGTGGGAGTGGGTGTCCCGGAAGCATATTGGGTGGGTGGTGGTGGGTACTTCCAGTTGCAGCCTGCCTGCCAGGCATCTGCCTGGCATCGGGAGCAGCTGTGTGTGGGGGTGGGAGGCAGAAAAGGTGCCACTCAGCGCCGGTTGTTTGCACTAACCGTATGCCAGGCAATGGGTGTGGCACAGGCACCAGTCTCCAGAGTGTTGGGCCCCAGAACACATGAGAGAGTCCATAAGCCTGGTCCCTTGGTGTGGAGTTGGAGTGTGTGACTAACTTAGCCTTGGGTGTTCAGTGTTGACCGTGGCTTCAGGCCAGGCCTGGACTAGGTGCCTGGCCCACATTATCTCACACCTTTTTTTTCAGCATCCCTAAGTGATAAACGCTGTCTGCCACTGACTTTCTCTGCTCCCGGGGAAGACAAGGCTCACAGAGGTTAGGCCTGGCTAAGGTCCTGGGGACATGGCTGGTGATGGCTAACGGCAGAACTCAGTGGCATCACAGAGCACCACCAACCGCTTCTTCCCTCTGCCTCCCATCGTTGCCTGGATCTGAACACCTGTTCCGGAAACAGGAGCCATTGTTCCTCCCCTTAGGCCCTTCCTGTGTGGTCACCATCCTTCCTCCCTGTGGGCCTTTCCTGTTAGTATATCCCTCCCACTGTACCCTCCCCCAGCCCCACCCACTCCAGATGTTTCCTTGGGGAGACCTCTGACCCTCTGAGGGAAGAGGGGCTTCCCACCTCGAGAAGACAGAGGAACAGATCTCCAGTCCTGGTTCAGTGTGCTTGCTCTGCATGCCACAGATTTGGTGGAGAACCTGTCAGAAGTAAGCAGGGTCATGGGGCAGACTGCCTGAGTCCACCCTCTGCCCTGTGCTGGCCCAGTTCTAGGAGGAGGGCCCTGTCGTACTGCTTGAGGGTCTCCCTTTCCTGCCTTGCCTCTACACTGCACACCAGACCCCCATCTGAAACTGTTCCTTTCGGTGTCCCAGTGGAAGCCCCGTGGTTTTTTTTTTTAGACTTAGTGTGACACAGTGTTCAGTGTACCCTTTCCCTTGCCATTCTGTGAATCCTATCCTGTTCACGCATATCTGCCTCTGATGGGCCTGGGCAAATTGGGGACTAACAGATGGCACGTGTCTGGCTTTAGAGCATCTGGGGACTTGGGTACTGAGTGCCCATCTGCCACTAATGGAGCCTTCTGATTCTCAGAGTCAGCTGCCTGTGCCCTGTTGAACCTTCATGGCCACAGCCTCCGGCCCTGCTGGCATTGCCATGGGCAGCGTGGGCAGCCTGTTGGAACGGCAGGACTTTTCCCCCGAAGAACTTCGGGCTGCACTGGCTGGGTCCCGGGGCTCCCGGCAGGCTGATGGGCTCCTCCGGAAAGGCTTGGGCCAGCGTGAGCTCTTCAGCTACCTGCATCTCCCCAAGAAGGACGGCAAGAGCAGTAAGCGAGTGCCTCGGAATGAGCCGGACTATGCCACCCTCTACTACCGCGAGCATCCTCGGGCTGGTGACTTCAGCAAGACTTCCCTGCCTGAGCGGGGTCGCTTTGACAAGGTGCACCGACCTCTATTGTGGGGGTTTGGGCCCAACTTGGAGACCATGACGCTTGGGTGGTCAGCTGGGAGGCCCTGACGATAGGCTAGGGCAGGCTGGAAGTGTGAGGAGTCTGCTCCATAGGGGCCAGCCTGAAGTTTGACCACTGCTTCCCTGTGACATGTACCCTGTATTCTCAGAGGGGATCCTGAGGACCTTCAGAAACCTCAGGTAGGCAGGAAAAAGTGGCCAACCCTACTCATGCCTGTGTTCTTTTCCTGGCAGTGCCGAATTCGTCCGTCGGTGTTCAAGCCTCCTGTGGGCACTGGGAAAGGCTTCCTGTCCATGCAGAGCCTGGCGGCCCACAAGGGCCAGAAGTTGTGGCGAAGCAATGGCAGTCTGCACACGCTGGCCTGCCACCCACCCCTGAGCCCCGGGCCTCGGGCCAGTCAGGCCCGTGCACAGTTGCTTCACGCCCTCAGCCTAGATGAAGGTGGCCCTGAGCCCAGTCTTTCGGACTCTTCCAGCGGGGGTAGTTTTGGCCGGAGTCCAGGCACTGGCCCCGGCCCCTTCAGCTCCTCTTTGGGCCACATTAATCACCTTGGGGGTTCACTGGACCGTGCTTCAAGGAGCCCCAAGGAGTCTGGACCTCTGGCTGTACTGAGCTGCCTGCCTGAGCCACCTCCCCCCTACGAGTTCTCCTGCCCCGCTGGTGAGGAGGTAGCCATGTTGCCTGAGACCTGCGAGGAACTCAAGAGGGACCTCAGTGACCAGGATGTCTCTAACCCCTTTACCCAGGTGAGGGAGTCCTGCCCTGGAGTAGTTTGTCCCTTGGCATTGAGATATAGGCCAGATTAATTTCTGATGGCTGGTACAGTTGGGGGTGGGGACAAACCATGACCAAGTCCTAAACACAGTATGATATCGAGGGGCAGCTGTACGATAGAGGCAGCGGAGGGTGGGACCAGAGCAGTGAGATGGACGTTTATGCCCCTGATGGTGTCCTTTCTCCCATTGGTCTTAAAGGAAGACAGAGAAGACACCTGTAGGCCGGGACTATAGCTCAGGGGTAGTGTGCTTGCCTTGCATGTGTGAGGCCCGAAGTTCCAGTCTCAGCCCTGAAAAGAAAGAGAATTCTAACCTTAGCTATCCCTCAACTACGTATCAGAGATGCCCTGTCACTCTGGTTCTGTCTGGGAATTGTGTAGGAAGGAGGGAGACAGTCTCTGTGAAGACCATGTGTTAGTAACGCTCTCTGTGGAGAGCCTCTTTGGGTGTGAAGCACATGTGGCCAGGACGCTGGGCCCTGTGGCCTGGGTGCAGCAGACACCTAGGTTTAGTGGTGGCAGGCTGTGGGCACAAAGGAGCATTGTTATGAGGGGGCCGGCTAGCGGTGGAAATCTGAGCGAGGCTGTGCCCGCCACCGCTAACCAGTTCCTCTTCCTCCCTCTAGGTGCTAGAGGAACGCCAGCGGCTGTGGTTGTCTGAGCTGAAGCGCCTGTATGTGGAACGGCTGCATGAGGTGGCCCAGAAAGCCGAGCGCAGCGAGCGCAACCTCCAGCTGCAGCTGTTTATGGCCCAACAGGAGCAGCGGCGCCTGCGCAAGGAGCTGCGGGCTCAGCAGGGCCTCGGCCCGGAGCCTCGGACCTCTGGTCCCCAAGTGGAGGCTGACCCCAGTGCCCGGGCGGAGGAGGAAGCCCGATGGGAGGTAGGACGCCATCGTAGGCATCAGCTTCTGTCCTGGTCCCATACCCTGTTGCCTCTACCCTGCAGCCGGCCCCAGTATCCTTCTGTGCTTGGCCTTTGCTCACGGTTTGTCCCTACACCCAGGTGTGCCAGAAGACGGCGGAGATTAGTCTGTTGAAACAGCAGCTTCGGGAAGTCCAGGCGGAGCTGGCCCAGAAGCTGGCTGAGATCTTCAATCTGAAGACGCAGCTTCGGGGCAGCCGGGCACAGGCCCAGGCTCAGGACGCCGAGCTGGCTCGGCTGCGGGAGACGGTGCGCAGCCTGCAAGAGCAGGCGCCTCGGGAGGAAGCCCCAGGCAGCTGCGAGACGGATGACTGCAAGAGCAGGGGACTGCGGGGGGAGGCAGGAGGCAGCGAAGCCCGAGAAGGGGCCGAGCAGCTGCGGGCTGAGCTGCTGCAAGAGCGGCTGCGTGGCCAGGAGCAGGCGCTGCGCTTCGAGCAGGAGCGGCAGACTTGGCAGGAGGAGAAGGAGAGGGTGCTGCGCTACCAGCGAGAAATCCAAGGGGGCTACATGGACATGTACCGCCGGAACCAGGCACTCGAGCAGGAGCTGCGGGTGCTGCGGGAGCCCCCTACATCCTGGAGTCCCCGACTGGAGTCCTCCAAAATCTGACGCTAGCCAAGTGTGCTGACAGCAGGCAGGCTGTCAAGAAGATACCAGGAGATGGCAGGCTCCTCCCTTGCACTGGTCTGAGGCAGAATCTGTGGAGGCCAGTTCAGGGATGGGAGGCCCACCCAGAGGAGGGCTCCAGCAGGCAATGGGCTGGATAAGGTGCCTTGCTCCAGAAGCTATAGCAAAGTCTGGCTGGCAGAGAAACAGACCCAGGCAGGGCCCAGCCCTGCTCCCTTCAGTGGGTGTGACCCGGTAAAGTAGGTTGGAGCCATCGAAGCCTCAGCCCCAGGATGCAGAAGGGCAGGAGCGAGGGCGGGTAGCTGGAGACCTGGCATGAGGTCTACCTCCATGGAAGGAGCCAGGGGTGGGAAGACTGGCCTCCTCCAGAATAAAAGCGCATTTTCTATAAGGAGGCCCAGTTGATAACGTTGTCCTTGGCCTGAGTCCAGGGATCATGGATGATCAGATGTTCCAGGCTTTGGAACATTGTGCCCCTTTCCCTAGTCGTGGTGGTGGGAAGAGTGTGTGCCCCGTGCAGTCTCAGATCTTGCGTGTTGGAGAATGGAGGAGTGCTCTGCCTTGCTTCTATACCACACAGTCCTGAGCTGCTGTGTGGGCTGCAACCCCTTTCTTCAACACCGTCTGACGTTTGAGAAGAAACAGTACCGGGCAAACAAAAGGATTGGTCGGCTGAGGCATTTGCAGAACATGAAGTGTTTTTCTGGTGGGCTGTCTAGACCCTGGGTGCCCAGGCAGCTGCTGGGTTTCGAACCACCTCAAGACAGTTTCCTCTGGAACATGTTAAAAGTTCCTGTGGGCTCTGCCATCCCCAGCTGTGGTGTGCCCCTCCCTCCGTGGCCAGGGGCCAGAGGCAGGTGCAGGAACTGTGGGTCATTTCCATAGGCGGTTAGAGGCCTGTGGGGTATCTTATTTATGCAGAAGGTCTGGTTTGTATTCTAGAAAGCTCTGGGGAAGGAGCCCCTCATTCTGTACCTGGCCTCTAAACTGACCCTTTAAACCTCTGCTTCCGCTAAAGCTGGTCCTGGATCCTGTGAAACCCTTCAGTCACTCCTACCTTAGTGTCATGCATCCTGAGGGCTTGGCTCCCCTTGGGTTAGTAGTGACTGATTCAGCTGATACCTCTACCTGCCTTTTCTGTTCCTTTTTTTTTTTTTTTTGCATCAAGGTTTTGCTATGTAGACCAAACTAACATGGAACTCTGTGTAGACCAGGCCAACCTTGAGGGGTTCTGCTGCCCACGTGTTGGAATTACAGACCTGTGCTAATTACACCTTAGCCTGCCTGCTTTCTTTTACCTAGTTTTAGACAGGGTCTCCCAGTGTTACCCAGGCTGGCCTTGGACTCAAAATCCTCCTGTCCCTGCCTCCCAGACGCTGGGGTTATAGGTGTGCGTCTCCACTTTGGGGTCCCTTCCTCTAGAGCAGTGGTTCTCAACCTTCCTAATTCTTCAGCCCTTTAATGCAGTTCCTCATGCTGTGGTGACCCCAAAAATTATTCTCATTCCTGCTTCATAGCTACTGTCACAAATCGTAATGTAAATGCCTGTTTTCCAGTGGTCTTAGGTGACCCCTGTGAAAGGGTAGTGGACACCCCCCAAAGGGGTCTCGACTTCAGGGCCTGAGAACCGCTTCTCTGGAGAGACATCGCTTTGTTACAGATGCATCATGGGAATAGCTACCACAAACTCACTGTCTGCCTAGTGCTATGCTTGGTCCTTGTGGCCTTAGAGACACAAGGCAAATTCAGTGTGCTTCCCAGCTCCAGGGGAGAACATAGCTGTTTTGGTTTTGTTTTGTTGTTGGTTTTTTTGTTTTTTTTTTTTTTTTTTTTTGGTTTTGTTTTCCAGACAGGGTTTCTCTGTGTAACCATCCTGGCTGTATTAGAACTTGCTTTGTAGACCACATTGTTTTGATTTTTGAGACAGGGTCTCGATATGTAGCACTAATTGTCCTGGAACTCAATATATAGACTGGGCTGACTTTGAACTCACAGAGATCCACCTGCCCAACTGAACACACCCAGGTTTTTTTTTTTTGCCTCCAGTCCGTTCCTTGGCACCATTCAAGAATCCTGTCACAGGACTCTAGATCTCAGGCCATGACTGTGAGCCTCTGAGACCCAGCAAGTAGGTGCCAGGGCTTTAGATGACCAGCTCTGGGCTGTGACACCTGAATGATGAGCCCCACCTTTTTTTAGGGTGGAGGATTGGGTGTGAGTTGTCTGTTTCGGGATGCTGTGTTTATGATCTGTGAGTGGCAGGTGTGTAGATGTGCTTGGGGGTGGTAGGTGTGTTCAAGGGGGTGTGTTTGGGGCCCTGGCTGTAAAAGCCAGCTCCTGGGTGGAAGCCAGGAGTACTTCCTGATTCTCTCCCTTCCATTCCTTCCCAACTGTTCAGCCCTTTGCACTTGTCACACTAGGTAGATCCTGCATCCCAGACAGTTCTCTGGGAGTAGCTGACACACACACACACACACACACACACACACACACACACACACACACTCACAGGCCCGCACCTGAGCTCTGGTCCCCACCCGAAGAAAAGCAGAAGTGATTTAGGCAATCCAATCCCCACCGACCATGGTAACCGCTTCCACTTCTTAGGTCCCTGCAAATGCAAGTCTCTGGGCTAGCAGGCCCCTAGCAGTTCTTCCCTTCACAGGTCAGGTGTTGGCCTGACGTCTGCCTTACTTCCTCACCAGGGCCAGGAGCCAGTCGGGCCAGGTGCCCACGTGCCCACCTTTTGGTGTACCCACTCCACGGTGCACTTCCCCACCCAGCAATTACGACCTGGGCTGGCCAGTAGAGCCAGCGGGGGTGGGTGGGCGGTACCAAAACTTGGCAGTGGTGCCAGAAACCAAGGCCAGGCCCAGATGTAGAGGGGGAGGGCAGCCCAGAACCAGATCTCTTGTTAGCTCATCCTTGCTCGGCAAACCAGTTCCCTGGTCCCCAAGCAGGCTGGGTGGCTCTGGGGCCAGCTGGTCATAGAAGTCATTGTCACAGTTACTGGAGAAGTCTGTCCCTGTGGCCTCTGGAGGACCCCTGGCCCAGCCAGTTCTATGTGAAAATACAGTGAGCACCTCACGCTATTTCCAGATCCATTCCTTGGATCCCTCCTGTTCATCCAGTGTTTCTTCCTCTGAGCTTGTCACTTAACCAACAGCCTTCTAGGACCTTCCAACCTCAGTGATCCTGGCAGCACCTCTTGGCTCTGGAGAGCCCTCTGGTCTGCCTTGGCCCAGACCAAAGTTTACAGGGAGAGGACATGGTACTTTCTGGAGCTTTTGGAGGATGAAAGAAGAGGGGGCGCGGGGCAGTGGTGGCGCACGCCTTTCATCCCAGCACTCGGGAGGCAGAGCCAGGCAAATCTCTGAGTTCAAGTCCAGCCTGGTCTACAAAGTGAGATCCAGGACAGGCTCCAAAGCTACACAGAGAAACCCTGTCTCGAAAAACAAAAAAAAAAGTGGGGGGGGGGGGGCTTGAGCAGGCCCTGAGCTCGGCTGGGGAGGGAGCTAGGGCTCCCCTGGTTGAGCTCTGTGTTTGAGGTACCACACAGAGGTAGCCAGCACTTGGATGTTGCTTCTCAGAGAAAACTTTGCAGAGTCCCCCCCATGCCTGTCTCTCCCAGGTGTCTCTACACTGCTCTAATAACTGTTGGCTTACCTGACTGCATTGGGCTGTGAGCATTGCCGAAGCAGGTGGTGGCCTCCATTTCCCTTCAGACTGCTCTGGCTCCAGTCCTGGGGGTGGGAGTGAGGGAGGTAGAATATGGAAGCAAGGGTGACCAGACTCCCCCACTAACTAGTATGGCTTTGAGGTGAGGGCCTGGGGAATGTTTTAACTCTGAGCTATTTAGGGGCACTGGTTCTAGGTCAAGTCAGTGCCAAGTTCAGGGCTCTAGGACTAAGTTACTGTTCAGACCTTGGGCCGAATGCAGTTCATAAGTGAGGGAGACAGTGTCTTTGGGAGAGGATGAAGACAAGTCTACACTAGTGAATGCTGTTTTAGATAGCAGGGCCAAGCAGGGGATGAAGAGGATGCAGGGCTGAAGACATGGCTCAGCAGAAGAGACCTACCTGGCTGCTTTTCCGGTTCCAGGTTCTATTCCTATGCCTATAAGGTGGATCACAACCACTTGTAACTCCAGGCCCAAGGGTTCTGATGCCCTCTTCTGGCCTCCACAGTCACTGTATGCACATGATGAACAGACATACATGCAGAGAAAGCACCTACACACACACACACACTAAATAAATAAATAAAAATTATACATATATATATATATATATATATATATATATATATTTGTAAACAGAAAAAAGATAATCCAGACAAGACCGGGTTTCTCTGTGTACCTTGGCTGTCCTGGAACTCACTCTGTAGACCAGGCTGGCCTCAAACTCACAGATCCATCTGCCTCTGCTGAGTGCTGGGATTAAATGCATGTACCACCACTGTCTAACAGGTATTTCTTACTTTTGAGACATAGTCTCATATAGCTTAGGCTAACCCCAATTCTATGTAGCTAAGGATGGCTTTCTTAAATATTTATTTTTATTTATGTTTTGATGTATGTGTCTGTGTATGCATGTCTGTGCACATGTGTGCAGATGCCTGAGGAGGACAGAAGGCATCAGAGCCCTTGGAGCTGCAGTTGCTAGTGGTTTTGAGTAGCCTAGAGTGGGTACTGGGGACTGGATTCGGATTCTCTGCAAGAGCAGTACATGCTTTTTTTTTTTTTTTTTTTTTTTTTTTTTTTTGGTTTTTTCGAGACAGGGTTTCTCTGTGTAGCTTTGCGCCTTTTCCTGGAACTCACTTGGTAGCCCAGGCTGGCCTCAAACTCACAGAGATCTGCCTGGCTCTGCCTCCCGAGTCCTAGGATTAAAGGTGTGCGCCACCACCGCCCGGCGCAGTACATGCTTTTAAGCACTGAGCCATCATCTCTCCACCCCGACCTGAACTTCTGATCCTCCAGTTTTCATGGCTCCACCTCCTCAGTGCTGGTTGCATATGTCACCATCACATCTGGTTTAAGTAGTGCTGAGAACTGAACCCAAGGCTTCCTGGTAATACTCCACCAAGTGACACATTCCCAGTCCAAGAGTATATATAATTCGTGAGACAAAAGAGGCTCCTATCTAAGAGGTGAGGATCTCTGGGGCTCCCAGGAAGAACAGTTTATTTATTCTAAGCAGTGAGGTGGGAGGTAAGGCTCCCCAAATGCTGGGCAGGCTGGGTCAGAGGGGTATGCTTCTGAGTAGTGTGGAGGGGCATCCCCAAGTGAATTTGGACTTGGATATAACAGGAAGTATGGGATGAGTTCCAGGAAAGACAGTGTCCTGCCTGAACTCAGAAGGAGAGTAAAGGGAAGAGAGGGATGCAATCCTGGAGAGCTTGATAGGTGAGCTGGCACAGGGGTCCCTGAGTAAAGGAAATGGGTGTGTACAACTTGTGCACACACGGGACCCCAGACGTGGTGTTAGTTTACAATCACCATCTTGAATTCCTTCATGTGGAGAAGGACCTCACATTTTTTATTGTTTTTTATTTTTATTTTTATTTTTTTGAGGTAGGCTTTCTCTGAGTTCCTGGCTGTCATGGAATTTACTCTATAGACCAGGCTGGCCTCGAACTCAGAGATCCACCTGCCTCTGCCTCTTGAGGGCCAGGATGTACACCACCCAGCTCACGTTTTCATTATTTAACAAGATTTTTATTTTTAAATGTATGTTTTGCCTGAATGTAAGTCTGTGCAGCATATGTAACCCCCAGTTTACTTTCTCAAAAACCTTGCAGGGTTTTTTTTCCTTCTTTATTAACAAGGGGGTATTTAATCACACCTCTTTAATATATCACATTACACAATAACAAGAAAAACGATAGAAAATGGTGTAAAAATAAATCTATACTTATGTGGAAAGAGTGGGGACCCAGATATAAATCATTTGTTTTTCAACAACAACAACAACAAAAACCCTATAGAATAAGGGAAAGCCTAAGGCAGGGACACGATTTAACCAGAGCTGTTTGGCTTGACCTCCAAATATGGGACAAAATAAGCCACAATTTGCACTACCTTCTAAAATAGAATGGACACCGAGGGCTTTCCTGTTTGTGTGTGTACATGGAAGTCAGAGATTAACACTGAGGATATTCTTCAATCACTCTTCACCTTTTTTGAGGCAGGGTCTCTCACTGAATCTGGGTCTCATTATTTTAGCTATCCTTGCTGGCCATCAAGACCCAAGGACCTACCTATCTGCCTCCCCAGTGCTGGGGGTACAGGTAGATTTTTTTGGGTGGTTACCAGGGATTGAATTCTGGTCTTCAAGCTTGCATGGCAAACACTTCACCAACTACACTATCTCTCTAGCTTCGTTTTTCCATTCTTCTTTAATTTAAAAAATCAACTCGCTGGGCAGTGGTGGCACATGGCTTTAATCCCAGCACTTGGGAGGCAGAGGCAGGTGGATCTCTGTGAGTTTGAGGCCAACCTGGCCTACAAAGCGAGTTCCAGGAGACAGCCAGAGCTGTTACACAGAGAACCCCTGTCTCAAAAAACCAGTAAATAAACATCTCCTAGGAAACTGGCCCAAAAGAAAGAAAATACTGAGAAACAGCTTTTGATCACTCCACTTTGAAGCACTCTGCTCCAACAAAAACCAGAAGTCCAATCTGAAAGAGGAAGGAGCGACAGAATCAAGCGAGTAAGGAAACTCATACATAGGAAAAGTACAGAATAATACGGAACGCGAGTCCCGCCACGTCGTGAGAAAGGCACAAAGGTTCAAAGGTTCTAATGTGAGCCGCCCCAGGTTCCGGTAGAAGCCGGCTTTGTTCACACCCTGCTTGATGGTGAGGCATCCCGGGAGAGGAAGTGGGAAAGCCTGGGGCGTTCTAGAAAGCTTGTGAGGTCCTGCCTGCTCGGGTTCTTCAGTTCTGGCTCTTAGCCCCAAGCAGGGCTCATTCAATTTCTCGCCCCCGCGACTTCCGCGTGGGGCCAGGACCACCCAGGCTCCCGAGACACCGCCAGGCATCTCCAAGATGCTAGGGTCACGATGCCCCTACCGGCTGGTGTCACACTCTGCACCGCCCTCTTCCCTGCTGTGTTTCAGCAGGTTGTGCACCACAGTTTCCTCTTTTATAAGCAGAGGATGTCGGTCAGCTCCCAGCATCTCTGTGCTTATTCTGTTCCAGTAGCGATGAGGACTAAGTCCTGAGTCCAATGGAGCTTTTATCCTAAACGTTGGGGGAGGTAGAGATAGGGGAAAGGAGACAGAATCAACACAAACACACGATTTCAAGCCAAGGCTGTAAAGAAAACAAAGCTAGATTGTGCAAGGTGGGGGAGGCGGAAGAGGGGGCCATAAATGGCCGGAGGGAAACCAGCAGTAAAAAGCTGCTTGTCTTCCTCAGATCTGAGAGAGAAGAGAGTCTTCTTTATTCTGCTCCAAGGAAGGAGGGGATGGAGGAGGACCCTGGGTGGTGACCTGTAATCTCAGTACACAGGAGGTGGAAAGATGTCCTTCTTGACACAAGGAGTTCAAGGTCAGTCTGGGGTACCGAAGACCCTGTCTCAAAAGAACAAAAAGAAAAAAAAAAATAAAATTTTTTAAAAATTTAAAAATTAAAATTAAAAAATTTAGTCCTTTTCAGTTTGGGGATTACCACCTCCTCTCCTTTTGTACCTTTGCTCCCCCTCTTTTTCCCGCCTCAAACTCACAGTATGTGCCACCACCGCCCGGCTCCTTCACCCTTTTTAATTAAGGCAGATACACAACTCCCTACTCCATCTTACCACTAAAGAGGGGCGATTCACAGAGAGCAGCAGGTCCGGGGGCTGTGGAAGCACAGGGTTAGGCGACTGTCAAGGACAAAAAACAATCTTAAAGTTGTGTACGTGTAATGTGAACGTGTGTACGCGGGTGTGGTTGCGCAAGTGTGTGGAGCATTTTGATTGTCTCGCTCCATCACTCTCCACCTTAGTCTCTTAAGACATGGTCTCTTATTGAGCCTGGCGCTCTGCTTTTCAGCGACCTCAGCTGGCAAGCACGCCCGGGTATCCTCATGCACTGCCCACCCCCGTGCTGCAGTTACGGGCCTGTTTTATAACAGTACCAGGGATCCCAACTCAGGTCCTCATGCTTGCATTGCAAGCACTTTACCCCTTGCCACAGGACTCTGCCTTTAAACATTATTTGCTATTTCAAAAAGCATTACAGGAAATACGGAATCTCTGAGCCACGTACATGTAACGGTCTTTTGAAATTTTTATTTTTCGGGTGCTGGGGATGGACCGAGGGGATGGACCGAGGGACCTGCGCGTGCAACCTCTCCACCGCTGAGCAACGCCCGTTTTGTTTTTGTTTCTGTTTATTTGAGACAAGGTCTCAAATAGCTCAGGCTGGCCTACTTCACTATGTGCCCTTGAACTAATGATCTTCCTATAATTATAGGATTATAGGCAGGTGCCACAGTGCCCAGCTTTGTTTATTTTCTGAGACAGAGTCTCACTTTGTAGTCCACACTGGTCTGGACCTCGCGGCGCTCCTCCAGCATCAGCTTTCCCAAGCCCAGCCTCAACATTTGAGACCCAGGACTATAGATAGGACTTGCGGTTCGGGACTCCAGTTAGGTAGGTACGCCGGCTAAGACTTCCGGTAGAAACCCGGGACCACCCTCCGGTGGTTCCGGACGGCGGAAACCGAGGTTCGCTCGGGGTCCCAGGGAAGCGGCGCCCGGGCGCTGCGCAGGCGCTGACTGCCGCCTGGCTCCCGCGGGCGATTCCATTCCGCACTCTGGGCAAAGGCACGGGCTAGACGGACAGTCTCCCCACGCTCCCCGACAACGCGCATGGGCGAGCCCGGACCCACCCGAGGGGCAACCGCCGCGACTTCCGGTTCCGATGACAGCGGCGCCGGAAGCCGGCTGGGCTGCAGGACTAGGTGACAGCCGCCCGGCTCCGGGTCCCGGGGTGCGGGGCGCCCCGACCAAAGCCCGGAGCAGTCGTCGGCCACACCTTCCAAGGGCTGGTGGAGTCGCCCCGACTCAGACGTCCCATCTTAGTGCACCCGACTGGGTCAGAGGTAACCAGCTGCGGGCGGTGGAGTCCTGCCTGGGCACTGCAGGAGGGTCTCTGGAAGAATGAGTAGGAGTTTGCCAGTCTTTTGCACCAAAATGCGGGTGAAGTCCGGGTCGTGGAAGTTCCCTAGGGTAAATGGTGGAGTTTCCCGTCCTTTCAGTTTTAGGTGAAGAGATTACGATTTGAAACTTTTTAGTATTAATAGAGATATGATTTGTTTGAGGGTAAAGTATAGGGCATTAGATGTTGTGGTCTGAAAAGATGACACTTGTGTCGAGACCTAAATAAGGAGCCAGCTATGGAAAAACGTGAAGAGAGAGTGTTCCAGGCAGAGGGTGGAAGCAAACTAAACTGGATGTACGCTGGAACAGAAAGGCCGGTGGTGGTAGAGTATGGCGAGTGAGGGGGGGTGAGTGATTAGAATGAGGAGTTTGTTTGGATAAAGCGCTGGTTGTTTGTTTTGTTGTTGTCTTTCCTAAGTAGACCAGGCTGGCCACGAACTCACAAAGATGCACCTGCTTCTGCCAAGTGCTGGGGGGATTAAAGTCATGCACCACCACACCCAAACTCAGATTTATTGATTGATCAATTGATTTATTTAGAGACAGTGTTACGCCACACAGCCTTGGCTGTTCTGAATTCACTCTGCAAACCAGGCTGGCCTCGAACTCACAGAGATCTACCTGCCTCCGTGTCCTGAGTGCTGGAATTAAAGGTGTAAGCCATTACACCCAACAGATTTTTAATTTTTTTTTGTTTTCATTTTTAAGTGTATGGGTGTGGTTTTGCCTGTATGTGTGTCTGTGCAACACATGAATGCAGTGTCGGAAGAGAGCTTCAGGGCCTCTGGAACTGGAGTTAAAAGGAGGTTGTTGGCGCCATGTGGGTGCTGGGAACTGAACCTAAGTCCTCTGCAAGAGCAACAAGTGCTCCTTGACACTGAGCATCTCCCTAGCCCCTGTAGCAGGAATTTTTAACATTTCCTTCATATCTTCTGCTCACTGGGAGCTTTTGATTCAAGCCTTAGCGAAAGGCTAGGAAATGCAGGTACTGTTGAAACAGTTAGGGCTTACTCAGTCCTGTGGTGGCCCCGGTCCCGGAGAGCATGAAACTAGTCTCCAGGCTTTGCTTAGCTGGTAGTCCCATGGGGGAGACACATGTGAAGAATCAGTCAGAAGGATTCAGATCTGTGTGGGACTGACACATTAGGTTTGTGATGCAGAAAAGGAGGCTGCCCAAGGGAGCTGGCTCAGTGAGGAAAAGCCTGAGTCGGATCCCTAGAACTTAGTGTAAAGAGGTGGATGTAACCGGGCTGGTAGCACACGCCTTTAATCCAACAGGTGTGACAAGCACCTTACCAATGAAGCCGTCTCCTCAGCCCAGTCCTCGGCTTTTTAATTCTTTTGTTGTTGTTGTGGGGAGCAGGGTGCACGTTCCCACTATGTAGCCCAGGCTGGCCAGGAACTAACCATGATTGGTCTGCCTCTTCTTCCCCATTACTAAAATTAAAGGTGTATACCACCAACACCTGGCTTTCTTCAGCTTTAAGATTTATGTATTTATTTATTATTGGGAACTGGGCCTGAATGCCATGGCACACATTTGTCAGAGGAGAGCTTTGTGGCATCCTTCCTCTTTCCACCCGTGGTTCCCATGTGGTTCCATGGATCATATTTAGATCACCAGGCTGGGTGGCAAGCTCCTTACCTACTGAGCCATTTGCTTGGCCCATCCTCAGCTCTTTTTCATAGGTTCATGGCTTCCCTCCGATGGTGGTTCTAGTCTCAGTTGGTATCTGGCAGGGCCAGACGTTTGACCATGATGAGGTCCTGTCCTTGAGCGTGTTAATCTGTGATAAATGTGGCTCTGGTATCAAGACCCTCTTGGAAGCTGGTGGTTTGCGTTCACTCCAGTTTAATTTCCTGTTTGTTGTCACAACTGATGGGCCCTATGAGTTCATCCCAGCCATACACACATATGCACACACAGCCCGCTTTCCTTTCCTGCGAGGCCAGCGGCCTGCTTTGCTGGTCCTTTTGTGCAAAGTCCTTAAGGAGAGGGCCTCAGCCTGGAGCCAGATAGCAGGCTTCCTTCTGTTCCCACTCCTCCACGCCCCAGCTGTGTGGCCTTGGGATGTTTATTTTATCTTTCCCTGTCTCGTTTTCTCAGCTGCAAAGTGGGTCTAATAACCATACCTACCTCATAGTGTTGTGAGAATTAAGTGAATGAGTTAATGGATGAAGTCATTGGAGCAGAGCCTAGCACATAACGAGCCTCTGGGAATGTTATTACCAAGGAAAATAATTGTATCATTTTAAATGGGAGTCCCTGTTATATTTTACCTATAATATCTTATAACTGTCCAGTTTGGTTTTGGGGGTGTGACATCTCTGAACACTATGATTACAAATTTTAGGGTATAGGATATTATCAGCCAAGGCCCAGCGCTTTCCTGTCATTTGTCCCCATCAGTAAGTGGGGCTGAGATGGTCAAGCCGAGATGGCTGGTGCTTGGGGGACTAGGAGAGTGGAGGAAGTGGGAAGATCCCAGGGTCACCATGGACACTGGCTTCTTGTGACACCATTGTTTTGAGAGAGTGGCTAGCTGGCTACATTGACTCCTTTGGAGGGACACATAACTCAGTCCTCTTATTTCTAGTCTGTGTGGGCACAGAAGATCTACTCTGTTGCCAACATTCTGAGGATTATCTGTGTACTCCATGTTGAAGGCTCCTTAAAAGGGAGTACAGTGGTGAATGACTGTAATCCCAGCACCTGAGAGACAGAGGCAAGTGGATCTCTGAATTCCAGAACAGCCAGGACTACTTAGAGAAACCCTGTCTTGAGAAAAAAAAAAAAAAAAAAAAAAAGCGGGGAGGAGCAGAGTGGGGAGGGTTAGGAGGAGCCCACATGAGGCGGTGGAGTCAGGAGTCAGCCGTGGGGCGAGGGGGGGGGGGGCTCAATGTTGCTTGCTATACAAGCATAAGGACCTGAGTTTGAATTCCCAGAACCCCTGTAAAGGCAGGCATGGTAGAGGATAACTAATCCCCGGCATTCCATTTCTACGGGAGGCAGAACTGTCACTAAAAGCTCTCAAACCAGTTAGCCTGGATTACGCAGCGGTGAACAACAGAGAAACCATGTTTCAAACAAGGTGAGGACTGACACCCAAGGCTGTCCTCTGATCTCCATGTCCACATGTGCCTGTGCTCAGACACATGCATACATGTAATACACATCACACATAAATCCCTCCCTCCTCCCTCGATCCTTTTCCATGCACAATTGAGCAAGAAAGCATCTGTGTGGCAGGGAGGCAGGCCCTCAGTCCTCATCACTCAGTGTTCAGGACTAAGGGTACAGAGTGAGAGTGGAGGGAGGCAGGTAGGTGAGGCTCGGGCCAGATGCCTGTGACAACTGGGAGGTTGGGCTGGAGGACTCAACCAGGGAGAGGCCACATCATGTTCCAGGGCCTGAAGCTGTGAGAGCAAGGGTTCTAGCTGTCCAGATCCAAGGAGCTGTCAGGAGTCGAGCAGCAGGGGAGGCCCATCCAGCCTGCACAGTTGGTGGTTATTCCTGAAGCTGCACTTGGAATTAACAGCCATTCCAGAACTGCCTTCATGGCTTATCCTCCTACGGTACATGAAAAACCAATTCCACTGTGAACATATGAATTACATGCAGTGTGAGTCTAGGTGGTTCTGCCATAGAGACTGCTGAGAACCCACTGAGGCCCAGTCTTCTGATTAAGAAAGGAACTGAGCTGGGCGGTGGTGGTGCACGCCTTCAATCCCAGCACTCAGGAGGCAGAGGCAGGCGGATCTCTGAGTTCCAGGCCAGCCTGGTCTACAGAGCGAGTTCCAGGACAGGCTCCGAAGATACACAGAGAAACCCTGTTTTGAAAAAAAAAAAAAAAAAGAAAGAAAAGAAAAAAGAAAGAAAAGAGGGTTTGTCAGAGGATCAGTCCCTGAAGTGCCCTTTAGGACTTGAATTTGACACCCAGAACCCTGTAAAAAATAAAAAAAATATGCCAGTTGTTGGGGCCGGAGAAATGGCTCAGCAGCTAAGAGCGCTGGCTGTATTTCTAGAAGGCCCAGGTTTGATTTCCCAGCATCTACAAGGTAGCTCCTAACTATCTGTGAGGGGATCCAGTGCCCTCTTCTGGATTCTGCGGGCACTGCACATACATGGTACACATGGCGTTTTTCTGTTGGCTTGGTGGCTGCACCTGAATCTACTGATATTTTAACTACTGCCTGTGTCCGGTAGTCAGCACCCCACAGCTCAGACTGTGGCCTGGGGAGGATTTCCGGTCCCGCTGGCACCGGCTCTGCCACCAAATGTAGGGTTTTTTTTTTTTTTTTT
This sequence comes from Peromyscus californicus insignis, assembly GCF_007827085.1. NCBI lineage: Eukaryota > Metazoa > Chordata > Mammalia > Rodentia > Cricetidae > Peromyscus > Peromyscus californicus. The sequence goes on from NW_026294551.1 coordinate 71,622,257, forward strand.
TTTTTTTTTTTAAATGCTAGACAGACTCGTTTATAGGGTTTTTTTTTTTTTTTTTTTTTTTTTTTTTTAGATTTATTTATTACATATACAGTGTTCTGTCTGCATGTATCCCTGCAGGCCAGATGAGGGCACCAGATGTCATTACAGATGGTTGTGAGCCACCATGTGGTTGCTGGGAATTGAACTCGGGACCTCTGGAAGAGCAGTCAGTGCTCTTAACCCCTGAGCCATCTCTCCAGCCCCCCAAATGTAGGTTTTAACTAAGCCTATCATTGTATTTACCAATAAAGACTCAGGAGTCAGATGTGGGGGTGAAAACCTGCTAGATCAGAGAATCCAGAAGCAACCAGCTGACCTTCCTTTTTGGCGGGAGACTCAGCAAGAGAGTGTCTCTCCACTTGTCCCAAACCAAAAAAAGACCTTGAATCTCTAAGTCCTTCCCTACTCCTTCCTGTGAGTCTATCCATATTCCTAATTCCTCTGTCCTCTCTATAGGTAATTCCTGTCACTGGCTCCAGCCCCAGATCCAAGATTAATTTTATTAACACAGTCTTGCAGTTTCACAGTGCGATCAAATATCCTGCAACACATATGTATGTACATGAAGCAAAACACCCATACACATAAAATAATAAGGCAATTTGCCTGGCAGTGGTGGCACACGCCTTTAATCCCAGCACTCAGGAGGCAGAGGCAGGCAGATCTCTGAGTTTGAGGCCAGCCTGGTCTACAAAGCGAGTTCTAGGACAGCCAGAGCTACACAGAGAAACCCTGTCTCTTGAGGGGAAAAATGTCATTTAAAGAAATGATAGGTATGGTGGTTCATGCTTGTAATCTCAGCACTAGGGAGCTGGAAACCAGAGGATCCCCGAGGCTCACTGGCCAGCCAGTCTGACCCAACTGATGAGCTCCAGGTTAGTGAGAGACCCACTCTAAAAAGAAGTAGACAGGGGCTGGAGAGATGGCTCAGAGGTTAAGAGCACTGACTGCTCTTGCAGAGGTCAGGAGTTCAATTCCCAGCAACCACATGGTGGCTCACAACCATCTGTAATGATCTGGTGCCCTCTTCTGACCTGCAGTCATACATGCTGTATACACAATAAATAAATAAATCTTTAAAAAAAAAAAAAAAAAAAAGAAGTAGACAGCATTTTTGTGGATGATACTCAAGGTTACTCCGTACATTAAAAAGGGATGGTTGTAGCCGGGTGGTGGCGCATGCCTTTAATCCCAGCACTTGGGAGGCAGAGGCAGGTGGATCTCTGTGAGTTCGAGGCCAGCCTGGGCTACAGAGTGAGTTCCAGGAAAGGCTCCAAAGCTACATAGAGAAACCCTGTCTCAAAAAAACACCCCCCGCAAAAGGGGTGGATGGCTGTAGAGAAGCTTCAGTAGTCATGGGCTGTCGCTGCTCTTTCCGAGGACCAGTTTGGGTTCTAGCACCCATATGGAGTAGCTGTCTAGCTCCAAGAGATTCGAAGCCCATTTCTGATCTCCTCTGACACCCACATGCACACACATAAGTAATAATCTTTTAAAGAGTTGTGTATTGGGCTGAATGACTGGTGGTAGCACATGCTTTTAATCCCAGCACTTGGGAGGCAGATCTCTGTGAGTTCAAGGCCAGTTGGTCTACAAATCGAGGAGTTCCAGAAACCCTATCTCAAAAAAACAAAAAGTGTGTGTTGTGGGGGGTGGGTGGGCAGGACAAAGATAACAGGGCAAAAAGTTCAAGACAGTAATTTTCTTTGTTTTGTTTTTCAAGACAGGGTTTCTCTGTGTAACAGTCCTGACTGTCCTGGAACTTGCTTTGTAGACCAGGCTAGCCTCGAACTCTAGCCTTCGTCATCCTCTGGACACCTCAGCGAGGATGGCTGGGAAGCACTATGTTTAGCAGGGGACTGATGTGTTATTCAGGAAGGGTGAGAGGGACCAGAAGCAATGCTGTGGGGGTCCCCACACACACACATTGGCCTGACCCCGTTGACTTCACTAGGCAGAGGCCACCATGGAACAGTGTGCATGCGTGGAGAGGGAGCTCGACAAAGTCCTGCACAAGTTCCTGACCTACGGGCAACACTGCGAGCAGAGTCTGGAGGAGCTGCTGCACTACGTGGGTCAGCTGAGGACTGAGCTGGCCAGTGCCGGTAGGGCCACCCCTAGGGTCATGTAGCCCTAGGCTACTGACTGGGTGGGAGTCTTGGACATGCATCTCTAGGCTTTCTTGAAGGTGGCAAAGGAAGCCTCAGCTCGTTCAGAAAACCTAACAGAAATGACTAATTTACCTGAAATTACTAACATTGACATTTTGTTTTCAACTAACTTTTATTTACCTTTTTGGGGGGAGTGGGGGAGGGGGTGATGTTCTCAGGGTTTATTTCTATTGTAGCATTTTTCAGCACCTTATACCTTCTAAGGCTGACTGATATCTTATTGTATGCATGTATGGTATTCTGTATCCATTAGCAGATGGACATTGGGTTGTTTCTACCTCTTGGCTATCTTGAAGAATGTTAGGAAGAGTGTTCACACACGGCTTTTTGTGGACACATTCCCATTTCTTCTAGAAGTAGAATCACTGGGTTCAGAGTAATTCTGAGTTTAACCTGACAGTCCACAGGAAAGCCTGCAGTACAGCCAATACACAATAGAGCACACAGGAGCCAAGTCAGCATTCACAGCAACGTAGAATTTTACAGCTGAGAAAATGGTATCACCAAGGTCCTGGCTTGTGGGCTAGACAGATGCTACCATGCCTGACTACCTGAGTTTAATCCCTGGGACCCTCATGATGGAAGCTGAGAACCCACTCATGAAAGTTGTCTTCTGACCTCCAGGGTACATCATGGCACATATGTGTCATGTTCTCCCACTCCCCACCCCCATGCAATTAACTAAATACATTTTTTGTTTGTTTGAGACAAGGTCTCTCTAGATAGCCCTGGCTGTCCTGGAACTCAACTCTGTAGACCAGGCTGGCCTTGAACTCACACAAATTCACCTGTCTCTGCCTCCTGAGTGCTGAGTTTAAAGGTGTGTACCACTAACACCAGGCTAAAATCTTAAAAAAACAAAACAACACATCCTGTCTTGTTACACTTAGCCACTTCCAAGTCTCACATTAGAAAGTGGCTGGTAATCCCAGCACTCTTGAACCAGAGGCAGGAGGATCTCTGTGAGTTCAAGGCCAGCCTGGTCTACAGAGCGAGTTCCAGGACAGCCAGAGGTACATAGTGAGAACAAAGAAAGTAGCTGACTAGACAGGAAGTAGTTCAACTCTGGCGTGCAGGGCTGTCTTCTGGGCCACCACACTGGCATGTAGGAGGAAGCAGACAGTCTGCTGCAGAAGCAGGTGCTTAGGCCCTGCGTCCTGACCAGTCTGCTGTCTCCACAGCTCTCCAGGGGACCCCTCTCTCAGCCACCCTCTCCCTTGTAATGTCCCAGTGCTGTCGGAAGATCAAAGACACAGTCCAGAAACTGGCGTCAGACCACAAGGACATTCACAGCAGCGTCTCCCGAGTGGGCAAAGCCATTGACAGGGTGAGTGTGTGGGTGGCACAGGGTTGGTGGGTGGGAACACTCCAGCGCTAGCTAATGTGTGCTGGCTTGGCAGCAACAGTGTGAGCGCCCGAGTCACAGATCCATCTCTTCTCTGTTAGAACTTTGACTCTGAGATCTGCGGTGTAGTCTCGGATGCCGTGTGGGACTCCCGTGAGAAGCAGCAGCAGATCCTGCAGATGGCCATTGTGGAGCACCTGTACCAGCAAGGCATGCTCAGCGTAGCTGAGGAGTTGTGCCAGGTAATGCTGGCCTTGGGAGCACAGGGACACTTACATCTCTCCTCTGTTTGAGATGAGATGGTTTTGCTTGTGTAACCCATCCTGGCCTCACTGTTAGCCTCTTGCCTCAGCCCCCTAAATCCTGGGGTTATGGGTATGCACACCACCATACCCAGCCAATTGCATCATCTGCTAGTCTTCTATCCCGACCCTGACATTCTTGACTATTTTTGTTTTGTTGTTGAGAAACGCCTGGAACTCAGAGATCCTCCTGCCTCTCTCCATGCTGATACCACACCGTCTCTTGTGTTTCTGAGCTAAAGTCTGGCTATACAGCCGAAGCTGGCCTCCAGCTGGTCCTTCTCCCCCTTTCTCTCAAGGGCTGGGACTGCAGGTGTGCATGGCCCCCCCATGGCCTAGTCACTGACATTCTATTGATTTTAGAAAGGAATTTGGTCCTCCTACCACAAAATAGGAGGTAGATCTAAGGGTATCTGATAAAAAACAAAGTTACTGATTTCTAGTTAGAATTGGTTGCCTGCCAGGGCATGGAGCCAAGGCTTGCTCTCCTTTTTTATTAAGGGGATTAAACAAAATGGCAAATAGCACTAGTTAGGTGTTAAACACACTGGGAATGGAAGGAGACTGCCTTAATGTAATCAGGTAGATTAAAAGTCATTTTCTCACTCTGCCGTTCAGTGCCAGGCCTGGGGACTTTCTGCAGTAGAGGGAAAGGCCCTTCACTGTGGCTGACCATGATGGTGCTTAGCCTCAGCAAACTGGACACTGAACAGGGGCTCATGCTACTGGCAGACCACAATTCCTCTGGTAAACATTGCCTTTCTTCAGCTAACCTTTGGCTGACGAAGTTTTACTATGGGCAGAATTTTGGGGACACTATCTTCTATCTTCCCTAGGAATCAACATTGAATGTGGACCTGGACTTCAAGCAGCCCTTCTTGGAGTTGAATCGGATCTTGGAAGCTCTACATGAGCAAGACCTGGGACCTGCACTGGAGTAAGGGTGCCCACATGGAGCTTGTGGTCCTCTCACCTGATATGCCTGTCTTATGCCAGCCCTGCCTTAGGAATCCACATTGTCCTTTACGGCCCTCTGTAGCCACCACCCACTGCACTACACTGTGTTCTCTCTCCCCAGATGGGCTGTATCCCATCGGCAGCGCCTGCTGGAGCTCAACAGCTCACTGGAGTTCAAGCTGCACCGGCTGCACTTTATCCGCCTTCTAGCTGGTGGCCCTGAGAAGCAGCTGGAGGCCCTCAGCTATGCCCGGCACTTCCAGCCCTTTGCTCGGCTGCACCAGAGAGGTAAGTGCCCAAGGTGCTGGGGGATAGGGGTTAGGCTCTCCAGCCAGTGTCTGGACATGTCAGGTAGTCTGTCATTGTACCCACAAACAGTTCTGTTTACCAGAAAGATGGCTCCCCACAATTCAGAAACTTTTGATCCTTTTGCCTCTAAAGTGAAGTCCAAATCAGAGGCAGAGCTAAGGCAGGAAGACCACTTTAGTCTCAGAGTTTAGGCTAGCATGGCAATAGCAGGACCCTGACTCAAGAATTAAAGACCACAGATAGAAACACAAGAATATTAAAAAATAAAAATCACTGGTTATTAGCCGAGCAGTGGTGGCGCACGCCTTTAATCCCAGCACTCGGGAGGCAGAGCCAGGCGATCTCTGTGAGTTCGAGGCCAGCCTGGTCTCCAAAGCGAGTTCCAGGAAAGGTGCAAAGCTACACAGAGAAATCGTCTCAGAAAACCAAAAAAAAAAAAAAAAAAAAAAAAAAAAATCACTGGTTATTGGTGGTGCACACCTTTACCCCAACACTTGGGAGGCAGAGGCAAGCATATCTCTGTGAGTTCAAGGCCAGCCTGGTCTACAGAGCAATTTTCAGGATAGCCAGGGCTACACAGAGAAACCCTGTCTTGTGGGTTGGGGAAGAGAAAAAGAAATAAAACACAATAAATAGAACACAAAAGCAGTGATTTTATTTTCTGTGGTACTGGGGATGGAACCAGACTTTATCAATACTGCTTTACTACTGACAGCTGTTATACTACTGAGCCACCTCCACCCATAGACAGTTTTAGTTCCTCCTGCCTCCTGAAAGTTTCAAACCAAACCTAGATTTGCTGTTAAAAGGGAGAAGTCGGGCATAGTGGTGTATGCCTTTAATCCTGCACACGGATGCAGTTTGAGATCAGCCTTGTCTATATAGAGACCTGTCTCAAAAAAAGCGGGGGAGGGATTAGAGTTGGTGAGTGGAAACATTCTCTGCCAAGCAGAGACTTTTGATGCAGTCAGAAAGCTGGAGACAGCTTCACTGTCCTACCTGCTGCCTCCATGTTGGCAGCAGCCCTGCGGCTCCTTAGGGTATGGCCCAGAGCCTCTGCCTTCCCTGAACTGCCATCCTATTATCTTTGTAGAGATCCAGGTGATGATGGGCAGCCTGGTGTACCTGCGGCTGGGCTTGGAGAAGTCACCCTACTGCCACCTCCTAGACAACAGCCACTGGGCGGAGATCTGTGAGACCTTTACTCGGGATGCATGTTCCCTGCTGGGGCTTTCAGTGGAGTCCCCACTTAGTGTCAGGTACAACCCAGCCTCCTCAACACAAAGGCACAGGCAGGGAGGACAACTGTGCTGACCCTGCTGTGTGCTTTCACAAACCTAAGCTGGCTGAGCATCCTCCCAGGAGACAGACACTGCTTGTTTTTTATGGTTAGACAGGGCCCACCTCTCCTGCACGTTAGGTAACCTTGGGAAACTACACCACCCTCTCAATAACCCAGCCATCCTCACAACCTCACCAAAACATCACCTCCCTACGTGGAGACTGGGGTGCTAAGTAACATGCTTGATTTATCTACAGTGGTCTCTGCTCACTCCATAACAGGGCCAAGTTAGAAGTCCCGTTAACCCAGTTAACAGATAAGACGGAGGTTTGCCATGAGCTAACTTGCAGGGTTTCACAGGAACAAAGAGCACCTAGACTGGCCCCAGAAAGACTGCACCAGTGGACAGTTGTCATATTGCAGAGAACAGGCTGCACTCACCTGTGCTGTTGCTGTGGACTTGTCACAACAGCATTTCCCAGCAAGGTCACCACTGCCCCGAGAGGAGCTATTGGGGAGGGTTCCTGTCTGTGGGCTCCCTGCTACCCATCATCTTGAGATAGAATGCATTTATAGATGTCTTTGCTGGCCGACTCTGACTGGGTACCATGGTAACAGAGTTGGTTAGACTACAGGCAGGCTCTGGCCCTGTCAACTGAGCACTGTCCCCATCAGGAGCTTTCCACCGTCTTGGACAAGCACTTCATCTTTTCTATACTGACCTTTCCAAATTTTGGGATACATTAGAGCAGATATGGAACTGAATAAACCTGGCTATGTATGTGGCTCTCTAGGAGCAGTCTGGGAGAAGAGATGGCTCAGGGGGTTAAGAGTACTTGCTGCTTTTGCTTTGGACCTGAGTTTGGTTCCCAGCACCCACAGGGTGGCTCACAGCTCTCATTAGCTACAGCTCTAGGGGATTTGACACTCTTCTGGCCCAAGCATGCACATGGTCCACATACACACACGTAAGCACACACTTGTACTCGTAAGTTAAATTAAGTGATTCAAGGACCAGTCTGACTTGACACCACTTTAGAACCTTGTCTCCGGCCCTACTTGGGACGGTGTGCGGGTTCTTTGTCTGCTGCTGCCTGTGACCCCAGCTGCTTCCGCCTCTGCTGTCCCTCAGCTTTGCCTCTGGCTGTGTGGCGCTGCCAGTGCTGATGAACATCAAAGCTGTCATCGAACAGAGGCAGTGCACTGGCGTGTGGAGTCACAAGGATGAGCTGCCGGTAAGGCCTGGCTGGGAGGGACCCCCAGAGGCAGGTGCTGGGGTACACCGCTCAGACAGGAAGTGGCACTCAGCCTTTTGCTGGCCTCCTCAGATTGAGATCGAGTTGGGCATGAAGTGCTGGTATCACTCCGTGTTTGCATGTCCCATCCTGCGACAGCAGACCTCAGATTCCAACCCTCCCATCAAGCTCATCTGTGGCCATGTCATCTCCCGAGATGCACTCAACAAGCTCATCAATGGAGGAAAGTGAGTTCCCCCTGCCTGGCTTCACCCTAGCCTGGCATTCTTGGCCTGCCCTGAGATGTTCTTCCTTTGCCTTTCCTTGCAGGCTCAAGTGTCCCTACTGTCCTATGGAGCAGAATCCAGCAGATGGGAAACGGATCATATTCTGATTGCAAGGAGCCTTTTGCTGGAAGGTGTTAATCCACCCATGGGCCTTGGTCTGCCGTGGTGGAGGGACTGGCTTCAGTGGATTGTGATGCCTCTCAGACCAGCACTACCAAGAGGCCTGGCCTGCCCAGGCAGAGGCCAAGGAAGGCCGTGAACCAGCCTACACTTCTTGGCTGCAAGGGGGACTGGTGCTGTGTTCCTGCTGTCTTCCTGTTTACACTTGCCCCTGACTGAGCAGCAAAGGCTTGGGCTATCAAAAGCAGACATCTTTCTATTCCTGCCCTCAAACCAGGGGGGTCCAGCTGTGGTCCACCTCCTACTGTACAGCCAACTGTATGTATCTATTCTCTACTGTAAATAGCCCGTTAGAACTGGATGCGGTTTTGTAACTTTGAACAAATATATTCACAGCCCTTCTCCTTACTGCTGGTCAAGTTTGAGCTTCACTGACAAATGACTGTTTGCTGCATAAGGTACTGGGCATGGCCTGACGTTAGCACTACCATCTAGCACCTGTGGTTAGAGGGAAACCTGGATGGAAGACCTGGGCAGGGTGCTTTCCCATATAAACATATAACTGTAAGGGACACAGGAAGAAGAAAGCTTATAGTTCCAACCAGCTCTGGACCTTAAGCCCAAATCCACCTGATTATCCCAGGGTGCTTTAACTAGGTTGCTGTGTCCTGATCCTGTGTGGGGCTTTTTATAGGAAGGAACCTTAAGTTTAAAATGCTTCCAAGTCTTATCAAGTCAGAGCACCTGAGGTCTTTGTGTGTGGGTGTTTTGCCTGTATGTATGTCTGTACACCATGTGTCTGGTGCCCTTAAGAGGCCAGAAGAGGAGTTTAGTTTTCTGGAACTGGAATTACAGACAGGTGTGAACCACCATGTGGGTGTTGGGAACCCAGGGCCTCTGGAAAAGCAGCCAGTGCTCTTAACTGCTGAGCCATCTCTCCAGCCTCCGGGCCTGGGCTGTGTATTTAGCTTCATTTCCTATTGAAAATTTACTGTGTGGGTGGGCAAACTAATTTTACAGATACATAAGGCTATTGGGAACACCCCTGACCCAGGGACCACAGGCTTCTATGAGGTAGAGCCTGGGCCCTGCTGCCTCATCTCTAAGACCCCACCTGTCCTGGAGTGGGAACTGAAGACTTGGGTGGGCCGTAGACAGCATGAGCATTTGTGAGGTACACTCTTGGGACTCTCTTAATGAAAAGCTGCTTCCGTTCCTCCTGCCAACATCTTGGCTCCATCAGCCCCTGGAGTTTAAAAAACACCCACACACTCACCACATTTTCGCCTCAGCATTTACTTCCACCCCACATTCTTGGAACTGTCTTCATCTAAGCTCAACAGGAGATGGCACTGATGGAAAGATGCTGGCTCTACCTCCAAGAACAGCTGCCTGGGAAGATTTCACACGTCAGGAAACCGGGGAGATGCGGTTAGAGTGGGCAGCTGCCTGCAGCCAGCCCAGCAGCTCCTAGAATAGGCTGCAGCCCAAGTCTCTCACAGAGGCGCTGGCAGGGCCTGCACCTCCTCCAGGCACTTGTCATAGGTCTCCTGATATTCCTCATGGGGCTTCACCATGATCACACAGGTGGGACGCTTGGAACCGGTAGCTGCACCCAAGTCCTGCACAAAACAGGAGAAAACTGTTGAGACCAGGGCCACAAGTGACCCACCAGCCTAATCTGGCCTACAGCCATGTCCTGTTGGTACACACTACATTTAAGAATATTTCAGATTAGTTGTCAACCATTTCAACTCAAACTAAGCTTTCAAGACATGGTCCCCCAAGCCTCTACTGAGTATTCCCACATGGCCTAGGAGGGTATCCCTATAGGCAGGGCAGTGCCTCTGGTTTACAAGTCCCCGCCACCCTTCACTCCTTGTGCTCTAGTCATGTCCTTGCTATGTATGCACAAGGACAGCTGAAGGTCCCTCCAACTGCTCTGATCACAAACCCACTAAACAGTGCAATCACGGATGTACAAGACTTCATAAGGCACATTCAAATGCAGTCTGTTTCCATTCTTGACATACTGAAGATTCCCATCTTACAAGAAGGAAATCTACCAACCATGTCATGCACTTTAGTCCCAGCCACACAGAAGGCTATGGCAGAAGGACTGACTGCTTGAGCCGCAGAGGCGGGGGCGGGGACCAGCCTGGGTGACAGAAGGAGAAACCATCTCAACAAGGAAAGAAACAAGCCACCCAGACCTGTGAATTCTAACACTTGAGTTTCTTCCTCATATAGCCTACCTAGGGCCAAGTCGGGAGTGGGGCAAAGTGGGCATAAGCTCCTCACCGTCTTGGAGGGGATATAGACATAGGGCAAGTTCTGGTCCTCGCACATAACTGGAAGATGGCAGTACACCTCAATCGGCAGCGTGTCTCCTGCCAAAATCATGATTCTGCAATGAGAGAAACCACCATCATTTCTTCTTTGCTCCTCCTTCCCTTTCAGCTGTTCACTGTGAGCATTACCTCCAGCTGGGCTGTGAGAGCAGAGATGAGTAAGATGCCCTGCCCCAAGCAGCCCACAGTCACTGCCAGCCTCCAACTTGAGAGGAGGGTGTAAAGTCGTGTTTGGCAAATGCATTCCTTCTGGGGGACATGATCTCTGCTTGACAGCACATAAATGCCACCAAATGTGACAGCAGTACAGTGCTGGGACAGATGAGGTATGGGAGGAATGCCAAGAAAGAGGAACTTAGCTCCTAGGAGTCAGTGATGTTCCAACTAGGAGGTGACTCTTGAAAAGAGACCGGCAGGGGCAGAACAAGGCCAAGGGATCAGAGTGGCACCGAAAGGCTGGTTGTCAAGACCAAGGGCTGCCTTTGGCAGTACATACCAGGAGGGGCCAGAGAACAAAGCTGCAGAGGTCGGCAGGGGTCACACCCCAGGGTGTGACCAACAGACAGGGTCTGTCCCAAGAGGAAGTTGGCAGAGCCCTCAATTAAGGCTGTGAATTGTCAGTGTGCTGTACAGACCCAGAAGTCCTAAAGATCCACCCGGAAGGCAGAGCGTTCTCTAAGGGTAGGGACACATCAAGAGCCCTTGGTTCAAAACCCTGCTTCTATACTCCATTCCCTTTGGCACAGGGCCGGTCCTCACTGCCTCCTGCTTGGCTGCCCTCCCTTGTGGTCCCTTCTCCTTGGCTGCACCGACCCATAATCATGGTACCAGGTGCCACCTGGAGGTACCAGGCTCCATTTGTCCTACCAAACACACAACCATCTGCCAGTAGGACAGCTAAGCAGAGCATGTCCAGGGCATTTTCTGTGTCAACTCAGGATGGCCCTCAGTGGATAAAGGCACTCACTGCCAGCCCTGACCACCTGAGTTCAATTCCTGGAACCCAAATGGTGGAAGGAGAAAATCAACACTCACAAGTTGTCCTCTGACATCCACATATGCACCAGAGTGCATATGTACGCACATATATGCATGCAGGCGCGCGTCATAAAGGACCCACTTCACATAAACCTGGTTTTCCTCCACTGTCTGCAGTCACAGACTACAGCGCAAACCAGCATCTAGAAGGCACAGACTTGTCACTGTCCTCTCAAAGCCACCAGCCTTCACTCGTGCCCCATCACCTCACTTGGGCTACAACAGGTTCCTAAATCTGACTAATTCTTTCCTGGAATCACTACTCGGCTGTCACTTTGTTCTGAGAACAAAACCCAAACCTGCTATTGCTTAAAAAGCCCCATGAGGACTAGAGAGATGCCTCGGGTGTCAAGAGGCTGCTCTTCTAGAGGGTCCAAGTTCGATTCCCGGCACCCACAGGGTGGTGCACAACCATCTGTAAATCCAGTCTTTTGGTCTCTATGGACACCAGTGACGCACAAACACATACTTTTAGGCAAAACATTCATACACAAAGTAAGTCAAAAAGCAAAAAATTTAAAGGCCCTCACCAGATGCTTAACCACTAGCCTCTGCCCTGCCTGGGCGCCTACTCTTCTCAGGATCCCAACCCCCCACACTAACGTTCATCCATTCTCTTATTTTATTTTATTTTATTTCAAGATTTATTTATTATGTATACAGTGTTCTGCCTGCATACCAGAAGAGGGCACCAGATCTCATTACAGATGATTGTGAGCCACCATATGACTGCTGAGAATTGAACTCGGGACCTGAGTCATCTCTCCAGCCCTTGTTGTTGTTTTTATTATTTATTTATTTATTTTGGTTTTTCGAGACAGGGTTTCTCTGTGTAGCTTTGCACCTTTCCTGGAACTCACTTGGTAGCCCAGGCTGGCCTCGAACTCACAGAGATCCGCCTGGCTCTGCCTCCCTAGTGCTGGGATTAAAGGCGTGCGCCACCACCACCCGGCTTGTTGTTTTTAAACAGGGTCTGTGTACACAGTCCTGGAACTCAGAGATCCGCCTGCTTCTGCTTCCCAAGTGCTGGGATTAAAGGCTGCAACACCACTCCTGGACATCCTTCTAGCCTTTTGTTTTGTCTTTTTGAGACGTTTTCATAGCCCATGCTGGCCTTGAACTTGCTATGTAGCCGAAGCTAGCCTTCATCCTCTGACCTGCTTGGGAAAATGTCTCCCTACAGCCCGTTGCCTGACGTCTGGAAAAGTACTGCCAATCCACAGAATGAACGAACAGGGCTCTAGTCTACGAGGGCTGGGTGTGTGTCCTCTTCCCTGTCATTCACTGGAAGTGATGTGGGTGTCCGTAGTGAAAGCCTTGACTGGTCAGAGTCAACTTCACCTTTACTGAGCACCGAGGTAGGTGGAATTCCTTCTTAACCAACTGAAAACGCAAACTCAAGCGGCAGAGTAATGTCTAGCATGCAGAGGCCCTAGGTTCAATCCCCAGCGCCGCAAAAAAAAATAAAATAATAAAATCACACACAAAACTTAAAAACCAGCGAAAGACCGGTTCTTACCCTTTCTCGCCCTTGTTGACAAATTTCTGAACCTCCTTCACCCCGCGTCGAATCTGCTTCTGCTTCACGGCTGCAAAGAGAAGCGTGAGCCGCGACTTGGTCCAGCCCGCCCCCGCCCGGCCGCCCTCGCAGCCCGCCCCGGGCCGCGGGCGCCACGCGCCCGGCCGCCTCACCCTTCCTGATGCACTTGTAGAGCTTGCGCGTCAGGCGGCGGGAAGCCAGCGGCTGCGCGATGGGGTTCAGGTTGACCAGCAGCTCTTCGTACGTGCGCTCCTCGCTGCCGCCCTCCGCCTGCGCCTCCGACTCCTCGGGGACCGCCTTTAGTTTGGTCATCTCAGCAGCTTGCGGCACCCCGCTTGGTGAAGAAACGAACCACGCGGCCGCCGCCTCCGAGACCACTTCCGGGTCATGAAGCCGCCCTACCCCGTGACCAATTGGGAACCGAGGTACTCTGCACCGACCAATCGCTAAAGAGACCGTGGGGGCGGGGGTCTTGCTCATAGGGGCGGAGTCACAAGGTAATCTAGCGGGTTTGGATTTCGCCCGCGGGAACCTGGGGAAACGGAGTTTAGGGGAGGGCGGGGGGGGGAATCCAGAAGAAAAGAGGCGGGGCCTGGGGCAGAGAGGCGGGGCCCAGAGGGAAAGAGGTGGGTCCCGTTGGAAGGGAAGAGGGACAGGGCGAAGGGAATTATGACTCCAATAATAATTATGGATCCTGAGCTCCTGGCGGATGTGACCTGATGCTGCTGGTTAGCTAAATCCTGCTGCGGCTAAAGGTTATTTCATATTTTTAAAGATGTTTATTTATTTATTATGTATACAGAAGAGGGCGCCAGATCTCATTACAGATGGTTGTGAGCCACCATGCGGTTGCTGGGAATTGAACTCAGGACCTCTGGAAGAGCAGTCGGTGCTCTTAACCTCTGAGCCATCTCTCCAGCCCCCTGGTTATTTCATATTTTATTTTCCCCTTCTTGGATCCTGTTGCTCAAACTATAAATCTCAGCACTTGGGAGGCAGAGGCAGGAGGATCTCTGTGAGTTCGAGGCCAGCCTGGTCTACAGAGGGAGTTCCAGGACAGGCACCAAAACTACACAGAGAAACCCTGCCTCGAAAAACAAAAAACAAAAACAAAACAAAACAACAAAAATATAAAGAGGGAAACTGCCCATCGCCACTGTCTATACTTTAAAGGCTCTGAAGCCCTCTCTTGCCTCTGTAGGGACTGCATGCACATGGCGTGCAGACAAAACAACCATACACAGAAATAAAACCAAATCTTTACAACTATGTGTATGTATATATTTACTTACATGTGTGTATAGGTGACAAAATTAGAAAGGGGCTCCTGAGGGAGGAATTTCCCCTAAGGAAGGTGGGAAATAGGATAATGGTATACACATAATAAGAAAACAGAAGGAATCGAGGGGGGAAGGGAACCAGCTGAAGCAGGAGAAGGTAGAGAGAAGGGCATTGTGGACAGGAATGAGTGAAAACAAGGTATAATGACATGTTGGGATCAGGCTGGCCTTTAACCTGAGTTGCTCCATATTTTGTAAAACAGCACTTTTTCAACGTTTCTGGCTCTGAGAGACTCCATTTTGAAGATGGAGCATGACTCCACACCTGGATAAACACAGGAATAACATGTCTGTTCAGCACCACCAACACAACACAGACTGAAAAATGACTAATGCCTGGGAGTAGAAAGAGTGCTCCCCTATAAATTTATGGGGGTAAACTGAGACAGTAGAGGCATATGGACATATTAAAATCATATCAGAAAAACCAGGCCTGAGAAATATATACAACAGACCAAGGAGAGTCTCCCTCACCCGGACTCCACACTGAGATTGCCTTGGTTCCTGCTGACCCGGACATGCCCCACCTGTCTACCAATCTGTCTGGACCCTGCCTTCTTGCCCCTAGAGCTGGTCTCAACTCTGCAACTTTCCCCTCAAACCTGTGATCTGAAGGAGTCTAACTAGTCACCAAAGTTTCACCAGATTCTTTCTTGACACTCTGCTTCTGTTAATTTACTGATATCTATTATCAAATATCTACTGACATTTCTACTTCCCTGCTTTTCAGGACTTATGAAAACTCTTGCACTCTGCTGTGGTTTCTTAATTCTTTATTGCCGTTCTGGAACCATACATACACACATGCATATGATTACATGTAAATGCACACACACGCATATTACTGTGTGATCCAAGAATTGATGTTAGTAATTAAAATGGGAATAAAACAGCCTGTGTTCACCTCAGTCATGGTTACCGAGGAAAGCAGGAGTATCGATCAAGTTGATACCATAGAAACTATTGTTTGTTCGTTTGTTTTGGTTTTTCCAGACAGGGTTTCTCTGTGTAGCTTTGCGCCTTTCCTGGAACTCACTCTGTAGCCCAGGCTGGCCTCGAATTCACAGAGGTCTACCTGCCTCTGCCTCCGAGACCTCAGCCTTGTGACCCTGAGGGACTAAATCTGGTCTAAGGTAAAGTGGGTTTGAAGGAGGGACCTGAGTGCCAGCTGTCAAAATTCAGGCCACAATTTAGATCTGAGCCTTGTGAGGAAGGGCAGAGCACCCATCCCTGCCATTCCTGACTTAAAACTTGAGACCTGTGAGGTAATTAGGTACGATTTCTAGCCACTAAGTGGTCACTTGGACAGTAGCAGTAGGAACTGAATACACCAGATTGTTGGATACATTCTCTGAATTGCAAAGGAAGACAGAACCGGGTAAGGCCGATGGAGGAAGGAGCGCTAGGTAGCCTAGTAGAGACTGTAATGATCCCTCCTTTTTCTGATTGTAGGGAGGACTAAGTGTGTATGCAGTAAGTGATTAACAAATGTTGGAGGAAATCAAGTGTTTAGACAGTAAGTGTTGAATACTTGACAGCCGAAGATGAATCCTGGGGAGACCTAGTTTAAGGAGACAGATAGGAATCGCCATCTGATAGTTGCCTCTGTGTTCTGATGTTAAGTCTGCCCAGGAGTCAAATTCTCAGACCTTGTGATGGGGGAGGAAGGTGGCCCCTTCACTGCCCAAAGTCTAGTGGTCCCCAGCCTTACTTACATCTTCACCAGAGGTCTGTCTGGCAAGCTTGCCTGTCCTAATCCACTCCCTTACTTATACAGCCACCTTCTGGAGAGCCCTGGAATTACCACGAACTGTGGCGGGCGCTGCTCTGTTTGAAGCATGGACTCTCCCTGGGTTTTGTTTTCTGTGTGGCTTTAGTTACCTGAGGCCTACTTTAGTCCAAAAATACTAAAACAGAAATTCCATAAACATATGGTTAATAAGGTCTAAATAACTTCTATTACAGCATATTATCGTAATGTTTGTATTTTATCGTTGCTGGTTTTTAAAAAGATTTATTTTTATTTTTTTAATTATGTGTGTGTGTGTGTTTGCATGTGGCTGTGTGCGTGTGAGTACAGGTCGCTGCAGAGGCTATAGACTTCTGGTCTCCTGGAGTTGGAGTGATAAACAGTTGTGAACCACCTGGCATGGCTGCTAGAAACCAAATTCAGGTCCTCTGGAAGAGCAGCAAGTGCTCTTGACTGCTAATCCCCTGTCATTGGTGTTCATGTCTCAATGTGCCTATTTTATAAATACAACTCTGAGGGCTGAAAAGATGGTTCAACCTTTAAGAGTATGTACTGCTTGCTGGGTGGTGGTGGTGGTGGTGGTGGTGGCGGCGGCGGCGGCGGCGGCGGCGGCGGCGGCGGCGGCGGCGGCAGCAGCAGCAGCAGCAGCTTTTAATCCCAGCACTTGGGAAGCAGAGGCAGGTGGATTTCTGTGAGTTTGAGGTCAGCCTGGTCTACAGAGTGAGTTCCAGGAAAGGCGCAAAGCTACACAGAGAAACCCTGTCTCGAAAAAACAAAAAAACAAAAAGAATATGTACTGCTCTTGCAGAAGACCCAAGTTTGGTTCCCAGCACCCAGGTTGGGCAGCTCAAAATCACCTGTAACTCCAGCTCTAAGGGATTGATGCCCTCTTCTGGATTCTGTGGGCACCTGCACTCATGGGCACATACTCCAACACATATACACACATATACACATAATGTAAACATTTTTTAATTCTTTTTTATTTTTTTGTCTGGGTGTAGTGGTACACACCTTTAATCCCAGCACTCAGTAGGCAGAGGCAGGCAGATCTCTGAGTTTGAGGCCACTTGGTCTACAGAGTGAGTTTCAGGACAGCCAGAGATCTCCAGAGATCTACACAGAGATCTCCAAAGTAAAATAAGTATTTGTGATATTTATTTTCTTTTTTGTATATGAGTATTTTGTTTGCATACCACACGTGTGCCTGCCAGAGAGGGTATCAAAGTCTGGGGAACTGGAGTTACAGATGGTTGTGAGCCATCATGTGGCTGCTGTGAATTGAACTTGGGTCCTCTGCAAGAACAGTAAGCGCTCTTAACCCCTGAGCCATCTCTTTAGCCCCAAACAAACTTTTAAAACATAAAATCACAGAGTAAGAGGCAGCAAGATGGCTCAGTAAGTAAAGGTGCTTGCGGCCAAGTCTGAGGACCAGAGTTCGATCCTCAGGACTCCCCTAAATTGTCCTCTAACTTCCAGATGTGCACCATGGCACTCAAGTGCAGCCCCTCACAATAAAATAAGTATAATGTTTGGGTGGGAGAGATGGTTCAGCAGTTAAGAGCACTGGCTGCTCTTCCAGAGGCCCCAGTTTCAGTTCCCAGCACCCACATGGTGGCTCACAACCATCTGTAATGAGATCTGATTCCCCTTTCCTAGAAGGTGTGCATGAAGACAGGTCACTCATATACATAAAATTAAAAAAAATATAATGTTTTAAAAAAACACACAAGTTAAATATTTTAGGCGTTGTAGATTAAGAAGCAAAAATCAAGGATATTGTATAGGTTATTACATTACATAATACACCAAGTAATAAAACAAATTTCAATGACAGATAGAAATTTCTCTTGACAGAATTTAAAAGTTTATTTATGGACAACAGTGCTTGAAATTCATATAATTTTTATGTGCTGAGAAATATTATCCTTGAAATAGGAGTGTGGTTTGATTGTAGAATGCTCATCTGAGACCATGGTTCAATACCCAACACTGTGACACAGAGGAAGCTTCAAACATACATTCATACACACATGCATACATACACACAGAGAGATACACATATATTGTTATTATTTGTATTTTTGAGACTTTTTAAAAAATTATTGTTCACAGGGAGGCTATATAGCAGGAGCAACCCTAGGATGACTGTGGCTTATAATAAGTTTTGGTTTTACTCAATTACTGGGCAAACCTCAATGAAACATTTCACTATTAGGATAAGAATTTATACTGTATCAAGCTGATAATAGAAAAATAAATAAATAAAAATTGAAAAAAAAATATTGTTCAAAAACATTGAGCTGATGCCAGGTGTGTTGGAACATGCCTTTAATACTAGCACGGGGGAGCAGAAGCAGGCTAATTTTGTGAGTTTTAGGCAATCCAGGACTACACAGAGAAGCCCTTTCTCAGAAAAAAAGAGGGGCTAGAGAGTGGCTGGTGATTAAGACTCTTGCTGCTGAACTGGGTGTGGTGGAACATACTCTTAATCCCAGCACTCAGAAGGCAGAGGCAGGCAGTCTCAGCTTTTGAGGCCAGCCTGGTTTACAGAGCAAGTTCCAGGAGAGACAGGGCTACTACACAGAGAAACCCTGTCTTGAAAAACACAAAATCTCCTCTATAGAAGATAGCAGATTTTAAAAATGTATTTTTAGAAAGTATTTATTCATTTTCTGTGTATGAATATTTTGTCTGCATGTATTTCTGTGTACCATATGTGTTGTGGAATATTATTTTAACTAGGCAAAGATGTATTACATTTGTTTGTGCTGCAGAATACTACTTTAACTGTGTAAAGGTGTGTTACATTTGTTTATGCTGCATTTGTTTAATGATGTGAGGATGTGTGTTTAATTATGAAAAGATGTGTTGCTGTTTTACCTTGCCTGCCTAAGGCACCTGATTGGTCTAATAAAGAGCTAGACAGCCAATAGCAATGGGGGAGAAAAGGTAGGTGGGGCTGGCGGGCAGAGAGAATGAATAGGAGAGACAAGAAAAAGAAGAGAACAGGAGAAAGAGGTGGACATGCCCGGTCCAGAAGCCAGACAGCCACCAGACAGTCAGACATGGAGACAGCAGGAAAGTAAGATATACAGAAAGGTAAAAAGCCCCACAGAGAAACAGTTTAAAATAAGAGCTGGAGCTGGAGAGATGGCTCAGCCAGTTAAGAGCACTGACTGTTCTTCGAGAGGACCCGGGTTCAATTCCCAGCACCCACATGGCAGCGCACAGCTGTCTGTAATTCCATTTCCAGGGTACCCAACATCCTCATGAAGGCAAAACACCAATGTACATAAATAAAAAATAGTAATAAGCCGGGTGGTGGTGGCACACGCCTTTAATCCCAGCACTCAGGAGGCAGAGCCAGGCGGATCTCTGTGAGTGCGAGGCCAGCCTGGGCTACCAAGTGAGTTCCAGGAAAAGGCGCAAAGCTACACAGAGAAACCCTGTCTCGAAAAACCAAAAAAAAAAAAAAAGTAATAAAAGTATAGTGACTATTAATAAATAAGTAAGTAAATAAATAAATAAATAAATAAGTAAATAAATAAATAAAATGAGAGCTAAGCTAAGACTGAACTTTCAAAACTAATAATAAATCTCTGTGCCATGATTTGGGAGCTGGTTGGTGGCCCAAAAGAAAAAGCCTGGTATGCATGTGTGTATTCGGTGCCTATGGAGGGCATTGTGTGTATTGTGTGTGTATTTGGTGCCCACAAGAGAGCAGAGGATTCTTTGGAACTGAAATGTAAATGGCTGTGGGCGCTGGCAATCAAACTGGGTCCCTTTCAAGAGCAATCAATGCTCTTAACTGTTGAGTCATCTATCCAGACCCAACCCTAAGTAAATCTAAACAAACAACAAAAAAACAAAAAGAAAAAAACTGAAATGGGGTTGACCTGGGTGGGTAGGCTGCTTGCCTGCATGGACAAAGCCCTGGGTTCAATTCCCAACAAAAAACCCAAACAAACACCCTGGGTATGATGACTCACACCTGTAATCCTGGAATTCTGGCAGTGGAGGCAGGAGGATCTGAAGTTCAGATAGTTAGAGTCATCCTTGGCTACATTAGGAGGTGGATGCCAGCCTGAGCTACATGAGACCTGGTCTCTAAAGAAAACAAAAACGTAGTTTTCAAGCCGTTGCACAAGTGAGTATGCGTGAGAGTTCTCTGCCAGAGATGGTTCCAGCTTGTCGTCCCGGGCTAAGTGACAGTGTTTTATCTTGCACGGCAAGCCAGGCCCCGCCTCCCTGGTGGAGCAGTCTAACTAGTTCCCTAGAAGGGTGTGGAAACAGGAGGCTGCAATCAGTCAGAATCCAAGAAGCAGAAATAGGTTTGTGTTGACTGTAGACTGTGTCTCCCCCGACCCGAATCCCACACCTTTCCTCTCCCTGGCAGGCCCTCCCAGCCACTTGCTGAGGTTGGGAAGTCAGGCTCCCAGGTTCGCTGGGCAGTGGCAGACTAGCTTTCTTTTTCCCTCCGCTGTGCAGGGAGGAGGGAGGGGCCCAGCCAGTGGGTTGTCCTGTCCCCGCCTCTTCTGGTTTCTGGGCTCGGTGGAGATGCGGAACTGGTGTCTGTGGCTTTCAGATCCCTGCCCTGCCGGGTGAGATCCCCGAGGCCCGCTTCTCTCGGCGGGTATGAGTGGAGCAGAAGGCCTTTGCTCAGGGGCTGCTGAGGGACAATGGCCAGGGAGGCCACCCACCTCACTCTTTGGCCTCCCCTTTGTTCCCTATGCAGAGTTCTGTCAAAGAGCGGGTTGGCTTTCTTTTTGAAATGGAGCATCTCTTTCTTTTTTAAAGATTGATTTTTTTTTTTTTTTTTTGGTTTTTTTTTTTTTTTCGAGACAGGGTTTCTCTGTGTAGCTTTGCGCCTTTCCTGGAACTCGCTTTGGAGACCAGGCTGGCCTCGAACTCACAGAGATCCGCCTGGCTCTGCCTCCCGAGTGCTGGGATTAAAGGCGTGCGCCACCACCGCCCGGCTAAAGATTGATTTTTGTCAGGTCCAAAAGGAACTCCCAATTGCCCAAACTCCAAAAAGCAGTCCAAATATCAAGAAATGAGCTCGACCTGGACGATGGGAGGATTTCTGGCAGCTAGATAAAGGCCAGCATTCCTCAGGAACTTGTGAAACTGGTTCCTATTTGCCAAAGGAAGGAGTCCTTTCCCTTACCTCTGGCAGCCGGGTCATATGGCTTTCCTTTGTCATATCAAAATGCATGCCGGCTTCCAGGCTTCCTCAGTGTGACAAGTACTTGGTATACATTTCATTTCAAAGCCCCCACTCTAGTTTCCTGGTCCTTCCCTCCCCTCAGCTACTCACCCTCCTTACACCCCTTTATTCTCACTGTGCTCTCTCTTCCCTGTCCTCTTCTCTTCTCCCTCTCTCGCAGATAGCCCTGGCCAGGTCCAGTCTTCTGCGGGCCGTGTTCTGTCTACTTATTTCTTTCTCTGCTCTGGACTCTTCCAGATGCCTATGGTTGTTCTCTCTCTCTCTCTCTCTCTCTCTCTCTCTCTCTCTCTCTCTCTCTCTCTCTCTCTCTCTCTCCTTCTCTCTCTCATCTGGAATAAAAACCTTCCCCTTAACCATACTGTGGAATGTTCATGTGATCAGTATCCTTACTGCACCCCACCTTGCATACAATTTTATTATTTTTATGTGTATGGATAAGTGAGTGCAGGTGCCTACAGAGACCAGAAGCAGTCAGATCTGGAGCTGGAGTTACAGGAAGTCGGGAGCCACTCACAAAGGTGTTGGGAACAGACCTTGGATCCTCTGGAAGAGCAATATGTGCTCTGAACCACTGAGCCCTTTCTCTAGCCCAAGAACTTCTTTACTCTTTGTAGCTACTAGAAGCTACAGGGTCTCACTGTGAAACCCTGCCTGATCTAGAACTTGCTATTTAGCTCACGTTGGCTTTGGAACTCACAGAGATCTGCTTGTATCAGACGAAGTAGAAGAAACCATGCCCCTGGGATGGCAATGAAGCCAGGGGGACTTCACCTGGGTGTCATGGTTAACCCCCCCACCCCCACCCCATTCTCTGCCCTGGAGATGACTAGCCTGGCCCAGCCCTCCACTGGGTGGTCCGTGCCTCAATCTAACTGTACACCTTACACTTGGGTGTAGAGTTGGGATCATTGGTATATGCAGAGTTCTGCCAATTCATCCCCCCCCTTGGTGACTCTCATTATTCCCTCCTTTCCACGCCCTCCCCCCAACTATTGCTCTAGCTGTGTGTGCTATATTCTGGCTTGTATTCTGTCTGAACCCCTTGTCAGGGCATGAAGCCCCTGTTTCCCTGGCCTCGAACTCACAGAGGTCCTCCTGCCTCTGCCTCCCAAGTGTTGGGATTAAAGCGCCTGTGTGCCCCGAATCAACTTGCAGCCCTCCTAGTGGGCTGTCTTCTCAGCCTGGAGCCTTCGCTCCAGCAGTCCCCTCTCCCTGCACCCCTTCTTATTCACCATGGCGTGGACAATTTCTTCAGAAGGCTGCCCAGGCCCCTCCTCCTGTGGGAAGCTTTGCCTTACCCACTTGCTTGGTTTCTACTGTGTTTCCCCAAAATGCATCGCTCTTTCTGGTAGCCTCTGATGGCTTTACATAAGACAGAACTCGGGGCCATGCCTTGAAGGCTGACCCTGGCACATTCCTTTAGGTTCTTTGCTTATTTATTGTGTGTTATCTTGTGGTGTGTATACGTGTGTGTGTGTACATGTGTGTATACAAGTGAACAGGTACATGTGGAGGCCAGCCCTCCACACTAGGTGCCCTTCTCCATTGCCGTCTAGCCCACTGTTTCAGCCAGACTGGCTTGCTCACAAGCCCCCAAGATTTTCCTTTCTCTGCCCAACTCATAAGCACGTGCAGTTGTGCCTGGCTTTTATGTAGACCTGTTTTGTTTTTGAGACAGGGTCTCACTGTGAAACCCTGCCTGATCTAGAACTTGCTATTTAGCCCACGTTGGCTTTGGAACTCACAGAGATCTGCTTGCCTCTTGACTTGGCTACCATACCCAGCTGCACTAGAGATCTGAACATAGGCCCTAATGCTTGCACAGTAAACATTTACCCACTGAATCATCTCCCCAGTTTCAATCTCCCTTTACTGAAAGCCTATTGTGATACCCTGGGTCTCCTTCTCCATGGTCCTTTGCAATAACGGGAAGAAGTGTTAGGGTTTGAACAATATCTTCCATGGGTCCCAGGATAGCCTCAAAATTGACATGTAGCAGAGGAAGATTTTAAACTTCAGGTCCTTTTTTTTTAGATTTATTTCTTATGTATACAGTGTTCTGTTTGCATGTGTCTCTGCATGCCAGAAGAGGGCATCAGATCTCATTACAGGTGGTTGTGAGCCACCATGTGGTTGCTGGGAATTGAACTCAGGACCTCTGGAAGAGCAGTGCTTTTAACCACTGAGCCATATCTCCAGCCCTGACCCTGATCCTCTTTTTTATTTATTTATTTTTATTTTATTTTATTTTTTGAGACAGGGTTTCTCTGTGTAGTTTTGGTACCTGTCCTGGATCTCACTCTGTAGTCCAGGCTGGCCTCGAACTCACAGAGGTCCTCCTGCCTCTGCCTCCCAAGTGCTGGGATTAAAGGTGTGCACCACTAGTACCTGTCATCTGATTCTCTTGCCTCCATCTCTGGACTGCTTGGATTAAAGATGTGCTCCCCATATCTGTTTTGTGCAATGCTGGGGATTGAACCCAGGGCTTTACATAAACTAGTCAAGTTCTCTCCCAATTGAGCTACATCTCTAGCCCAAGGTCTTTAGCATATCTTTTTTGGGGGCCACAGTTTAACCCTCAATAGAAGAAGAAAGTAGGTGGGTGAAATCTGAAGCAGGATGCTTTCTGGTACCGAGAAGCAATCTAGCACTTGTGAGTTTATTTCTGGGAAATAAAAGGAATTGAGCAAAGCTGGATTGGAGAGTGACTTCAAGATGTGGCTGGGTCAGACAAGTTTGGCTTCCTAAGCCAGATGGGATGGTCCTGTTAGGTGAGAAAGGAGGCCCATTCTCAGTGCCATGGACAGCATGTGTTCATCTAGCTGATACCAAGTTTCAGCTGGGTGCAAGGCCACACAACTCCTGGAACAAGGGATGCTGGCTGGGAGGATCATCAATGATTGGAGGGCTTAGCCGTCTCTCTCCCTTATTGTCACTTCAAGTCAGGGTGAGAAGTTCTTCCTCAGAGCACTAGGAAGCCAGGCAGCCAGAGTATTCACGCAGAGTATTGCCAAGACAACCTTTTCACAAAGACTCCTCTGGCTGGAGCTGGGTGTGTGTGTGGGGGTGTCCCAAAGCAGGGACATTTGGCAGTGTGAAAAGACAGTGGAGTGACAGGTGATTGCAGCAGAGTACAGACTAGTTTCTTGTCAGTTGATACAACTTCCACCTTGTAAAATCCCGGCAGTGCTGGCGCATGCCTTTAATCCCAGCACTGGGAGGCAGAGGCAGGCCGATCTCTGTGAGTTCGAGGCCAGCCTGGGCTACAGAGTGAGTTCCAGGAAAGGTGCAAAGCTACACAGAGAAATCCTGTCCTGAAAAATAACAAAACAAAACCACCACCACCACCACCACCATCAAAAAACCCAAACCGGGCTGGAGAGATGGCTTAGAGGTTAAGAACACTGACTGCTTTTCCAGAGGTCCTGAGTTCAATTCCCAGCAACCATATGGTGGCTCACAACCACCTGTAATGAGATCTGGTGCCCTCTT